>NC_047094.1:90102893-90424060 GCF_902459505.1 Geotrypetes seraphini | reverse complement strand
ACAGGCTAAAATCTCTCAAAAGACAGACGGCAGACTAATAGACTGCAATCTATCATTTCATAAAAAGCTGAAATGATCTTATAGCAATGTTAAATGTGGCCAAGAATCACCACTTTCTTACCACTCTCAGGGCCAGATTCTGTAAAGGATGTCTACAATTTAGGCGTTGTTTAGACGTCCAGCAGCAAAATGCTGAGCGCGATTCTATAATGCATAGACGCACTATAGAGAATCATACTCAGCGCCACTCAGCAAGTCTAGACGCGTCTAGTTACATGTCCGTTACAGACTCGCCTTTTAGAAGTCAAATAGACATCTAACATAGTAACATAGTAGATGACGGCAGATAAAGACCCGAATGGTCCATCTAGTCTAGAATGGCGATTTTATGCTTTTTCATTAAAATTGTATGCAGTGAAATGCTGGCACTACTATTATATGTTAGTTATTTATTTATCTTTTAATCCTTTTTTATTTTATTTCTGTTCTGTGACAAGGAGCAGTAGGAGATCTGAACCAACAATGTCAGGGTGCTAAGGCTGTAGATCTAACCATTGCAATATACACACTCAGAAAGTAAACTACATGTCAATTAAAAAGCCAAGCTTATATCCTCTTGATTTACAAGCAGTAATTTCTCTAGGATAAATATCAGATTGGGAGTAAAGATGACTGGTGAAGTCTGCTAAGAAACTATCATGCAAATGGTAGCCCCCCAGAAATTATAGATGTCCTGTGCATGGTTTAAACCACAAATCAGGCCCCGGCCCCACTTACTTGGCTTTGCTACTACTCTCGCTGCCAGCCCAGACCAAGGCCCAAACAGTTCTCCCAGCTCCACCCCAGGCCCATCTCCCTCCCCCTCACCTTTGTGCAAGTCAGTCACCAGTACAGCAGTACTCACCTTCTTTCTCTGATGTGTTTATATTTTTTCCCCAAAAGAAGACAGGTCCCACCAGCATCGATTTAGAATGGCAATCCTTCTATTGCAAGCAGTGCTGCTGGCTGCTGCTCATCCAAATCTTCCCTCTGACACGAAATGCCCTGGCGGATACAGGAATCTACGTCAGAGGGGAAGCTTTGAGCTGAGCACCGCTTGCAACAGAACGGTGCCGGGGAGGGGAGGGGGCCTGGCATTGCCGATCTTTACTATTTGAAAAAACCTGAGTCATTTGTTTCTTCAGCGGGCCCCCCTGCCTCCTCTCACTGTTAACCACTGAGAATCCTATAAAAATGCATCACAAGGTACTCGTTAGTATTTAAATAAGCTCTCCATATGATGAACAAAAGGCAATGACCCCCTTTTAAGGGCAAAAATCTCAGTGCATGTGTTGTATGAGGCACACAACACAATAGCTGTGCTCATTAGAAAAAGTCCCCAGTTGAGCCGGCAGCCCTGCTTACTATTGCTTTAGGCCTCCTTCTCGGTGCATCCTGGGATGGAATGGACATGGTCTAAGATTCCAATTAGCCCAATCGGAGTCAGACCATCCCAATTGGAGTTAGACCATGCCCATTCCATCCCAGGATGCACTGATAAGGAGGCATAAGGCCCTGATTGGCTCAGGTGCCTAAGGCCCCTCCTATAGGAGGGTCCTTAGGCATCTGAAGAGTCAATCAGGGCCTTAGGCCCCTCCCCAGTACATCCAAGGATGTACCGTGAAGGGAAAGGTCCAACATTTTGCAAAGGTAGGCCTGCTAGCCAGAGGGAGTAAGCATCCCTTTGGCCGACCTTTCTTCATTAAAGGTACAGGGTGGGGGTGGTCTTAAGGGTTTGGGGGGTGTCATAGGAGTCTAGAGGTTCAGGGGTGTTGCTGGTTGAGGGGGGGTGGAGGTTCTGGGAGGTGGCGGCAGGAGGGACTTGACTGAGGGGGTGGCAGGGGTTCAGGGGGTGGCGGCAAGAGGAAGTGGGCATCCTTCCTTCTGATGGTGCTTCACGGGAGGGGTGTTGGGGGATCATGGACTGGTGGCAGAAGGGAATGGGCATCCCTCCTGTCAATTTGGGGGGTACTTGTTGGGGGTCCCTTGCCATAGCTGCTCAGCTGATTGCGACAGGGGTATTTTCCCCCCGATCAGCTGAGCCAGGAGGACTCCCCAAAGCCACAGCTTTGGGGATGCCTGCTGGCTCAGCTAATTGGGGATTCCCTTGCCACGATCAGCTGATAGCAAGGGATCCGTCAATTAGGCAGGCACAATTCTGAAACTGGCGCCGAAGAAATGGGTGCCAGTTAGAGAATCGGGGGGTTAGGCATCTGTCCGTTAGGGCAGAAGCAAGTCTGTATATGAAACCAGTGTGCAATTCTCAGCCGCTTCTTAGGCGTCCGCTGAGACTGGTGTCCTATAAAGAATCAGCCCCTGACTTTCTTCAAAAATACAGTAAATAAGTTCTAATAAATAAATAGAGGTTACAGGCTTGAGATGTAAGAGGAAGATGAGACTTTGTGGTTCAGTTGATGGTTCCACAGATTGGCATTCATCGTCAATCTACTCTTTACCATACTTCAGCCTGATGTTTCATGTGGAGCTTTCTTTCTATGTTTCCACTTATCAGACCCCCTACTACAATACAAATATCGCTCTAATTCCAGAAATGGAAAGCAGTGCTACATAAAGAAAACAAGAGACCACACATTCATTCCTGGATTTGGTGATCAGTCATCAAGTGAGTATTAAAATTTAAACCAGGTATCCCATTATTTTTTAATTGGGTTTTTCAAAGGCTTTTACTCTCTCTTGGCAGGGCACCCTCTCATGGCTTCATAAAGTATATCTCTTGGGCTGCAAAACGATGATTTTTATTTGTGTTTCGGAGAGACTGCCTTCCTCAGGGGTCCGGATGATATAGGGTACAAAGATAAAAATATGAGCAAAACAATGTATGTGTCTTTGAGCATAAAACCTGAAACAAGCAGAGTGGCGCGCAAAATAGTAGTGAGGAAGGCGGTCTCGCCAAAACACGGACCATGTAGGGTCCATCAGGACATTACTAATTCAGACTTTTATTTGTATTTTTATTGTGAAGAGTGAATAAAAATCATCTTTCAGAACATCCACATCCACGGCCCTTTCTTGTATTCACACGGTGACCCTTTACATGAAAAAGGGTGGAAACCACGGTATTAGGCACGAACCAGATAAAAAGGGGATTAATACCGAATACCCATTAAGAGACCCTGAGAAACTTACATGGAAAGCTGCAGTAGTAATAGAAGAGAGACCACAGAGGACATCTGCACCATTAGAAGACCATAGCTGTGAGATCTTGCAGAGTCCTGCTTCAGTGGACCATTCCAACAGGCTGTGTCCAATGTATGAAAAGCAAATTCAGTTTCAAAGCAAATGCTTTCCTTCACATAAAGGCAGGCTGGTATCCATTTAATTAGATAAATATGTGTATGTGAAAAGCTCAGACCCAACAACCAACCTCTAGTAATCAACATGGAGCAGGTTGTTAATGAGACCATCGCAGCTAATCACCGTCTCATACCACCACATACTGAAATGAATCTTATACTCAAAAGTATCTGCTTGTTAGTTATCTTTTGTCAGCTTTTGTCTTTCCTCATCGACGCTGTGGCCATTGCACTTATTGCCGATTTGTGATGGAGACTGATAGTGTGATAATTCCAGAGTCAGGAGTGTCCCCTCCTGAAGAAGCTCCAATTCGTGAAACTCGAGTTGGGGGGTCGAGGGAAATGTGAGACAGCATTAATTTAAGTTGTAACATCACAAGACCGGAGCAGTTGAGGGACGGGTCACAGCTTCACCACCGCCAAAAGATAAGTAACAGGCAGATACTTTTGAGTATAAGATTCATTTCAGTATGCGATGGTATGAGACGGAGATTAGCTATGATGGTCTCATTAACAACCTGCTCCATGCTGATCGCTAGAGGTTGGTTGTTGAGTCTGAGCTTTTCACATACACTTATTTATTTATTTATGGAGATTTATCAGTACAGTATATATATTTTTAAAAAAGTGGAGGTGATTGTGTATTTGTGATATATATTTAGGTCACCTGATTTTATTCAATTTATTTTTTCATTTGGAATCCCTTTAATTAGGCTAGATTTGGATAATTTTTTCCATATTACAACATGAAAAACACAGACCTGTAGAACATTTCCTGTCTAGAAGGAGGAATATATTACATCTTTGACAGTGAAATGCCAGGCTCCCTGAAGCCTTATGTACGAGCAACTTCAAAGTTCTTATGCATCTTTCAGAGTGTCAAAAGGGTGCCACAAAAAGGTTGGCACAGGTGTCCAGAAATAGTTCATTTTGAATCAAATTAGTAATCAGTAAACATACGGATTCATTTGAAGAGCTCATAATGAATCCATTGATTGTCTCAGTGGTAGATTATGAAACAGATCATAAGTTAGGGGCTTCGTGGGCCACAGCTGCCAGCTTGCATTCACTCATCTGCTTGATCTCAGCGGTTATCAAAAAATCAAGAAAATAGCCCAAGCAAACCAAAAATGTGTGCCCTGTGTAAAACCCTAGTCATTTATCTCTATCTCCTCACTGAGATGTCTTGATCTGGATGCAGATCGTGCCTTGATTTGCAAACCTGATGAGTTCCAGTAAACTAATATTATACAGTGGAGAAAGGACTGAGAAAGGTTTCAACTTAGAAACGCTAAACAAATAATGTTCTTAGACATAGTGAAAATGATCAGATCAGAGCTCCCCTGTCCTTTCTGGATTTTCTCTCACAATTGCACAGGTACTTTGTGTGAATTACAAGCAGTATTTCCCTCCTATGAAATCTGAATTACACTTCTAACAGCAGAAGTCACGCTGAGGAGACTATGGTGACTTATCAAAGAACAGTTGAATAAGACTAAGAAATTCACTTGCAATCTAAACCCGCCTCTTCTGAATCCTGGTTAAAGCAGCAGGCTTAGAGCCAGGGGAGGCAGTTCAAATTCCACTGCTGTTCCTTGTGATCTTTGGCAAGTCACTTAACCATCTGTTGCTTCTGGTACAAAATTAGACTATAAGGTCTCCATGGACAGGGAAATACTCGTATTGTATCTGAATGTAACATGCTTTGAATAGAAACTGAAAGAAGGCATCAGCTACATCCAAAATCGCTTCCTGTTCTGAAAACAAACATAATTTACTTGGCATTTGTGTGTTGGGGAGGGGAGGGAAGAAACATAGAAAAATGATGGCAGATAAAAGCCAAATGACCCATCCATAGTAACTATTATATCTTTCTCTCTTAAGAGATCCCGCTTTCCTATCCCACGCCTTCTTGAATTCAGACACAGTCTCAGTCTCCACCACTTCATCCGGGAGACTGTTCCATTCATCTACCACCCTTTCTGTAAAAAAATATTTCATTAGATTACCATACTCCTGAGCCTATCACCTCTTAACTTCATCCTATGCCCTCTCATTCCAGAGCTTCCTTTCAAATGAAAGAGACTCGACACATGCGCATTTACACCACTTAGGTATTTAAAATTTTCTATCATATCTCCCCGCTCCTGCCTTTCCTCTAAAGTATACAGTATGTATTGAGATCTTTCAGTCTTTCCTCATATGCCTTATGACGAACACCACACACCATTTAAGTAGCCTTCCTCTGGACTGACTCCATCCTTTTTATATCCTTTTGAAGGTGCGGTCTCCAAAATTGTACACAATATTCTAAATGAGGTTTTACCAGAGTCTTATACAGGGGCATCAATACCTTCTTTTTCCTACTGGCCATACCTCTTCCTATGCACCCTTGCATCCTTCTAGCTTTTGCCGCACCTTTTCAACCTGTTTGGCCACCTTAAGTCATCACATGCAATCACACCTAAGTCCCGCTCTTCTGTCATGCATATCAGTTCTTCACCCCCTAAACTGTACTGTTTCTTTGGGTTTTTGCAGCCCAAATGCATGAACTTGCATTTCTTAGCATTAAATCTCAGAGAGAGCGAGAACCAGAAGACCTTGAGCATGCGCAGGAACTTCTTTCACTGGCACCGGCACGTCCTATGGGCTGCGTGCTGGTGCCAGAGGGGATAAGGCTGAATACTGTTCGGGCAGGCAGTGCCAGTTCACGACAGGGGGAGGGCATTCGCGAGTGGTGGGGAGCGATACCCGTTCTCGGGGGGGTGGAGCAGTGCCGCTGGCCTTGGGGGGTGCGGGGATGGAAACGTATCAAGTGAGTTTCCCTTACTTCCTATGGAGAAACTCGTTTTGATATACGAGTAATTTGGTTTACGAGCATGCTTCTGGAACGAATTATGCTCGTAAACCAAGGTTCCACTGTATCTAAAAAAAGGGAAGTTTTACTAATAGGTGATTTTAACATGCCAGGTGTTGATTGGGGTATCCCTATTGCGGGATCTTCTAGAAGTAGAGAAATCCTGGATTCTCTACAAGGAGAACTGTTCCAGCAGTCGGTAATGGAACCTACGTGGGATGGGGTCATACTGGACTTAGTGCTTACAAATGGGGAAAGTGTTTCTAATGTTACAGTAGGTGATTATCTGGCATCCAGTGATCACTGCATGGTACGGTTTAATATTAAGATGGGTATAGAGTGGGCTCATTCAAAAGTATAGGTTCTAGACTTTAAAAAAACTAACTTTGTTCAAATAGGGGATTACATCAAGGAATTATTATCTAGATGGAAATATCTGGAAGGAGTAGAAATGCAGTAGACAAAATGGAAAGAAGTTATTATAAGGGTGACAGACCTCTTTCTGAGGCAAGTAAGGAAAAGAAGACCACTTTGGTTCTCAAACATAATAGCTGAGAAGATAAGGAATAAGAGGTTAGCTTTCATAAGCTACAAAAGATCGCAGAAAGAGGAAGACAGACTAAAATGGTGCATGGTCTTTGTTATAAGGCGTATGGGGACAGACTTAAAGATCTCAATCTGTATACTTTGGAGGAAAGGCAGGAGAGAGGAGATATGATAGAGACATTTAAATACCTTCATGGCGTAAATGCGCATGAGTCGAGTCTCCTTCATTTGAAAGGAAGTTCTGAAATAAGAGGGCATAGGATGAAGTTAAGAGGTGATAGACTCAGGAGTAATCTAACGAAATACGTTTTTACAGGAAGGGTGGTAAATGCATGGAACAGTCTCCCGGAAGAGGTGGTGGAGACAAAGACTGTGTCTGAATTCAAGAAAGCTTGAGAGCTTAGAGTTACTGCAGATGGGCAGACTGAAAGGGCCATTTGGCCTTTATCTGCCATCATGTGTCTATGTTTCTATAAAGAACTAGTGTAAAGAAGCTCATTACTACATTAATTCCATAATGTGAATTGTGGTGAACTTACAGCTACACACTGTAAGTCATGTTATGGCCTTAAAATTACAGTAAAATAACCTCATTCTCTCCTGCCCTTCTGGCACCATCTATCAAAATGGTGTCTAGTGGTAGTCTCACACAAATACCTCTAGGAATCATCTTTCCAAATAAGCGGGAGGCTTTTGATTGGGAGGGGCAGATGGGGGAGCTTTACTGGGGGGTCCTGGTGGGAAAGCTTTTGATCAAGAGGAGGCCTAGAAGTTATGCATAGGAGCTTAGGCTGCAGCTTGGCAGCCTGATGCTCTGGCCTAGGGTTGCCAGATTTTCTCATTGTAAATCTTTATTGACATTTCAAACTTTTATAATGTATACAATTAAAGAATCAGAAAAACTGTATGAAAATACAATGTTATCAACACAAGTATTACTTTAAACAATTCTTTTATCCCCTTCTTATCCTAATTATAAACAATAATATTATATATAATGGTAACAATACAATAAATTTTACTCTTTCAATTAATTATATCCCCTACCCTCCCACCTTCATTGAAAAAAGAGGACGCCTTGCCCCGCCCCATTCTGCTCCCAGTCCTAACCCATTCTGCCTTCGGCTCCACCCCATTCCTCCCCCAGCCTCGTCCTCGCACGAACCTCTCCAAGCTCGAAGGCCGCATTTGGAAACCTTCACACCTGCACAGATGTCGATGCAATTATGTTACGTGCATGCGCGTGTGCATATGATGTCATCACAGTGATGGCCACACATGTGCAAAGACTTCCAGATACGGCCTCCAAGCTCAGGACTTCCAAAACCCGGACAAACTGCTAGGTTTTGAGAATCCCTCCATACACCCAGACAGTCTTCTAAAAAGAGGACATGTCTGGTAACCCTATTCTGGCCACTAGAATAACTCTACACCGGCTGACGCACAAGCAGCATTATTCATTTACCATGGTAGTCAGCAACTTGTGGTACTATTATGCCACAAGCTTGTGGAACCGTAGTAAACTGAGAATCAGTATAAGCCTGCCTATTATCACACCTGAATAACTTCTAAGTGTTTCTGACTCAGATTTTCTGCAGCACATAATCAGATAGTACCGTTAAAAATCCAGGAAGACCAACTTGGCAATATTTGGTTACTGCCGGGGCAGTCTGGGAGGAGTCAAGGCAAAGCCAAGAGTTACCCCAGCAGTTATCTCCTAAAAACAGCTATTCTGGTTGCGATGTGGGGAATTATTAGCGATGTGGGGAATTCCCAGAGGCCATTATGGTCCTGGGTATTCAGTGCTGGTACCCAGATAGGACCTGGCACTGAATAACCAAACACAAATCAGCCACCAGCAGCCAGCTGACCACCACTGACCAACCATTACCCCCATTAACGTTAATGAAAAGAGCAGTGCTCAGCCATCTCCTGAGATGAAGAGTCCAATAATCACAGACAGATTCAGCATGCAGCTTATTCTAAACTGTAGAATTATTTAATTAGCATCACTGCCAGCATTTAATTCCTTCCATGGAGAATTTTGTCATATGGTGAATGATGATTCCAGTGTTGGCAGCTCAGAATATGATCATTAGATAAGTATGCTGTTTGAAATAGGATATGTTCAGGGTCCTTCATGTTATGTAAGTCCTTCATGTTATGTAAGAGGGGTGGCTGAGGCTGGAATCTCAGGATTCCCAGGGATCTCTGGCTGCTGGGCTCAGGTCAAAAACTGGGAAAGATAATATCCTGCATTTAAATGATGGTGTACTTTACACTCAGATTAAGCATTCATTATATCCCTATTGACTATGGGATATGTGGAGGGCCTTTTTTGATAGGACATCAAAACGTCCAGAGCTAGATATCTACAATGCAGGGCCATAATGTTGTTGTTTTTTTTTAATTATTTATTTATAAATTTCAAATTAACAAATCAAGATAAATCTTGTACAGAAAGTGATTACAACAAGAGAACAAAAAGAAACCTCATAAATTTACATAGAAACCGAATATTGTGTAATCTCTCAAGTCCACCATATGATCCATGATGTAGAATAAACGGTAGATTACTAACAAAGAAATATTAATTAAAGATAATTATAATTGGTACGTGGTTAACTGATATTCAGGCGTCTAAAATCTTGAAGCCCTCATTCTTTCCCTTTCTCCAGGCGGGACAAGGAGAGAAGGACCGTCAACTGGTTTGGCTCAAAGAAAACATATTTCTGAGAATTATATTGAACTATACATTTGCAGGGATGACGAAGATAAAAAGTTCCCCCAAGAGCCAAAACTCCAGGTTTTAATAATAGAAACTCCTTTCTGCGTCTTTGTGTGTCTCTTGCCAAATCTGGGAACATCTGTATCTTTAAATCAAGAAACTTTTTCTCTTTATTTTTGAAGAATAGTCTCAAGAGCCAATTTTTATCCAACGTAATAGCCAAGGTCACAATCAATGTAGCAGGTATTGTGACTTCTTTATCAGATAGTTCAAGTAAAGCAGAAACATCAATTGGTCCCTGAGTTTTTTCTTGAAGATCCTGATTTTTATTAGGTAGATAATAGACCTGGGTAAAAGGAGGTAATGAGTCTTCCGATACTTCCAATATCTCCAGCAAATACCGCTTTAACATTTCTCTTGGAGTCACTGTTGAAACTCGTGGAAAGTTAATCAATCTTAAGTTATTATTCCTAGAGAAATTTTCAAATGTCTCTATCTTCCTTCTTAAATTTATATTGTCCTTAATTAAAGTATCCTGAAGCAACTTGGAAGATTTAAGTTGATCTTTAATACTCTGGATATCTAGTTTTGATTCTCCCAGGTCTTGTTTTATCTGAGAAACTTCTTTCTCTTGAGTTTTTATTTTCCCCTCAATTTGAAGATGATTAGTATTTACTGTTCTAACCAAATTGGCAGTCAAATCCCACAAAGCCTCCAATGTAACTTCTTGGGGCTTTACAATATTAAAAGTCTGCAAGTTTGATAGTAAGAAATTAGGCTCACCAGCCAAAGGATCCTCTCCTCTCCGTTCCCCCTGTGTCAGGGTTGGCCCCAGCGTTGTAGTGTCCTCATGTGCACTCAGGCTCTGCTGCAACCCGTGCGAGCCTGAGTCAGTGTTCGTCTCAGCGTTCCCTGCAGCCTCTGGGGGGGAGCTCATGTCGACCTCCGGCTGCCTCTCCACTCCCGGGGAACTGGCGGCTCGAGAGTTGGGAGGAGGGATTCTTACGTCGGGGCTCAACGAGATCTCATGAGCCCGAAGAGACGCCTCCAGTCCGTTGCTAGGGAGTGTCTCAGCCGGGGGCGACACTGACGTTCCAATGGCGCCCTGCATCCGTCTCAGCAACTCCTCAATATTACCAGAGGAGGCTATACCGGGATGCCGCGAAGACGAAAAGGCTCCCTTTCCTCTCCTCTTTGGCATGGTCAAAGGTCTACGGCGAAGAATCGCTAGAAAAAAGAGTTTCCTAAGGTAAGGTTTGCGGGCAGTTGCTCAGTAAACCACAACCGCTGCCATCTTTGGGCCATAATTGAAAAGACATCCAGGTAGACAGGATGTTTCGAAAATGAAATAGATAAACATATATCGCTGTATAAAACTCATTCTCCTGGACTTCTAATAGTGTTGATTATATCATCCCTAAAACGTCTGTTAGATGTCTCATAAGTTTTGATTATATGGCTCACAAGACGTTCAAAGTAGAAGTCCCTTTAAAATGATGTCAGAACGGTACCGTGGTAGTAACAGGATGTTCTCAACGTCCTACATGTGTTTGTGTATATATATATATATATATATACATAGGCAGCGGAATACTTTTTTGTTTGGGGGACCCGCAAACTCCGCCCCAGACCCCACCCAATCTCCGCCCCAGACCCGCCCCATAATAGTATTAATTGTAATCCACTTCTCCCTCCGTATTCGCAGTTTCAGCACTTGCAGTTTCATTTATGCGCAATTTTTCATCTTATATGTGCACATTTAATTTTCCTTCCACCTCCCCTTTTGTTTGACAAGACAGATTAGCACAAGGAAATTAAGAAAACTGGAAATTACTAAAGAAGCACAGCAAAGTCGCTCTTCTGGTTTCGCCTGCTCCACAGCTCTAGCAGCGACGTAGGATTGACGTGCAGAGCAGGATTTGTAGCTCATGGGTCTTGGGGAAATGGCCTGGTGGCGCAGGGCTGTGACTGTGGGCGAGACTGGAAATGCAGGGCAGAGACTATGGGCGGGCTATGAGAGCTCTCGAAACAGAAAAGGTGCTCGTCAGTGTTTGTGGATGGGGCTTAGAAGCCTGAGGCAGTCTCTGGGGTGGACTCCCCTTGACCCTGGCTGTAGGCCGATGAGTGCCAGTGCAGAAGCCGGGGCCAGAATGAGCTGCACTGAGCTCCTGATCCTGCGCTGCCTCCTTTTCTATGAGGACAAGAGGATCGGGGAGCTCTGAGTTTTGGTGCTTGCTTTCCTGGACAAGCTGGGGCAGTTTGCAAGGTGAGTGATTCCTGGTAGGGATTGTCTGGCTTCTCTGCCAGCCCTTCAGATGTAGTTATTCGCAGTTTGAATAGTAAAAATGGTGGCTGTTAATAAAACTGCGAATAACATATAAAAAGTTATTCGCGGTTTTGCCATATTCGTGGCTATGTTCCGCCCGCATCCACCGCGAATACGGAGGGAGAACCATTTTTTCCATTCATTTTTCATATATACACACAATATAATCTTATTAACAATGCATAATGGTTAACCACAAAATTAAACTACACAAAACACATTGTGTGTTTCTCAGCATTCATTCCTACCAGAACACCTGGCCTTGGTCACACATGCAGAACACATATAACTCCTATGCAAATACAGGACCACAAACTAAAAGTACTAATATATACAGACAAAACCCTAAGATGCAAGAGTCTGCATGCAGTACAACCCCCAGAGAAATAGAAACAAATGCATTTCTTCCTGAACAGAGCAAAATATAGATAGCAGATGTAATTTCTCAAAACTGACACAATTCAATCACTAAATTGAAAATAAAATCATTTCCCCTACTTTTGTTGTCTGGTGATTTTGGTTTTCAAAACCATCTTTCCCAGTCTCTGGCTGCATTTCCTTCTGTATGTGCTCTTAACTATATTTCCAGGGCCACATTATCCATTTGCTGTTTTTCTCCTTCACTTTCTGCCATACATCCATCTTTCAAAATAGAACAAAACACAAAAGACCCCCCCCCCCCCTCTCATCAATACTGGGCAAGTTTCTTCAATAATATCATCATATAACATTTAAAGGCTTTTAAATATTTAAATGTTTTCATAAGCTCTTCAGCAAGGTACCACAGCAGCGGTACAATGTTGCTGGAAAGGTGATTGGATTTTAATCATAACACATTGCATGGAGCAATGATTCTTGCTTCTACTGGAGTGGCAAATGTTATGGCTCTACAAAAGCTGACCTTTTCAGATAAGTGGTCTACTGTTAAACAGCTTTTGTAGAGCTATAACATTTGCCACTCCAGTAGCAAGAATCCTTGCTCCATGCAATGTGTTATGATTAAAATCCAATCACCTGTCCAGCGACGTTGTACCGCTACTGTGACGCCTTGCTGAAGAGTTTATGAGCACATTTAAATGCCTTTAAATGTTATATGATGATATTATTTGAGAAATTTGCCCAGTATTGATGAGAGGGGGGTCTTTTGTGTTTTGTTCTATTTTGAAAGTATTGCCCTCTCGAGTAGACTATAATTTAAAATCCTCGGTCTGTTTGGATACATCCATCTTTAGCATTGACTTTTAACATTCAACTTTCTTCCATTTTTCTGCTTTCTTCTCAAAATCTACTTTTCTATGCCTTCCCTTCCCATCTATCCATGTGTACCATCTCCTCCCTCTTTCTTCTTCCCTACTCCCATCTATCCATAAGAAGCATTTCTTCATATCTCTTCCCTGTCGTACCCATCCCTATGCACCATCTCATCCTTCTCCCATGGTCAGACATCTCTGTCTTCCCCCTTCCCCCCTTCATATGGTCTGGCATATTTCTCCTCTCCTTCCCATAACCTGGAATCACTCCCCTCTCCCATGGTCTGGCATCTCTCTCTCCTTCCATCCCTCTTCCCGAAGTCTAACATCTCTCTCCTCTCCTTTCTGTGGTCTAGCATCTGTCTCTCCTTCCCTTCCATTTTGTGGTCCGGCATCTCTCTCCTTCCCATTCTAGTGGTCTGACATATCTCTCTTATTTGAGTCGTCTCTCCTCCCTCCCAGTGTAACATTTATCCCTCCCTCCTGTCCACCAATATCATGTCCAACAATTCTCCCTCTTTCTTCCTTTTCCCATATAAAGTCATAATCTCTCTTTCCCTCACGCCACACACCTATGTCCAACAATTTTCCTTTCCTTTTCCCTCCCCCACCGGTAGCATTTGTCCTTCCCAACCCTCTCCCAGTACATGCAATATCTGTATATCCCAACCCCCTAAGCAACTGTCCTCCCTGCCTTCCCAACTCCCTACCCCCAGCCCCATCCCGTGGCATATATAATGTTGTTTCTTTCCTTCACCCTAAGTGGGACCCTGCCTCATGACCTCTTTCATCGGCTTTCAACTCTTGACTCCCAGTGAAGTAAATGCTCCAATGCTCATAGAAATTCTATGAGCATCAGAGCATTTATCTCGCCATCCTATGCTAAAAACCTCTAGCTCTGTTTAGTAAAAGGAGCCCTTTAAGAAAAACAGAGCTTTATGTAATTAGTGGCTTTGAGGGGCCCCAGGATGGGCTTTCTCTGATTTATCATTTTTATTGATTTTATATAATAACTTATACAAAGTGCAAGAAAATATCATAATAAAATCAAACAAACAGCACTTTCATATTACATCAAATTCTTAAAACAACCCAAATTTCCTCTCACCCAACCCCCCCTTACACCTCCTGGATGTGTATAAAGAATATGAATAATCTGAATAAAATAAAATAAACCATCATATACCGCCATGGTCTTTAATAAACATATCCAATGGGCTCCAGATGTCATTAAATGCCCAAAACTAACCATTTTGCTCCACTAACATTCATTCATACCGATAATACAAACACAGTGACCCACCAGAATGTGAAGGTTAGACGATCCCAATTTTTCCAGTTTCTTGTGATTAACTGCAACCCAACTCCAGACATTACCAAGAGAAGCTTATCTTTGTGAATATCAAGCGGACTCTCAGGCATAATTGAAGTTCCAAATAAAATGGTCCCATATGATAATGAAATAGGAACACCAAGAATTGAAGTAATTTTGCCCCATATGGATTTCCAAAAGGCCTTAATTAATGGGCAATGAAATAACAACTGATCTAATGTGCCTGGCTCAAGCTGACAATGCCAGCATTTATTGGAGTGATTTTTATCTACTCTTTGTAACCTCAATGGAGTCCAGATTCAGAACACTCTGTATAGCAAAAAGTATAGAGTCTGCCTCATTGCAGCAGAGGCTATGCATTTCACTCTACAATTCCATATTCTGGACCACTGAGACACTGGGATGACATATTGAATTTCCATACTCCAAATATCACAGAGACTTGTTTTAGATTTTTTAGGCATATACTCAGATAACTTGTACCATTTAGACGCCTGATGTCCATGAAAATCCACTTGAAAGCACAAAAAGGGGAGGCTCTGTTGGCTTGTATAAGTGCTCCATCCAGGGATCCCTTTCTGAATTGCTTGCTTCAATTGCAACCATTTAAAAGATTGAGTGTAAGATAGGCCAAATGACTGCTGCAACTGATGCAAGGAAGCCAACTTACTCTGAAAAATTACATCATCCAAAGTTCATATTCCAGCCTGTAGCCACTGTTTCCATAAAATTTTGGAATTCCCCAACATAATTTTTGAATTTAACCATAAAGATTGGCATTTAGGGCTAATTTTACTAAACAGCGATAGTAAAAGGAGCCCTTAGTTTTATTAGTGGGAACTGGCAATAAAGAGTCTAAAAATCTGAATGTTTTTCAAGTACAATGAAAAATTTTGTTATTTTAATAAATTTTTGGAAGTCCAATACTTAGTAAATGTTTGAGATGAAGCGGGGCCATAAGATGTTCTTCAAGAAGAAGCCAGTCCAGCAAATTCTCCATGAGTTCAGGGAGGATCCAATACATACCTTGACGCAAAATATAAGCTTGATGATATCTATAAATTTATTCCTCCCATAGATTGAGACTTTTGCAAAGATATTAAAGAAATTCTGGGAGTTTTATTTAACCATATAAAATCTGATAAAATGTTATTTAATTTTTTTAAATAAAAGAATGCCTGAAAATATATAGGTATCATACTCATATGGTTGCAAATTACAGGTACAATCATCATTTTAATAGTTTGAACTCTCCCCCACCAAGATAGATGTAAAGGGTTCCATCGCTCACACGTTTCCTTGGCCTTTATCAATAATGTTCTTTCATTTACCAGTATAGTGTCTTCCAAATTTCTTTGAATAAATATTCCTAAATACTTTATTCCATCTTCTTTCCAAAGGAAGGGGAATGGATCTAGTAATCCCTTTACACAATGGACATTCAGTGGAAGAACCTGAGATTTGCTCCAGTTGATTTTATACCCAGAAAATTATCCAAAATCTTCAATCAGCTGGAGCAAAGATGGAATATTTTGTTCAGGATCGGTTAAATGCAATAAAATATCATCTGTATATGTCAAGATTTTATACATTTGACCTGCCTATGCAATGTCTTGTATCTTCCTTGCCTGTTGAGTTGCCAATAATAAAGATCTAATACTATATTAAAAAGCAAGGGAGATAAGGGAAATCCTTGCCGGACACCCCTTTTTAAAGGAAACTATTCCGAAATTACATTATTAATATAAAGTCTGGCCGATGGAGAACCATAAAGAGCTTGAATCATCTGAATAAATCCAAACCCTATCCCAAACCATTCCATTGCTTGATACATGAAAGGCCATTCCACTTGATCAAAGGCCTTCTCTGCATCTAATGACACAGAGAAGGCCGGAACCTCCATTGATTTTGCCAAAGTAAGCATATGAAGCGCCAATCTCGTGTTATTACTAGAATGTCTCTGAGTGACAAAACTCGTCTGGTGCATACCAATAATATATGGGAGAGCTTTTGCCAATCTGAAAGCCAAAAGCTTAACTAATAATTTACCATCAATATTAATTAAAGAGATTAGCCTGTAATTTGTTACTAGCATGGGATCCTTATTTGGCTTTGGAAGCACAATTGTGAAAGCCTCTGCCATGGTACCACTGATCTGCCCCTTTGCTAGATGATCTTGATACAATTGATGAAGATAAGGTAGCAATGCTGTTTGAAAAGTTTTTTTTAAACTCCATAGTATAACCATCACTACCCAGAGCAGATCCAACTCTAAGAGACTTCAACCCTGCCTGGAGCTCAGGTAAAGATATAGGTGCATCTAAAGATTTCTTGATATGTTCTGGAATCTTAAGTCCAAGAAATAGACTGTAAAAAATTTTCTCCCTTATCTACATTACCAAAATCTAGATCTGATGAATACAATTTTTTATAATATGAAAGAAATTGGGACAAAACATCAGGTTGATTCATATAAACATTGTCCCTATTATCTTTGATTGCCATAATCTTTTCCCTATGCTTTTTAGCTTTAAGATAATTTGCTAACACTCTCCCTGCCTTGTTTGAGTTTCCATAATACACTACTTGCTGAAGAAAAAGATCTTTCCTAGCTAATTGATTACAAATAACATTATATTTATACTTAGCTGATGTTAGAGCATTCAGAGTTATTTGATTCCATTGAGAAACCAACTTCCTTTTAAGAGCACTAATCTCCTTTTCCAATTTAGAAGACTCAAGCCATAATAATTTCCGCATATGAGAAGAATAAGTTATAATCTGTCCCCTCAAAGTCGCTTTAAAAGCATCCCAAATAATCTCTAAAGGAATCTGATCTGAGGAATTAAATTGAAAGAATTCAGAAATTTTAATTTGCATATCCTGAATGAAACTTAAGTCAGCAAGCAGTGAATTATTAAATCTCCAAACAGGAGGATGAGAATGTTCCTTACCGAATAGATAACGAATCCAAATTCCTACATGATCTGTAATAATAATAGGATCAATGTTAGCCTCCACAACTTGCTGAATGCTATGATTTGATATTTTAAAAGTCTATTCTTGAAAAAGATTGATGCACTTGAGAACAGAATGTATACTCACGTGCTCTAGGGTTAAGAATCATCCAAATATCCCTTAAGCCACAAGTATTCATTAAATGATCCACACCCATAGATTTCATATTTCTACCTGGTTGTTTATCAATATATGGATCCACTACAGCATTGAAGTCCCCAGCTACAATTAAATTAGATAAATTATTAGTAAGAATAATTTGTTGCAATAACTTAAAAAATTCAAACTAATTGGAATTTGGTAAATAAAGATTAAAAAGCATCAGGCGATCGTCTCCTGAAGTCATGGTGACATAAAGCCATCTGCCCATTGAATCTGCATGAAAATTATCAAAGGAAGCTGTTACCTTTTTGTTAACCAATATGACCACACCTTTCCTTCAGCTGGAGCAAAAAAAGAATGTTTAATCCAACCCCCTTCTAACTTGGCTGATTCTACTGCAGATGAATGCGTTTCTTGTAAAAAATAAATAAATTTTCAAACATTGATGATACAGCTGGCTGGCTTTGAATGCCATGCCATTTCTAACATGGAATCAAAAAAGGGAACTGTGTTTCTTTAATTCTAATTGCCCTTCTGTGTGACACTGACGCCAACAGTCTGTAGTAGACTTTTAAATTAATTTATGCCATGATTTCTGGACATATTTGTTGGAGTTGCTGTTCCCTGGTTATATGAGCGGGGTGGGGTGGTTGGGGTGGGGGGGGGGGGGGTTGGATGGCAGTTTCTATTGTGTACTGTTGTAGTTATGTGTTTTGGCTGTATTCTATGAAAACTAATAAAAAGATCTAAATATATATAAAAATTCATTTTCTGATCAAGCACAATCAAATTCATGGGGAAAACTTCAGTTCACACAGTTTTCCAACTTTAGATTTTTCTGGATAACTCTAACCTCAAGTGATAACTGATTACTGCTGTCGTGCCCACTCTCCACCCCCAAATGTGACCCCTTAGAGAAAATTAGGAAATATTTTTCTGGCAAATTTACCATGGGACACCAGCATACAACCTGCAATAAGCTTTTTTAATGTAAGAACATAAGAACATAAGAAGTGCCTCTGCTGGGTCAGACCTGAGGTCCATCGTGCCCAGCAGTCCGCTCATGCGACGGCCCAACAGGTCCAAGACCTGTGCAGTTATCCTCTATCTATACCCCTCTATCCCTTTTTCCAATAGAAAATTGTCCAATCCCTTCTGTCCTATCACGTCCTCTTGAAGTGCATTCCAGGTGTCCACCACACGTTGGGTGAAGAAAAACTTCCTAGCATTTGTTTTGAAGCTGTCCCCTTTCAACTTTTCCGAATGCCCTCTCATTCTTGTATTTTTCAAAGGTTTGAAGAATCTGTCCCTCTCCACTTTCTCTATGCCCTTCATGATCTTGTAGGTCTCAATCATATCCCAAGTCTCCTCTTTTCCAGGGAAAAGAGCCCAAGTTTCTCTAATTTCTCAGCGTATGAAAGGTTTTCCATACCTTTTATCAGACGTGTTGTTCTCCTTTGCACCCTCTCGAGTATCGTCATATCCTTCTTAAGGTACGGCGACCAATATTGTAAGCAGTACTCCAGATGCGGATGCACCATCGCCCGATACAACAGCAGTATAACTTCTTTCGTTCTGGTTGTAATACCCTTCTTGATTATACCTAGCATTCTGTTCGCTTTCTTAGCGGCTGCTGCACACTGTGCCGCCGGCTTCAATGTGCAATAAGTGCAGGCTAGCACTTACCATGTTTTAGTAAAAGGACCCCTTAGTGAGGCTATTTCATGTTCAAATATTTTTATTAATCAAAAAGAGCTGGAGCTGCACTGAACATGGCAGCTTGAAAACCATATCCGCCCACAGACTTGAGTATCTGCTGCTTCTTGCCTCTGGGGTGTTGGAATGCATATGGGAGCTTTTGACTCTATAGAGTGGATTCCATCACCTGGAATTAATGTGGAAGCTTCAGTCTGTTATTGCAAGGGGCTGTTTGCACCATGTATTTGAGTTTAAGGCATTTAGAGTTAGAGGCACGGGTAAGCTGAGGCTGCAGGATTTGATTTGAAGATCAATGAGGATCTTGACATGATGGCTACTTCCCATGGGGTGTAAAGGAACCTTATTTTACCTCCTTGGATCAAGGAGAGATGTTTAGAAGCTTAGCCTCTGTGGTGAACATGGGGTAAAAGGAGTTCTCTGGAAGTAAACAAGTTTGCAGGGATTCCAGGAATGGCTCAGATGGTAGTTCAAGAAAAGTAGCAAAGTGTGTTGTGGGCTATGCTGAAGGTGAACGTTCTCAAGAGGTACTGAAATGAGAGAATTGGTTTAACTCATCTTGTATCAAGACTTTCATCTATCTGTGCATAGATGCCAGTGAGCATCTATGAATAGAGTTATTGATAAGCCATCGATTTCAGGAACAGATGCTATGCAAGAACTAATGAAGTTAGACATGCAGGCAAAACTATTCATAACCATCTTATTGATATCATAAATCAATATATAAAATCTGTGACTATATTTAAAGACACATACTGACATGCTGCATTAAAGATATACAGTAAAACCTTGGATTGCAAGTAACTTGGTTTGCAAGTGTTTTGCAAGCAAAACATTTTATTAAATTTTAACTTGATATACAAGCGATGTCTTGCAATACAAGTACAATAAGTATACACACATCACACAATCACAGCTGAGCCAATGGTTCTCTCTCTGACGCAGCAGGAATGTAGTGACTGTTCTAAATGAACGAGGTTTTGCAATACAAGTCCGCATAGTATTTTGTATTAAAGTTTTTAGGTTGTGGAATGAATCGTCTGAGTTTCCATTATTTCCTATGGGGAAATTAATTTTGATATATGAGTGTACATAAGTACATAAGAGATGCCACTGTTGGATCAGACCAGTGGTCCATCATGCCCAGCAGTCCGCTCACGCAGCGGCTCTTTTGGTCAATGAGCCCTACCAGCGTACGTCCTTATTCAGTAGAAACTTGTCTAACTGTCTTGAATCCCTGGAGGGTGTTTTCCCCTATGACAGCCTCCGGGAGAGCATTCCAGTTTTCCACCCCATTCTGGGTGAAGAAGAACTTCCTTACATTTGTACAGAATCTATCCTCTTTCAACTTTAAAGAGTGCCCTCTCATTCTCCCTACCTTGGAAAGAGTGAACAACCTGTCCTTATCTACTAAGTCTATCCCCCTCAGTACCTTGAATGTTTCGATCATGTCCCCTCTCAATTTCCTCTGTTCAAGGGAGAAGAGGCCCAGTTTCTCTAATCTTTCGCTGTACAGCAGCTCTTCCAACCCCTTAACCATCTTAGTTGCTCTTCTCTGGACCCTCTCAAGTAGTACCGTGTCTTTCTTTTTATGTGCTTAAATCTTTTATTGATTTTTCAATTTAAATTTCAAGTATTACACTTGTACAGAAAGCAATAATAGAATAGATATCAGTTACACAGTAAATATAATTTATAAGTTAACAAATTTTTACTATTTATGCTCAAGTCCTCAACTTAGGATCCAAGAGTCAAAGAAAATTGGTGAAAAATAGAAAAAATTAATAATAGTACATAAGAATCTGAATTAATAATTAATTTATAGGGCTCAAAGGTTGTTTGCATTCAGACGAGACATTGCCACAAAGTTTGTCAATTGGGATGGTTCAAAAAACACATATTTGAGAGTACGGTAACACACAATACATTTACACGGATGTCTCAAATAAAAAGTCGCCCCCAAAGATAAAACCCCAGGTTTCAGAAGAAGAAATTCACGACGGCGTCTTTGCGTCTCCCGTGCCAAATCTGGAAGCATTTGTATTTTATGACCAAGAAAACTTTTCTGTCTATTTTTAAAGTAAAGTTTTAACAACCATGTTTTATCAATTGGCAAAGCTAAGGTAATAATCATAGTGGCTGATGATGTTAAGTCCTTCTCAGATGTCTCTAAGATTTGTGAGATATTTAAGGGTTCTCGGTATGGAGATTTTACTTTTTGTTGTTGGTTTTGTTCTTTGTCAGGCAAATAATAAACCCGTGAGAATGGTGGTAGTGAATCTTCAGGTATTTCCAAAGTTTCCACTAGATATCTCTTAAGAATATCTCTGGGTGTTACCAGATCAAGTCTTGGAAAATTAATTAACCTTAAATTGTTACTACGTGAATTGTTCTCAAGCATTTCAATCTTCTTCCTTAGGTTAATATTATCTTTAACTAGAGTCTCTTGCCGTTGTTTCGATGTTATATTTTCCTTTTCTATTTTCTGAATGGATGAATTAGAGGTATTCAATTCTTTTCTTAAGTCCTTCAATTCTTTATTATGTTCCTTAATTTTCCCTTCAATTTGTTGAAAAGTAGGAGTTATATTTTTAACAAAACCAGCCATTAAGTCCCAGATGGAATCTAAAGTCACTTTAGCAGGTTTTATCAATACAATTGGAGATTGTGTGAATGTAAAATGCTCACCGTTCTGTAGATTTCCTTCGGGGCTTGTCTTCTGTCCTTCCCCCTCATATTGAGATGTTACTGCCCCAGATATCTCCATGGGGACCCTTGCAGTGTGAGCCCCAGCCTCCAAGCTCTCCTGAAGATCCTTCCTTGCCTCTGGAGAGGAGAAAACCTCAGAATCCGGGGTTTCCCCACCCCTGGGAGAGCTGGTAATCTGAGGCTGCGGGGGCGGTGCCCTAACATCGGGGCTTAGAGTAGTGTCGGGCCCAGGAGTGTCCACCGTGGGTTCGCCTCCCTGTGTCCTCAGCAGGCCGCCGTCCGATGCTGCAGTGACCTCCTGCATACGCCGCAGAAGTTCTTGGATATTACCGAGACCGGGGGCTCCAGGACGCCGTGAGGCAGAAGCGGCACTCCGGCCCCGTCTCTTAGGCATTGCGGTAAGCAAAGTACCGCTAGAATTTTAAAAACCGACACTGTTCTGGGACGAGCAACTCAGCGCGTCCTGCTCTCAGTCGCCATCTTGGATCCCTCCCAGTACCGTGTCTTTCTTCATGTACGGCGACCAGTGCTGTACGTAGTACTCCACGTGAGGGCGCACCATGGTCCGGTACAGCAGCATGATAACCTTCTCCGATCTGTTTATGATCCCCTTCTTTATCATTCCTAGTATTCTGTTCGCCCTTTTCACCGCCACCGCACATTGTGTAGACGGCTTCATCAACTTGTCGATCAGAACTCCCAAGTCCCTTTCCTGGGAGGTCTCTCCAAGTACCACCCCGGACATCCTGTACTCGTGCTTGAGATTTTTGATACCAACATGCATCACTTTACACTTATCCATGTTGAACCTCATCTGCCATGTCGATGCCCATTCCTCGAGCCTGATTATGTCACATTGTAGTTCTTTGCAATCCCCCTGCGTCTTCACTACTCTGAATAACTTCGTGTCGTCCACAAATTTAATCACCTCGCTCATCGTACCTATATCCAGATCATTTATAAAGATGTTGTAGAGTACAGGTCCAAGCACTGAGCCCTGCGGCACCCCACTGGTGACGCTCTTCCAGTCCAAGTATTGCATACCTCTGGCATTTAGGCACAGTACTCTGTGGCAGGTAAATGCACTTGCACCTCATTTATACAGATATATTTGTAGTTACACTAGTATTCTTTAAATTAAAAAAGTAAATGCCTACATTCAGTGGCATAGCGAAGGTGAGAGGAGCCCAGGGTGGTGGTGTCCCTCTGCCTCCTCTCCATCCCATCTCCCCCATTCCTTCCACACACCCCTGCTGTACACACCCACCCTTTCCCTATCCCGTACTTCTTTTAACTTCCCCGGTATGAGCAGCATCACCAACTCGCATCAGCATCGCCAACTCGCATCAGCATTGGCTCTCCCTCTGATGTCACTTCCTAGGTGTGGGATCTGGAAGTGACATCAGAAGGAGAGCCAACACTGGCTCGAGCAGCAGGTTGGAGTTGCTGCTCGCGCTGGTGAAGAGATAGAGATATAGTGGGGGAGAGTGAAGGCGCATGTGCAGTGGAGGTAGGAGTAGGAAGGAACAGGGTACTGGTACCCTCAACAAGACGGCACCCGGGGTGGACTGCCGCCCTCTCTCCCCTCACTATACCACTGCCTACATTCCTTTATAGAATAGGCTCCTACTATCAGGTGCCCAGTTATAGAATTGCCCTCATAGCACAGTTTCTGCAGATAGAAGTGATATTCAACCATTATCCATGTGGCTGAGCAATTTAATTTAGGATTGCGGTTTTGTCTAGGTTTTGCCACTATCTTAAACCTATACAACAAAAACCCTGCTGTAGGAACTAAGTAAATATCAAAATCGCAAAAGAACTTATGAAGAGCATTAACCCAAAGGACTGCAACTGGGTGACGGGACTAAAGCGCGCCAGACAACCGTGTGCGGACAAAGGAGCTCAGACAAATGCACGCAGGACGTCAGCAAGCCAGATTAAAAGTTTAGTTTAAAGCGCTTCAAGGGTGTGTGTGGAAAGTGTAATTTTTCCCTGCTGTAGGGAAAAATTACAGTTTCCTCTATAAGTGTGTGGGGGGGTGTTCCCCCCACCCCCCACCCCCATGGCAGGTATTTTGTTTATTAAAATACTTAATTATAATATTATAATTACATAATTTGTCTTATTGTAGTAATTTTGGTAAGAGGGGGGAGAAAATGATTGATCTAAGTATAAACTGTATGTTTAATAATGCGTTTTATGAAATATTTATGTTCAGATAATTGTATTGCATTGTCAAAGTTTAAAAATCAATAAAGATTTTTTAAAAAAAGTTTAGTTTAAAGCATTCTGAGGGGGGTTCGGGGAGAACCCCGCCCCCCCCCCTTTACTTAAAAGTGTTTGAACTGCCGTTGGGGGGGGAACACCCCCACACACACTTAGAAAGGAAACTAATTTTTCCCTACAGCAGGGAAAAATTACACTTTCCATACACCACCTCGAAGCGCTTTAAACGTAACTTTTAATCTGGCGCGCTGATGTCCTGCGCGCATTTCTCTGAGCTCCTTTGTCCTCGCACGATTGTCCCACACGCTTTCATCTATGTACCCTGCAACTGTGCTTAAACAACTGCAATATATCGCATTTTTATTTTAAGCGTACACTCGGTGTGATATATTGCAGTTGTTTAAGCAGTTGCAGTCCCTATGGGTTAATGCTTTATAAGTTCTGAGGAACTTTTGTGATTTTTTTTTACTATCTTAAATCTAGGCAGAAACACCTTCTTTTTACCCCAGCACTATACAAAGGAAACGGAAAGGGGATGGAATTGTTACTTCCTCTAGTCCCCTCCAAGAACTCTGCTCATCAGACAAGTCCCTCCTCTACCACCAACTCCCATCTCCATCCCTTCTACCTTGCTACACCGCATGCCTGGAACAACCTGCCTGGCTTGCTAATTCAGGCTCCGTCTTTAGTGGTATTCAAAGACAGACTAAAAACCCACTTATTTGAAGCTACATTTTTTTTCTTTAACATATTTTTATTGAGAATGGCAAACGGCCCAGACAAATAAGTATACACATCAAAATGGCAATACAGGAAGAACAAGAATAACTATAGAAGAAAGAACAAATATAGTCCTCCCCAAAAAGAAGGTTGAAGCTACATTTAAACACTGACCCAACCATTGTATCTGCTGTCATTCCCTTAATAGACCCCTACCACCTTTAGCCCCCTCTGTGTGTCTGTCATAATTAGATTGTATGCTCTTCTGAGCAGGGACTGCCTCTTGCATGTACAATGTACAGCATTGTGTGAGCCTGGTAGCGCTAAAGAAATAATAAATTGTTGTTGTTGATTTCATATACTAATAATAACTTTATTTTTCTATACAGGCATAGTCAGACGATTTCTAGGCGGTTCACATCAAAAGCAGGCTGGACATTCAGCAAATTACAAATGGATGAGGGGGAATGTTACAGAAGAAAAGGGTAGTAAGGAGAGGAAAAGTAAGAGGGGTTGTAAGTAGAGAGTTGCGCGGGGACAGAAATCCCACCCATCCCCACCCGTTCCCGCCAGGATCCTCTCCGTCCCCACCTGTCCCCTTCAGGATCCTCTCCATCCCCACCCGTCCCCGCAAGGAATTACCTCCATCCCCGCCCGTCCCCATAAAAAGCAGCAATTTCTTCTAACAAGATCATCAATTCCACAGTTTCTTTTGTGTTTGCGCTGCTGTTTTCCTTGTGGAATCTCTTTGGTGGAACCCTTTTTTTGTTTTCTGTTCAGATAATTAACTTATAAACCCCCCTCTTTTACTAAGGCTGATGTGTCCATTATATTATATGGACGAACCCTGTTTCCAAAGCCTTCCATCCCCGTGGGAGTCCCGTTGGTTAGAGGGGGTCCCCGTGGAAGCCTGTGGGCCAGAGGGGGGTCCCCGTGGGAGTCCCGTGGGCTATGGAATCCCGTGGGACCCGCGGGATTCCCGCGATCCCCATTCCCGTGCAGACCTCTAGTTGTAAGGGGAGGGAAGTGAGAGGGGTTGCCTGAGAGATTGCTTCGGGTTTGTAGGGGGAAAAACATGCGAAGGTCGGTCTGTTTAGATGATTAATTTGTCAAACAGAGTGGTTTTGATTGATTTTCGGAATGCGTTGTAGGTCTGTCTGGTTTTATTTATGTAGTTTCCTAGCCAGGATTGTTGTCTGTTAGCTTGGAACATGAAGGTTCTGTCAAGGAAGGATTTGTATTTGCAGCCAGTGATTTTAGGATAGGCGAAGATGTTTTTGTTTCTGGTTGTTCGTGTGGGATTGTGTAGAGTGAAGTGTGTTTGCAGGTAGGAAGGTGCTAGGCCCCAGATTTGTTCGAAGCAGATGCATGCAAATTTGAACTGTATTCACGCTTCTATTGGTAGCCAGTGCAGTTTTTTGTAGTATGGGCTAATGTGGTCGTTTTTTCTCAGTCCGAAGATTAGGCAAACTGCAGTGTTTTGCACTAATCTCAATTTCTTTATTGTTTTTTGTGGGAAACCCAGGTAGACGATGTTACAGTAGTCCAGGGTGGATAGGATCAGCGATTGTACCAGTAATCTCTCTGTGGCTACAATCAAAGCAGCTTATATATTATATACTGTGACAAACCCAGCACCAGCACTAGTTCGGTCCCTAATAGGATCGGGTGCAGAAGAGCTGATCAGATTGATTCTGGCGCTCAACTTGAGGCTGACCTCCCTTGCCCCTATGATCAGAGCAGTAGTGATCTGGAGCAGAGGCAGGCAGACTGGCAACAGCAGCCTCCGGGCTTTAGGGCAGTTAGAGAAGCCACAAGGAATATAGCTGCATTAGATAAACCCAGGCAGAGAAAAGCTGCTTTAGAGCCAAAGCCCATCCCCCGCTACAGGCTGAAGGGGATTGGCTCTGAGCTGTTTAAAAGCAGGCTGAGACAAGCAGCAGGAGGAGGAGCGAGTGACCAGGGTGAGTCACTCCCACAGCCTAAGGCAGGTGAGGAGCTGTGGAGCAGAGCAGGAGAGACAACCGTGCCAGATTGGCCCATGCAGGATTTGGAAGAAATCCTTCCCACTTCAAACTTTCAGATTCCAGACCGTGTGGAAAGCATGGAGGTACAAGTAGCTGGCCCTATGCTAGAGAGCCAGACAGAATGTATGGAAACTGAATGAAGAAAGTGAGTAACTGGGAAACCATTAGTGGTTTGTGGGTTTTTTTCCCTTTTGCCTATGTTTTTCTGCTGTGCAAACAAGCCTGAAGAATGTGAGATAGGTTTGGACTTTATGAGTATTTTTGAGTTTAAGAATAATACTTACCTGAATCCTAAACTATGGAAGTGATTTAAAGTCAAGTTTGGAAACAAGAAGCTCAAGATAGAACATTTTAAGTTTGTGTTTTGAACTTTAGAAATCCTGCTGTAGCTCCCGTTCCTGAAGAGCTAATTAGCTTATCTCCCTCAGCTGTTTGTTTTGCCTGCACAGGGAGCTGAGGGAAAAGCTGATCCGTTTGCAAGAGCTAAATTGCCTAAAGAGTTTTGGTTTAATTTGGATTTACAGCAAAGGTTTATTTCAAACTTTATTTGGCTGCTGAAATCTGCTGTTACATGCCTTTGATATTAATGCTGAGAGAAAGTTTGAATTATGAGTGTAAAGCAATCCTGAGTCAGAGCACATGACCTCAGGAATAATCAACTACAGGAGATTGCTGTTTTGTGATATCTTTATTTTACAATTGACTTTATTTTTGAATGAAATGCAAAAGTGATTTTTGTTTTATGCTGCATCTTTTTGACCTCTGGGTCAGAATAAACATCATATTCCTATTTGAAGAACTTGGTTTCACTGGTGATATTTGGAAACTCTTTGCTTGCCTTGTCTCTCATAGGCCTAGGCGGTCACCTAGAGCCACCTGAAAAGTCCTGAAGGTACCCCTGGTTAGAGGGGACACGCCAGAATCCTTGTGTTTGTCACACGACAGCCCGCCGCTGCAGAGGGTTTGTGACAATACATATACTTATTTTGTACCTGGGGCAATGGAGGGTTACGTAACTTGCTCAAGGAGCTGCAGTGGGAATCAATCCCAAATAGTGCTGAGGCAGTAGATGCATTACCTATATGGGCAGTAATTCTCTATAGTTCAAGTCAGGTGCCGCAATGATGCAAGCTAAATGAAAATTCTATATGTGCACCACTGCTGTTATAAAATACAAGCATGGGTCCACATTTACATGCCTAACTTTACGCACGAACATGTATGCTAGCTCAATAGCATAGCTAATACAAATGCCTGTGCCTCAGTGTAGGCAGGTAGGCATGTAACATAACTGCTACTATTCTAGTGTCTGTATGCATAAATGCTTGGCACACCCTTGACCTGCCCATGACCCTCCCAAGTCCACATCCCCATTGCAGTTGCACGCAATGGATTTTTTGCATGCAATTTACAGAATCCCAACTAATGTCAACTGCATGCATAACTGCTAATTACTGCCAATTAGCACCAGTTAACACAAATTATAGCCAATAATTAAGAACATAAGGATAGCCCAATGGTCCATCAGCTCGCCCTCACAGTGCCTACCTTCAACGCAGAATCACGCTTAGCGGTGCCAAACGTCAACCCTGCCCATAAACATTCAGCACTGCTAAACATCTTCAGACGTGATTCTGGCACCATGTTTTGTAGGCGCCTTGAGGCACCTACATTTTTCCTTTTGTTTTTAGTGGTTTTTAACGGCATGATCAATTACCATGCCATTAATAACCAATTAAAACAGTTAACTTGGGCACAAGCAGAGCGCCTACTGGCGCCTTCCTATCAGCACCGCTTTTAGAATCCAGGCCTAAAAGCTTTTTTGTTTTTTATGTGAGCCGATTTTTTAGGTGCCTTTTATAGTCCTAAATGTAAAATTGGGCACACAAGTTTATAGAAAAAAGGAGAATAGTGCTGCTGAAAAATCATGGATAAGACACTGATCCATATATTGGCCATCACTATACAGGGAAGTGTCTGAATATCAGGCCACATGATTTTCCACCTAAATTCAGCCCACATCACATATCACAGTAACATTGAAAATGACATTGGATAAAGCTCAGCATGACTCATCTTGACTGCTCAGTAAGGTGTTTAGGGTTGTAACTGTCCCTTCAAGCAGGACTCCCCCCCCCCCATCCCTGTATTTATTTAGAGTTAAATAGATCATTCTTTATCTGTAAACTAAACAAGCAAAATAATCCCATAGGATCCTTCCAAGTTGATTGTATCATTTTGGTAAAGTTATTTTTTTTTTCAGGTTTTTACACATCATACCTTAACACTATAATTCAGAAGAACTGGAGAGGTCAGGCATACACAGCTTCTTTGCACTTAGAGGCAGAAGTACAACATGTACTTTTCATAGCCTTGTTTTCATCAGAAAATGTGTAAAAAAAACAATCTGGTTGTACTACTCCTGCTATATCTTGTCTTGGAACAAATAGTTGGACAACAGACTGGTTAGGCTGCTACTACCTGATCACAAGAGAACTGAATACTGATGCTCTCATTATTATGGTGTATTCACCCTTTGTCAGCAATTCATTATGATCTAGATTGGGCAAGCCTTCCCTTAATTAATTATACTAGTGGGTAATAATGTATTAGTGGAAAAGATCATTGATAAAATATACAAGAAAAAAAAAAAACTACTGACAGAAGTTTGGTTTGTTTTTTTTCTTATGATCAGACATTTTGTATGGGAAACTGTAGAATTTCCAAGTGAAACACTCCACAATCACACAACTCCAAGGAAACTAACACTCCAAACACCTAGGGGATATACTCACTTGTTCCCTACTCAAAAGGAATTAAATTTCAATTTAATTTTATACTATAATTTCCATTCAGCTCAAAGGAAGGGAGGAAAGAGCCTCAGACTCCAGCCTGCCACTGCTCATTAGCTTTCAAGCAGGCTATATTCGTGCCAACATGCATTATTCTGTACACACGTATCTAGCATAGCACCTATTGCAAGTGGGGTGTATACATGGGTGGATTAAGGGTGGATTAATATGTTTTTTGGCATCACGTGATGAGCTTACACAGTTGAATGCATATGGTGCATGTCACCCCTCCTGAAGACGCCATTATGGCGAAACTCAGGTCTGGGTAGAGGGGATGTTTTGAATGGATGAAAGAGATTGATTTGAACACATGCTTTGTCATACTATGGAGGATGTTCTCCTGCTGAGCCGCTGCAAACAATGATTATCTCAAGTTGGGTTCCATGAAGCACCGTCAGCTTTCCAGATAAGTATCTGGTTCCAACTTATTATTGATATTTATACCGTATGTAGAATGTGATGGGGACATGAGAGTGTGATGATGGTTCTTAATAATAACTCTTAAGTGGATGATTTGCAGGAGTTATGGTCACTGAACACTTCACACATAATGGATTAAATTTATCATTTTAACTAGTTTGATACAAAGTTGTATAGTAAATTGAAATATATCCTATATAAATACACATGCATGTACTTTATAGAATGCTATAAAGTACTTGTATATCTTAGGATTTTAGGTGACCACAGTTTCAACTATTTTAGGCTGGCAAAGTGCCCATGCCTAAATTCTAAAAATGTATATGCCCAGTTAGGTTAATATTCTTATAAAAGAAAGTAGGCACCTACTTTTCTGTATAGAATAGGTTCCAACCAGTTGCCCTGTTATAGAATTATATGCTGCTTAGTACAGATTAATAATGAGGCCCCTAGGAATATCATAACCCACATCGAGGAATAGCGTTCTAGAAAAAAACAAGAAAGAATACGAATGTCATTTAAGTGAGAGGGGTCTCTTACCAATGACTTTCTCATTCATTGGTTCTTCCATCTTGTAGAGAGAAAATCAATTTTCAGTTTGAAAACTATCAATAACATCAAAAGATCCTTTAGAGCAGGGGTGGCCAGCCTGCGGCCCCTTGAAGTATTTTGTGCGGTCCCGGTCGAGGGCGATGCAGTTTTCCTCTGCTGCCCCCGAGTTTTTATCGTCTTGCTGGCTCCCTCCTCTGTCTTGCTGCAGCATTTGCATGGCCCCAGAAACATTTTTTTCTACCAGTGCGGCCCAAGGAAGCCAAAAGATTGGACACCCCTGCTTTAGAGCATTGGTAACCAAGCTATGCACTGTGGGACCCCAGCGCACTGCAGCAAACTCACCGGGAAAAGGGTTAAATATGTGAGTAAGTGCAAAGTGATGCATGTGGGAAAGAGGAACCTGAACTATAGCTACATGATGCTGGGTTCCACATTAGGAGTCACTGCCCAGGACAGAGATAGGTGTCATCATTGAAGATACATTAAAACCCTCAGCTCAATGTGCGGCAGTGGCTAAGAAAGCAAATAGAATGTTAGGAATTATCAGGAAAGGAATGGAAAACAAAGATAAAAATGTTATAATGTTCCACTCTATGGTACGGCCATACTTCAAATACTATGTGAAATTCTGGTTGCTGTATCCTCAAAAAAGATATAGCGGAATTAGAAAAGATACAGAGAAGGACGACAAAAATGATAAAATGGATGGGGCTGTTTCCCTATGAGGAAAGACTAAATCGGTCTATAAAATACTGAGTGGAGTGGAAAGGGTAGATGTGAATTGCTTGTTTACTCTTTCTTTTTTTTTTTTGAGTTCAATAATTTTATTGAATATTATAAGTAATATACAGAAAGCAGTTCAAATACATAAAAATTGAATAAGAAATAGTGATGTAGAAACAAAAGAAACCATAATTGCAGTCATTTGCATTTAATAGATTAGTAAGAAGAATTCAGAGTATTTGAAACTGCTAAGAAAAGAAATAGAGAGGATAGAGAAGCAAAGAGGATGAAGTAAAAAGAAAAAAGAGAGATGAAGAAAGAGAGAGAGAAAGAGAGAGAGGCAAAAGTGTCTACAAGGCAGAATGAACATATGAATCTAAGAATGACCAAGGTGATCGCACCAAATTTGTAGAATAACGGGATATCATGTTCTTTTCATATGCATATGATTCGAATTTGTGGTACATGCTCAAGGAGTTCCACCAGAAGGTGTAGTCTAATAGTGCGGATGACTTCCAATTTTTCAAAATGTGCATAAGAGCTGTCACAAACATGATGTCAATAAGTTTAGGAGGACAGTTAGATAGTGCAAAACAAGGGTGTTGAGAACGAAGGATTATAATGTCTATGGAAATAGCTTCTGAACATTTGGTAATAGATTTTATGGTGTCCCAGATACGAATCCAAAAGGAATGAACCATAGTGCAGTGAAGAAGCATGTGATCAAGAGTTCCAGGCTCTTTCAAACAGTTCCAACAGGTAGGATCTTGTTTCAGTTTCGCTTTCCACATTCGAAATGGAGTCCATACTGCATTCCACATAACAAAGAACATCGATTGCGAAACTCTTGAGGATAATAGAGGACGATTTGTAGATGACCAGAAGAGTTCCCAATCTATTTCAGAAAGCGTGGTCTTTAGGATAGAGCCCCAATGGTTCATGGATTGAGGTGTGAAGGTGAAGGTATGATCTCTTAAGATACTATAAAAAAGAGATATCGCCTTACCTTTCAGTAAAGCCAAAGTAGACCAGTGACGAATAGTTTGTTGAGAGGTCATAAAGTCAGGGCGCATTTGCACATTAGATAATATTCCAGTAAGCATAAGCCATTGAGGATATACAGAGGATGAGAGTGAGTTTACAGAACAAAAAGTATCAAATGGGATAAATGAAGTAGAGGAAATCAATTGATGAACAAACCACACACCTGCCCGCTGCCACTTCTTCCATGAAAGGGATCTACCCTTATTTTGAATTTTAGAATTATTCCAAAGGGACATGAGTGGGCCTTCAGCAACAGAGATCTCAGCCGCTGTGTCTAATAGTTGAAAAGCATGTTGCGTTGCACTCAGCAAAGAATACTTTCTCAAGTGTCTAGGTATCGACACTGTAAGGAAGCAAGAAATGTGTAGTGGTGCACATAAAAAGCATTCCATTTCAAACCATGCTGGTTTATCTTGTGGATAAGAGTCAACAATCCAGTGAGCTCCGTATTTGGCTAAGGATGCGATGTAATAATAATAAAAATCAGGTAAATTTAAGCCACCTTTAATCTTAGAGGCCTTCAGCTTGGCAAGAGCAATACGAGGTTTTTTTCTTGTTCCAAATAAATTCAGAAATTTTCATATTAAGCCAATGGAAGAGCGGTTTATGGCAGAAAAGGGGAAGCATAGATAGAGTATAATTAATTTGTGGGGCTAAGGTCATTTTAATGGAGGCTATTCTACCCCACCAGGACAAATAAAGTGGGGACCAACGAGATGTAGTACTTGAAACCAAGTTTTTTATTTTAGATATATTGAGATCCTGAGCAAGTAATGGGTCTTTATGTATTAAAATCCCCAAATATTTTACAGCTCCCTGTGACCATGGAAAAGGAAAATGAACTAGATCTGAGGAGGAAATGTGATCATTTAGTGGAAAGATCTCTGATTTCTCCCAATTAACAGAATATCCAGATATTTGAGAGTATTGAGAGACGATGTGGATAAAATGAGGTAAAGAGACAAGAGGATCCTTGAGAAAGAGAAGAACATCATCAGCGTAAGCTGCTAGTTTAATCTCTCGACTGGACGAGGGAATACCTTTAATTAGGGAACATTGTCGGATAGCTACCATTGTTTACTCTTTCTAAAGCACTAGGACTAGAGGAATGCGATGAAGCTACTAAATAGTAGGTTTAAAACAAACCAGAGAAAATATTTCTTCACACAATGTGTAATTAAACTCTGGAATTTGTTACCAGAGAATGTGGTGAAATCAGTTAGCTTAGCGGGTTTTAAAAAGGTTTGGATAATTTCCTAAAAGAGTCCATTGATCATTATTAAGATGGTTTGGGGGGAAATCCACTGCTTATTCCTAGGATAAGCTGCATAAAATATGTTTTACTCCTTGTGATCTATTTAGGTACTAGGGACCTGGGTTGGCCATAATTGGAAACAGGATACTGGGCTTAATGGACCTTCAGTCTGTCCCAGTATGGCAATTCTTATGTTCTTAATATGCTGCCTTTCTGTAGTTATAGTTAAAGTGGTTTACATATTATGTACAGCCTAGATATAACTGGGGAATGCAGAGCCCAGGCTGTGCTTCTTTAGCTTCCAGCTGGCTTGGGGCTCTCTCTGACCAGGGGGTAATTGCCCTAGTTGCACTCCCCTAACACTATTCCTGCCATGTGTGACTCAAGTATTCTGTATGCTTGATTTTTCTATGTTCTCCACAAACAGTACTTCATAACATATTCATTTATAATTTTTATTTATTCATTGGTCTTCAGAAGTGCCAGTATTAGCCAATTGGTTTGAGTGGTCAAATACTATGTGGCACTAGCCTCCTCATCAGACCATTATGAAGTTATCCTGCCATTGTATCGGGCGATGGTGCATCCGCATCTGGAGTACTGCGTCCAATATTGGTCGCCATACCTTAAGAAGGATATGGCAGTACTCAAGAGGGTTCAGAGGAGAGCGATGCGTCTGATAAAGGGGATGGAAAACCTTTCATAAGCTGAGAGATTGAAGAAACTGGGTCTCTTTTCCCTGGAGAAGAGGAGACTTAGAGGGGATATAATAGAGACTTCCAAGATCATGAAGGGCATAGAGAGAGTAGATAGGGACAGATTCTTCAAACTTTCGAATAATAAAAGAACAAGAGGGCACTCGGAAAAGTTGAAAGGGGACAGATTCAAAATGAATGCTAGGAAGTTCTTCTTTACCCAACGTGTGGTGGACACCTGGAATGCGCTTCCAGAGGACTTAATAGGGCAGAGTACGGTACTGGGGTTCAAGAAAGGATTGGACAATTTCCTGCTGGAAAAGGGGATAGAGGGGTTTAGATAGAGGATTACAGTTCAGGTCCTGGACCTGTTGGGCCACCGCGTGTGCGGACTGCTGGGCACGATGGACCTCTGGTCTGACCCAGCGGAGGCACTGCTAAAAAAAAATAATAATAAATAAATAAATAATGAATATGTTATGAAGTACTGTTTGTGGAGAACACGAGTGATAGCAAAACAGTACAAAGGACTGCTGTACACATTACTGATTTTTCTATGTAGCATTCTGTAGTAATTTGACTTCAGTTCTCTCGATAGTGGAGGGGATATTTGTGAGGGGGAAGAGAGAGGAGACAGGGGTTTTGTTGATCCTTCTTCTGTATTATTTGTAATTTATAAAATGACAATTCTATAGAATATTGTTTCTTTTTATACTTTAATAAAATAAGTTCAGTATAAAACTATTCAAGGTTTGTGCAGATGGGATCAGATGGTTTGCGGGGATGGGGCAGGGATGGAGACCGAGCTCGTGGGGACAGGGTGGGGACGTGGACAAATATTTTCCTTGTGTCATTCTCTACTTTGTACTCCCAGGCAGTTAGTTACAAACTGGATTCCCAGCTGTTATCAGGCAGTGGTGCTTGGCTGAACTTTTTGAGAGGCTGTATTTTTCAAACAGTATGAATGTTAACCTGGTCAGATGACCACTTTTATCACTTACGTGTGGATGCATTAAACTGTTTCTGCTGAACTAATCTGCCTGAGGAAGCCTGTTCTGTCTCATTTGCCTGAGGTTTGATTGGATTTGGTTGGCCCTGCCTTCTGGCACAGCACCTTGATATGACAAGATACCAAGGCTGACAAGATACCACAATGATAACAAAAAGTCTTACTTCCAATTTTGTTCCAAAAGCTTAGAAATCTGCTTTAGTTTTCCCAAAACTACAATACCAAAATCAAGATGAAACACAGCCAGCAAACTTTCGTCCTATTGCCAACCTTCCTTTCATCTCTAAACTTACGGAAAAAGTAGTACTGAACCAACTCACAGAATTACTTGACAAAACCAACGCACTTCACCCATACCAAACCGGCTTCCGCTCCAACTACTCCACAGAATTATCCCTATTTGGTCTCACCTCTACTATACACTATTTCCATGATCACTGAAAATCCGTCCTTCTTATCTCTCTAGACTTGTCAGCTGCCTTCGACACTGTCGACCATCACCTCCTTATTGCCCTCTCATGGTTTACTTCCTACTTCAAAAACCGTAATTTCAAAGTCCACATTAAAGAGAAAATCTCATCTCCTATCATTCAAACTTTTGGCGTTCCTCAAGGCTCTATTCTTTCTCCTTTACTATTCAATATTTTTCTTGCCCTTCGTCTCACTCTAGCTCAGTCCATTGGCTTTACTATCTTTGCTTACGCAGACAACATCCAACTTCTTCACCCTGTTGATCCTTCAAATATTTGCGAAATGCAAGAAATAAACACCAAACTTAACAAAATCAGCGACTGACTCCGCATAAATAAACTTTCCCTCAACATCAATAAATCCTGTGGTATACTCTTCCCGATTAGAAACAATGAAATGATAAACGGACAAATCTTTATTAAATCTTGTCCGGTAAAAAGTACAGCTATACGATGGGAGGGCTGTTATTGGGTGAGAGTACCCAAGAAAGGGACTTGGTGGTAATAGTGGACAAGACAATGAAGCCGTTGGCACAGTACGCAGCAGCCGCTAAGAAGGCGAATAGAATGCTAGGTATAATCAAGAAAGGTATTACAACCAGAACGAAAGAAGTTATCCTGCCGTTGTATCGGGCGATGGTGCACCCGCATCTGGAATACTGCGTCCAATATTGGTCACCGTACCTTAAGAAGGATATGGCGATACTCGAGAGGGTTCAGAAGAGAGCGACACGTTTGATAAAAGGTATGGAAAACCTTTCATACGCTGAAAGATTGGAGAAACTGGGGCTCTTTTCCCTGGAAGAGCGAAGACTTAGAGGGGACATGATAGAGACTTACAAGATCATGAAGGGCATAGAGAAAGTGGAGAGGGACAGATACTTCAAACTTTCAAGAACTACAAGAACAAGAGGGCATTTGGAAAAATTAAGAGGGGACAGATTCAGAACCAATGCTAGGAAGTTCTTCTTCATCCAAAGGGTGGTGGACACCTGGAATGCGCTTCCAGAGGGTATGATAGGACAGAGTACAGTATTGGGGTTCAAGAAAAGATTAGATAATTTCCTGAAGGAAAAGGGGATAGAAGGGTATAGATAGAGGATTACTATACAGGTCCTGGACCTGATGGGTTGCCGCGTGAGCGGACTGCTGGGCACGATGGACCTCTGGTCTGACCCAGGCTTATGTTCTTATGTATTTATTCTAGACAAAGATTTAACCTTCCATGACCAGATAAGCTCCATCATAAAAATCTGTTTCCACAATCTTCTGCTCATTCATTTTTTAACCTCAATTCTTGAAACTGATGCTATCACAACCCTCATTCACTCACCAGTCATTTCTCATTTAGATTACTGCAACTCTCTATACAATGGAATTACTAAAAAAGAATTACGTCGTCTGCAGCTCATTCAAAATACGGCAATCAAACTTATCTGTAAGATTGGGAAATATGATCATGTTACTCCTCTTCTGTGAGAAGCTCACTGGCCACCCATCACCCACCGCATCACCTATAAAACTTTAATGCTGGTCTTCAAAATCAAACTTTCGCATCTCCCATCTTTTCTTGAAAAACTCATCATCCCCTTTTGCCATCCCCGGAACCTTAGATCGGCTGATCAGAATTTACTGACCATACCTCCCATCAAAAAATTCTACTACACTAGAAAAACTAACTTTTCTGTTGTAGCTCCAATGTGGACACAACGCAGTGACATCATTACGTCGCATCCACACATGCACAGATGTCGTCTGGGGGCAGAACGGGGTGTGACACAGGCCGAATGGGGCGGAACTGGGTGGGTCTGGGGATGTGGCCATGGGTCTGGATTTTCCACCAGGAAAGGTAAGGCCTGCCATTTTGAAGAGGTGGGCCTGCAGGCCGGAGGGAGTAGTTATCCCATCGGCCAGCCTTCCTCCTAAAGACAGGGGGGTGAGGGTGTACAGTGGCTACAGACGGGTTGATGGGGGAGGGGAACCCCAGCAGAAGGAGGAAATGGGCAACCCTGCTACCGCGGGTGTCTGGAGATTTTTGGTTGTGTGGCCGACGGTGGAAGTGTGTGGGCATCCCTCCTGCCACAGGTGTTGGGAGGTTGTCGGGGACATCAAGGGACCCCAACAGCAGTAGGAGGGAGTGGACATCCCTCCTGCTCCATTCGAGGGTCTTTTTGTTTTATCTGCGGTTGGGGTGGGGTCTGAGCCGTCAAGCCTTAATTTCCTGTCAGTAATTGTTTTCTTTTTGTAAGTATTAATGGTATTGTTAATGGCATTTTTATTAAGTTCATGCTCTTTTTATATATATTATATATATATATATATATATATATATTGTAAACTCACTTAGAAATTAGATAAGCGATTAAATCAATTTTTAATAAAACCTTGAACCTTGAAAACTCAGCAACTGACCAGAAAGTAAGGCTACAACAGCTCAGACCCTGCCAGAAAGCTTTGCTCACAAATGACAAATGTAGCACAAGGTTAGGGAATCACCTGGCAATAATAGAGAATCGCCTGGAGAGCTTCTTTAAATATTAATGAGCCCATTTTACTACAATTTTAGCATTAATGACCGCATTGTACCAGTGGCGTACCTAGCATATGTGACACCCAAGGCCCATCATTTTTTGACAACCCCCCATCTATATGAAAAACATGATTTTTAGTAACAATCCACATGTCGCACAAGAGTGTACCAAGGAAAAGGCAGCATCTTACATACTGCAGTGAGCAGTATAACATCAATACACCCATTGTAAAACTAAACAGACCAGACTAGTACAGATCAATCCTAACAGAAAACCATGTCTTTCAAACACACAGAACACAGAAAACACCTAGTATGGAATATGTAATCACAAACTAACCTCTCCCCCTTTTACAAAACTGTAGTGTATTTTTTTGTCACGGTGGTAACAGCTCAGATGCTCATAGAATTCTGAGCATTGGCGCTGTTACCACCATGGCCGGTGCTAAAAAACACTCTACGGTTTTGTAACAGGGGGGATAAAATAGAAATATGTAGACAAAGGTTAAACTGAACCATCAAGAAGCTGGACTCTGCATACAATGCAATACCACAGAAACAGTGACGCATGTTCCCTAAAGCAAAAAAAATAAATAAATAGAAATTTTTTTTCTATCTTTGTCTTCTCTGGTTTCTGCTTTCCTCATCTTCTTGTCACTCTCTTCCTTTCATCCACTGTCTGCCCCTTCTATATAGCATCTTCTCTCCTTCTATGCCCCTTCCAGAAACTGTATGCCTCCCCCTTCCATCTCTCCCTTCACCTCCATTGGTCTGGCATCTATCTTCTTCCCTCTTTCCTCTCCTCTCTTTCCCTTCCCTCTCCCATACCCCCATGGTCTGGCATTTCACTCTCTCCTCTTCCTTCCCCCACTTCCATCAGCATCTGCCCCCTTTCTTTTCCTCCAACCCAATTCCATCCAGTATCCTTCCCCATTATGTCTCTCTCCCCTTTCCCTGCACACCAATTCCACCACCCTTCCATGCTCTTTTCTCTCTTCCTCCTAACCAATCCTATGCAAGGTCCCATGATAACTACATCTGCCGGCTCTGCTGGAAAGAAGTAAGTGACGGAGGGGTTATGGCAGTCATTGTGGGACCTTGCAGCAACTCCCTGCGTCTGCCAGTCCACCCCCTTCTGATGTCACTTACTTCTTTCCAGCAGAGCTGGCAGACGCAGTCATCGCAGAACATTGCTGCACTGTAACAAGTACTTTGGAGGGGGTGAACCGGCAGCCGCGCTGAGGTGCAGGACCCATTGGAGTAGGATGGGAGTTCTGGACTTGACCAACTGTGCACCCCCTAGGGCATTCACCCGGGGCGGTCCACCCCTACCCTCCACCCCCACCCCCACCTTTCGTACGCCACAGCATTGTACTACATTTGCATGGCAGAGTTGGAAACAGCCAGAAAGCTCAGAAAAGACCATGGAGAGCCATTTTGATAATCGGCCAGTAAAGTACTGCCCCACTAAACCGTCTGGAGCCGGTTTAGTGATCACTGTTAAAGGCATGGTAAGTTTTGAGAGTCTTCCTCTTAGGTTTTTAACCAAGGAACTGTAGAGCCACCCCCACCCAGAAGCCCATCAGAATAATATAAACTTTTTTTTTTTACCTGGAGTTTGTTTCTCCCTGGGCACTGCAAAAAGATTTATTGCAGAAGTTTACTCACTTGGATGAAGCTCTGATCAGTGTGCAGGACTGGAGAGGAGGCCTAAGCTCGCTCCTAGCTGTGCACATTGGCCACAGGGGAATAGGCTTGATTCCCAATGCTGCTGCAGTGGCTGTTGACTACTGGCATCAGTCTAGGGTTGGAATTAGTGCCTCCAGATTTTCCCCAGTGGCACGGGATGGGGGGCCAGCACCTGCTCTTTTGAAGGCAGCACCAGGGCTCTTGCCTTTGCTGCAGGATTTTCTGGATCTAGGACATGGGTGTCACTGGCAGTGAAGACCTGAGCCAAGTGAACCATGCTGGACTGAGGCAGATGTCAGTGAGAGCAAAGCCCCTCCCTATGCTTGAGCAGTAGCACATGCAGAAGGCAGAACAGAAAAGCTGCTGTTTGTTGGCGTTACAAATATTCAAAGCCGGGACCTGTGTGTGCTCCGGACTGGAAAAGCGTCACCAGTGGAGTGCCGCAGGGCTCGGTGCTTGGACCCGTGTTTTTAAACATCTTTATAAACGATCTGGGTACGACAAGTGAGGTGATTAAATTTGCGGACAATACGAAGTTATTCAGAGTAGTGAAGACACAGGGGGATTGCGAAGATCTGCTGCATGACATAATCAAGCTCGAGAAATGGGCATCGACATGGCAGATGAGGTTCAACATGGATAAGTGTAAAGTAAAGTGATGCATGTCGGTAACAAAAATCTCATGCACGAATACAGGATGTCCGGGGCGGTACTTGGAGAGACCTCCCAGGAAAGGGACTTGGGAATTCTGATAGACAAGTCGATGAAGCCGTTCACGCAATGTGCAGTGGCAGCGAAAAGGGTGAACAGAATGCTAGGAATGATAAAGAAGGGGATCACGAACAGATCGGAGAAGTTTATCATGCCGCTGTACTAGGCCATGGTGCGCCCTCACCTGGAGTACTGCATCCAGCACTGGTCGCTGTACATGAAGAAGGACACGGTACTACTTGAAAGGGTCCAGAGAAGAGCGACTAAAATGGTTAAGGGTCTGGAGGAGTTGCCGTACAGCGAGAGATTAGAGAAACTGGGCCTCTTCTCCCTCAAAAAGAGGAGATTGAAAGGGGACATGATCGAAACATTCAAGATACTGAAGGGGATAGACTTAGTAGATAAAGACAGATTGTTTACCCTCTACAAGGAAGGGAGAACGAGAGGGCACTCTCTAAAGTTGAAAGGGGATAGATTCCGTACGAACGTAAGGAAGTTCTTCTTCACCCAGAGAGTGGTAGAAAACTGGAAAGCTCTTCCTGAGTCTGTCATAGGGGAAAACACCCTCCAGGGATTCAAGACAAAGTTGGACAAGTTCATGCTCAACTGGAAAGTACGCAGGTGAGGCTGGGCTCATTTAGAGCACTGGTCTTTGACCTGGGGGGCTGCCGCGGGAGTGGACTGCTGGGCATGATGGACCACTGGTCTGACCCAGCAGCGGCAATTCTTATGTTCTTATTGTAACCCCCCTCTATTTTTTTTTTTACCAAAGTGCTGAGGATCCTAAACTGTAGTCATGGTATCCAAGTGGCTTAGCTCAACACCCAGCCAGAAAAAGAGGAAAGTCAGAAGAAAAATGAACACTAGCCACTCTTAACTTGGATTTTAAGAGAACTGGCTAGGATTAAATGTTTTGAAAATCAGATAAAATATACAAAGGTTATAAACATTGTAATGAATAGCCAGACTAGATGCAAGGTGCAAAAACAAATTTATTGCACCTTCAATAATTTGTCTTTAAAATGGTTAAAAGCAAATAAAATCTTTTAATAAGTTATAAAGTGCTTATCATTATAATTTAATAACATATGCCTAACTGGATCCAGTATTCTAATATTCAAACGTGTTTCAGCATTCACTATTTATCACTAATACATACTGATGACTGAACAGTGTTTCCTTTACAGTACAGAAACCTTTCTTTATATTACACGGTTCTCAGGGTCATAAATGTCATTTAAAGTCATAGAGTCTTAACTTCAGGTAGGCAAAGTTGTTCTTAGCAGAAATTAAAATGACTTCTGTCTTTGGTGAATTTTACTTATCTTTGTTCTTCATTCTTCAATCTTCAGGCCTCTTTCCTTCATCTGTTCTTCTCCCTACACCTCTCTAAGTCAAATAAAAATAAGAGGAAAAATACCCTCACTCCCTATATGTAAGTATCTTAAGTTTGCCTGCCAGTTCAGGATACCTAAGAACTGTTCCACTAAATAAGATTAAAAGAAATAAAAATAGTTTCTATAACTGGAATTCTATCTAAACTATTTTTTATTTTCCTTAAACTAACTATTGTAGCAGACTGAGTTCTCTTCACTTACATTTTTCCATTTTCTTAGACAGACATTAAAACAACACACAACTTTCTCACATACCAATTTGCCTTAAATCTGTTCCAAAAATCTGTTAGTCATACACACAATTTTTATTAAAGTTTCATTCATATACCTCACCTTCTATCTCACTTACTCTCATTTACACACAGAACAAAACCAGAACCGTTTTCCCTTCTTCAAAGACAACTCAGTCTGTTTTTAACTGTCACAAGACAGTTGATGTCCCTGCAGACTTGTGCAGCCAATCAGAAACATTCTTACATTAGCATAGATTCTCAACACATTCTAATCAATATCTTTACTAAAATAGCACTGCATTAGGAAACTACCAACAGCACCTCTGTTGAATGTGGGCTCAACATTCCACAACACAACACCAGCACAAATACTCCACAGTATCTGACACAACACATGGCCATATGCCTCTGGAAAATGGATCAGGTATTTAATTTATATTATAACCTTGGTTATATTACTCCCTGGCAAATAAAAAATGTTTAACAAAAACATTTTTTTAAAATAAAACAATATAAATTCCCTCTAACACCTAACTACACATAATCTTATTAATGTATCATCCCACATTTTGAGTAACACTAATCTCAAGATCAGTGTTTTACAGTCATATTTTTTTTCATTCTAGTACATAATGTTCCATCAAATATTTAGGTGGGTTACCTCTTGTTTTTCTCAAGTTATAGTTTTTATCAAAATCTGACTGTAAACTTTCTTGTACCTCTGAAGCACCAGAATATGAACTTCCACATCCCGTATTATCATCATTTAGCACTGTTTGAATTACATGCCATGGACAAGTTACAGTAGACTTATTCACAACATCAGTTTTTTTTTCAAATTTAGATCTAACACATAGTGGTACATTTGTTATATTTTTAAGTTCATCATTGTATACATCCCATGACACTAATTTCAATTGGTTACGGTGCAATATTTTTTCTACTCCTTCACGACTTTTAAGCCTGTATACATTTTTTTGTACACCCAACACTTGTATAACTTGGTATGGTTCTGTTTCCCATACATTTTGAATTTTGTGTCTTTGCCTGAAATTATGTTTCCTTATCAAAACCCAATCATTGATATCGAAAGGACTTCCTCGAGAATGCCGATCATAAGTCTTCTTAATATTTTGAGAAGCTTTTTCAGATGCTTCAGTTGCAAATTTATGAGCCTTCTGAAGTTTCAATCTATGCTCTTTGAACCAATCATCCAAATTAATTTCAGTATTGTCCAAATCAGACTGATCAAATAGTTCTTTATGAGGCAATAATCTTTCTTTTCCCAACAACAAATAAGCTGGCGTATAACCAGTTGCCCCATGAATGGTGTTATTATATATCTGATTCACTTCTTGTAAATACTCTGACCATTTCTCTTTCTTCTGTTCACTTAATGTTCTCAAAATTTGGTGCATTGTTCGATTGTAACGTTCGCACCTACGTTACCACCTTCTGGATGGTACGGAGTAGTTCGGCTTTTCTCTATCCCATACCACTTGCACACTTCTCTAATTAATTCGGCTTCAAAAGCACTTCCCTGATCTGTATGGATTCTTCGAGGACAACCATAAACTGTAATCCAGTTTTGGATTAATTTCTTGGCAACAGTTTTGGCTGTTTGATTTTTAGTTGGTATTGAAATTGCAAATCTTGTAAATAAATCCGTAATAACTAGGACATTCTGGAATCCATGACAATCCCGTTCTAACATTGTAAAATCTAAGGCTACTATTTCTAAAGGTTCTTTTACATTAAAACATTGCATCATAGCTCTCTCTTTTGGACAGGCTTCTTTCGAGAATGCACAAGACTTGCATCGAGAGATCCACTTTTGTATATCTTGGTGTAAATTTATCCAAAAATATTTTTTCCGTATATTTTTTCCTGTGATGTCTGTGGCATAGTGCCCTCCAAAATCATGATATTCTCTCAAAACATCATGATGAAATTTTCTTGGCACCACAACCTGGTATATAGGACATCCGTCTCTCGGATCAAATATTTTTCTATATAAAACATTATTTCTGACTACTAACTTATTTCTTTGACTCCATAGTTTTTTAAACTGCCAACTGCGATCTTCCAAATCTGGGATTTTATTATTCTGAATTGCTTCAATTATTTCCACTATTTCTTCATCTTCCCTTTGTTGCTTTTCAGTCTCAGTTTGATAATTGGTGGTACAAACTTTACCCAGATAGCTCTGCTGTTGTACAGAATCATCCGACTTCACCTCTTTACTGTTTTGGAATAACACAAGGAAATCCTTTCCATCTATAGATTCCTCTTCATTCAATTCACTTTCTGGTGAATTAGGTAATCGGGACAGGATATCAACATTTCGATTCAATCTCCCAGGCTTGTACAATACTTCAAAATCTAACTCTGCCAATTGGGCTAACCAACGTTGTTCCGTAGCATGTACTTTAGCACTCTTAAGGTACTTTAATGGATTATGGTCTGTGATAACTACAAATTTCTTATATTGTAAATATTCTCTGAATTTTTCCGTAGTGGCCCATTTTAATGCCAATAACTCCAACTTGAACGCACTATAATTTTGATCATTTCGCTCTGTTTTCCTTAAGCCTCTTCTTGCATAGGCTATAACGTGCTCAGTGCCATTTTGTATTTGGCTTAGAATAGCACCTAGTCCCCTATTACTTGCATCTGTTGTTACAATAAAAGGTAGTTTGAAATCAGGAAATGATAATATAGGAGCACTACTTAATTTCTCTACAAGATGTTCAAATGCTTGTTGACATTCCTGAGTCCATACAAAGGGCTTCTCAGTTTTATTTTTCTTTGGGGAACCTGTCAATTTATGCAAGGGTGCAGCAATTTGAGCAAAGTCTTTAATAAATCTGCGGTAGAAACTGGCAAAACCAAGAAAACTCCTCACAGCTTTTCTTGAATCAGGAATCTTCCATTCCCTTAAGGCTTTAGTTTTCTCAGAATCTGTTGAAATTCCTTGTTTGGAAATGATGTACCCCAAAAATTTCACACTTTTACACAATAATTTGCATTTTTTAGGCTTCAATTTTAGACCAGTATCTTTCAAACGTGTAAAAACTTTATCTAGTCTATCCAAGTGCTTTTCAAACGTATCTGAGTAAATTAGTATATCGTCCAGATACAATAGTAAGTGTTCATACACATATTCATCTAACACAGTTTCCATCAGCCTTTGGAAACTTGCAGGTGCATTGCACAGTCCAAAAGGCATTCGCAGCCATTCGAAAAGTCCAAACGGAGTTGTAACAGCAGTTTTCTCTATATCCACTGGAGCCATTCCCAACTGAAAATAGCCAGAAGTTAAATCCAGGGAGGTGAACCAGCAAGCCGATCCCAGTGCATCTAAAGCTTCATCGATCCGGGGTAAAGGATAGGCATCCTTTATTGTCACTGAATTTAGTTTCCTATAGTCCACACAAAATCTAAGACTTCCATCTTTTTTTCTGAGGACTACTGCTGGGGAAGCCCATGGACTACTACTCTTCCTTAAAATTCCCTTATTTACCAATTCATAAATATGATCTTTGAATTCCTTAAACAAATGTGGAGAAACCCGTCTATAGGGTAATTTAAAAGGTGGAACTGTCCCAGTATTTATTTTATGTTGTATGATATTTGTAAAACCAATATCACTGTCATCCAATGAGAAAACTTCTTTATGTTTTTTCAGCAGGGCCTTTAATTTTCCACTTTGCTCTGCATTCAACTCATCCCAGTTTACTTCAACAGGAGGAATCTCATTATCTTCCACTTGTATTTGACATTCCAGAATTGATTCATTTTCTAAAATCTCAGTTTGATTTATTACTGCACACGGTTTATACAATTCAGCCACTTGCATACGAGATGGAAGTATTATATCTTTACTGCTTATGTTAATCATGCGCACTGGGACCATACCTTCTTGTGGTGTCACTAATGACCTTGCTACCATAATTCCTAATGGTAGATTCATCGCTCGGGTAGCAGTCAGTACCATATCACACATAGACATATTCTTTACTTTGTTGCATACTCCCATCACAACTTTCTCAGTCATAGCTGATAAAATATGTTTTACATTCCCAATTGTTTTTACAAATCCCAGTCGTGTTTCTACAGCAGTTTCTTCATATTCTTTTACTCCCTTAATCGTTGCCAAAATTCTATTCACTTGTAATTTTGTCTCTTTATACTGGTTATTAGACAATTGCAAAATCCTAGGAAGACAATTCCCCATATGTTTTAAAATGTTCATACCAATTAATCCCGGTGCATAATCTTCTCCCAACTCCTTAGGTGATTGATGATCTCTCACTATGAAAACATAACTGTTAGGAAAATCTTTTTCTTCAAATTGCACCTTTGCTTCTATACATCCAAGTACCAAATATGGTGTGCCATTCACAGCTGTTAGTTTCATCCAACTAGCCTCTTCCATTTTTTCAGGATGAGGGAAATGTTTGAAAAAATAGCTTGCTACAAGAGTTGATACCACTGATCCGGTATCTACTGTACACCGGGTTTTTATTCCATTGATAGTAATATCTATTACTGGGGATTGCCCCACTGCCTTTTCCTTACGGGCTTCCCATTCAGAATCTTGCCACTTATCCTCACAGATTATCTGGACAGGCCTCTGTAAAATATTTTTCGTGGGAGCACTCTTTGATTCGTTCCTCTGGGTTTGACCTTCACTGGTTGGTCTTTCAACATGAGAATTTGTCCCAGCCCCTCTCTCAGAATCTTGAGAGTTATCTTTCTTCTCATTCCAACAATTACGAGCAATGTGCCCCACTTGATGACAATTATAACATACTACATCTCCTCCACCATTTCTACTGGAGTACCCTCGGAATCTTCTCTCAGTCTGATCTTCTCTTCTTTTTGGTGATTCAACTTCTAGTTCTCGTAAAACTCTTTGATTAGTTTCTAACAATAATTCCTGAGAACGCTCTAAGCGATCTAGACAATTGGACAGATTGCTCATCAAATTTTTCCCAGAAGTGGTAGGGACAACCTCTTCCTCACATCTTTCCAATCTGTCAAATCCATCACTTCTGCTCTTCTGACTTTTCAAATTTTGATTATCCTTTTCTTCATCTGCCCACCTAATAGCTATATGTTGTAATTCTCTGAAAGTCATCCGTGGACGTTCTTCCATTTTTAGACCCAACATTTTCCGCAAAATGTCATCTCTTAATCCAAATACGAATTGTTCTTTTAATGTGATCTCCACATTACCTATTCTCTCGGGATCACGGTCTCTGATGACACAAAATTTACTTTGCAGTTGATTTGCATATTCCCGGACTGACTCTCCCGATTTCTGTCTTCTTTCGTAAAACTCTTTTATTCGCAGTCCCAAATGAACTCGATCACCATAAACTTCCTTCAAGGTCTCAAATAGCAGATCCAAAGTACCCACATCCTGAGGCAAGGCAAATCTAATTGTCTCCTTAGCCTGCCCCTTAATGTGACATAATACAGTATCCAACTGGTCTTCTTGGGCCACATGACGAATTCGAAGAACTTTTTGTGTATCCTCAATCCACTCTTCTACACTCAGGTCTCCGGGTCTACCGGGAGATCCATAAAAATCCTGAATATTCCTCTCCCCGGGACATACTATTGAATTAAAAACCTGTGGATTCCTCAGAACTTGAGATGATGTCTGCTGTCGCTGCTGCTGTTGTTGCTGAATTTCTTCTATCATTCCTCTCATTTCAATCAATTGTCTTTCCAGATTTTCCATGTTAGAACAAATGGGTTTTGACCTGGAAACAAAACTATCAAACAAAATAGCACAAAAATACACAAAACTTCCTGTATTGTTACAATACACTTAAATGTTCCTCTGCAACACAGGTTCTTTTTCACAGCATGTGATTTTTCAGAATTTTTGAACTCAAAACTAGTCAAAAAAATCCTGCCGACTACGCCAAATCTGTAACCCCCCTCTATTTTTTTTTTTACCAAAGTGCTGAGGATCCTAAACTGTAGTCATGGTATCCAAGTGGCTTAGCTCAACACCCAGCCAGAAAAAGAGGAAAGTCAGAAGAAAAATGAACACTAGCCACTCTTAACTTGGATTTTAAGAGAACTGGCTAGGATTAAATGTTTTGAAAATCAGATAAAATATACAAAGGTTATAAACATTGTAATGAATAGCCAGACTAGATGCAAGGTGCAAAAACAAATTTATTGCACCTTCAATAATTTGTCTTTAAAATGGTTAAAAGCAAATAAAATCTTTTAATAAGTTATAAAGTGCTTATCATTATAATTTAATAACATATGCCTAACTGGATCCAGTATTCTAATATTCAAACGTGTTTCAGCATTCACTATTTATCACTAATACATACTGATGACTGAACAGTGTTTCCTTTACAGTACAGAAACCTTTCTTTATATTACACGGTTCTCAGGGTCATAAATGTCATTTAAAGTCATAGAGTCTTAACTTCAGGTAGGCAAAGTTGTTAGAAACATAGAAACATAGAAACATAGAAATAGACGGCAGATAAGGGCCACAGCCCATCTAGTCTGCCCACCCTAATGACCCTCCCCTACCTTTCTCTGTGAATAGATCCCACGTGTCTATCCCATTTGGCCTTAAAATCAGGCACGCTGCTGGCCTCGATCACCTGTAGTGGAAGACTGTTCCAGCGATCAACCACTCTTTCAGTGAAAAAGAATTTCCTGGTGTCACCTCGTAGTTTCCCGCCCCTGATTTTCAACGGATGCCCTCTTGTTGTCGTGGGACCCTTGAAAAAGAAGATATCTTCCTCCGCCTCGATGCGGCCCGTAAGATACTTGAACGTCTCGATCATGTCTCCCCTCTCTCTGCGCTCCTCGAGCGAGTATAGCTGCAATTTGTCAAGCCGTTCTTCATATGGAAGATCCTTGAGTCCCGAGACCATCCGGGTGGCCATTCTCTGCACCGACTCCAGTCTCAGCAGAAATTAAAATGACTTCTGTCTTTGGTGAATTTTACTTATCTTTGTTCTTCATTCTTCAATCTTCAGGCCTCTTTCCTTCATCTGTTCTTCTCCCTACACCTCTCTAAGTCAAATAAAAATAAGAGGAAAAATACCCTCACTCCCTATATGTAAGTATCTTAAGTTTGCCTGCCAGTTCAGGATACCTAAGAACTGTTCCACTAAATAAGATTAAAAGAAATAAAAATAGTTTCTATAACTGGAATTCTATCTAAACTATTTTTTATTTTCCTTAAACTAACTATTGTAGCAGACTGAGTTCTCTTCACTTACATTTTTCCATTTTCTTAGACAGACATTAAAACAACACACAACTTTCTCACATACCAATTTGCCTTAAATCTGTTCCAAAAATCTGTTAGTCATACACACAATTTTTATTAAAGTTTCATTCATATACCTCACCTTCTATCTCACTTACTCTCATTTACACACAGAACAAAACCAGAACCGTTTTCCCTTCTTCAAAGACAACTCAGTCTGTTTTTAACTGTCACAAGACAGTTGATGTCCCTGCAGACTTGTGCAGCCAATCAGAAACATTCTTACATTAGCATAGATTCTCAACACATTCTAATCAATATCTTTACTAAAATAGCACTGCATTAGGAAACTACCAACAGCACCTCTGTTGAATGTGGGCTCAACATTCCACAACACAACACCAGCACAAATACTCCACAGTATCTGACACAACACATGGCCATATGCCTCTGGAAAATGGATCAGGTATTTAATTTATATTATAACCTTGGTTATATTATGTCCGGCTTTGAATATCTGATTATTTTTAAGCCAGCTAAACATATCCGTTTAAGTTGATATTCAGCCATTAAGCGACCATGAGCTAGCACATAAAAATAGGACAGACTTTTCTGCAATCCTATTTATGCGGATAAGCTGCCTGCTTAATGGCTGAATTTTAGCCCTGTAATTGCCAACATAGAATTCATGTTTAGTGTGCAGCATCGTAATGCCAAATTTCAGTGACCTTTCCATAATTACTCTTTCATTTGGTTCAGAAAACTGTATGAGGGAAAAGAATTGTACATTAACTCAACTTTATGCACATAAATCTTCCAAATGAATGCATATGAAGGTGATTTGCAGATTTTAAAACATTTTAATGCACATTTATCAAATTGTATACAAATTAATTTATGAAATGAACCCCCCACATACCCCCAAAAGATCCAAAAATGATCTGAAGCAGAACATAAAATGTTTTCCATGCACAACCTTAATAAGCAGGCTACATCCTGGCTTGATGCCTTTCATTAAGTAATATCCACGAACACAAGGCTCAAAAAACAGATCTGTGTTCCTTAAATATTTCAGTTGAGGAAGTTTGTAGAGAACCATTTTGATTTGTATGAAGCATTAATCAATCTAATAAAGAGATTTCTGTGAGGTTTAATACTAAGAAAACATCCAGATCAAGGTTAGACACCAGTGGGGTAAGTCTATCAGGCGCCACCTAGTGTTAAGAGGCATGAAGGCAGTAAATTATTTATTTTTTCAAATTTTTAGCCCATCTTCCTACAGGAGCTCAGAATGGGTTACAAATCAGGTACTTAAGAATTTTCCCTATCTCTCCTGGTAGGTTCACAGTCTATCTAATGTACCTGGGGCAATGGAGGATTAAGTGACTTGCCCAGGGTCACAAGAAGCAACACAAGGCTTGAACCCACAACCTCAGAGTGCTGAGTCTGTAGCTCTAAACACTATGCCACACTCTCCTCATTCATAATACATTCATAGGTGTTCTACAGTACATACATACCTAGGTAATGCTACAGTACATACATACTAGGTAATCACACATTCAAGGACCATTTATGTTCATTAATAACCTCTTACAGAATACTGATTTGATAGCATGTAAAAGGGTCATAGATTTGATATACCATCTTTCTGTGGTACAGCCAAAGCACTTTACATTTATTTTATGCAGGAACTTTCTCTACCTCTATGATTTTGTGCCTGGGGCAATGGAAGATTGCATGCCTTGCCCAGGGCAACAAGAAGAGATGGTGGGAATCAAACCCTGTTTCTCAGCCCACTGTGGTAACCATTAAGCTACTCCACTACTTCCATGAGCAGAGTCTGGGTGAGCATGGATGAAGCCGTAAAGGAAGCCGTGGGACCGTTGGATGATGATGGAATAAACGGAGTGCTAAAGGAGGACAAAGCCATCGCTGATAAACTGAACACATTTTTTGCGTCTGTGTTTACCAAAGAGGATATACACAACGTACCGGAATCCAACAGACTATATGCTGGAGCTGAAGACGAGAAACTGACAAGGATGACGGTCAGTCTAGAAGAAGTATGCAGGCAGATTGATAGGCTTAAGAGCGACAAATCCCCGGGACCGGATGGCATCCATCCTAGGGTCATTAAGGAACTGAAAGGGACAATAGCTGAACTACTTCAACTAATAGCCAACCTGTCGATCAAATCGGGAAAGATTCCGGAAGACTGGAAGGTGGCGAATGTTACGCCAATCTTCAAAAAAGGTTCAAGGGGAGATCCGGGAAACTACAGACCGGTGAGTCTGACCTCGGTACCGGGAAAGATGGTAGAGGCGCTGATAAAAGACCGCATCATTGATCACCTAGACGGACACAATCTGATGAGGACCAGTCAGCACGGCTTCAGCAAAGGACGATCTTGCTTGACGAACCTGCTGCACTTCTTCGAGGGAGTCAACAGGCAGATAGACAAGGGTGACCCAGTCGACATTATATATCTGGATTTTCAGAAGGCATTCGACAAGGTTCCGCATGAACGTCTTCTTCGGAAAATTGAGAACCATGGAATAGAGGGTGAACTACTCACGTGGATTAGAAACTGGCTAACAGATAGGAAACAGAGAGTGGGGGTAAATGGACAATACTCTGACTGGAAGAACGTCACCAGTGGGGTGCCGCAGGGCTCGGTGCTTGGACCCGTGCTCTTCAACATATTCATAAATGATCTGGAAATAGGTACGATGAGTGAGGTGATTAAATTTGCGGATGATACGAAGTTATTCAGAGTAGTGAAGACGCAGGGGGACTGTGAAGACCTGCAACACGACATAACCATGCTCGAGAAATGGGCAACAACATGGCAAATGAGGTTCAACGTGGATAAGTGTAAAGTAATGCATGTTGGTATTAAAAATCCCATGCACGAATACAGGATGTCTGGGGCGGTACTTGGGGAGACCACCCAGGAAAGGGATTTGGGAGTACTGATTGACAAGTCGATGAAGCCGTCTGCACAATGTTCGTCGGCGGCGAAAAGGGCAAACAGAATGCTAGGAATGATTAAGAAGGGAATCACGAATAGATCGGAGAAGGTAATCATGACGCTGTACCGGGCCATGGTACGCCCTCACCTGGAATACTGCGTCCAGCACTGGTCGCCGTACATGAAGAAGGACATGAAGGGAGGCCAAGCTTCAAATGGAAGAAACTCTAGTGAAGAACATTAAGAAAGGGGACAAATCCTTCTTCAGGTACATTAGCGACAGGAAAAAGAACACAAACGGGATAACACGCCTTAGAACGCCAGACGGGGATTATGTGGAAACAGATTCCGATAAAGCCAAACTACTGAATGATTACTTCTGTTCAGTCTTTACCTGTGAGGCACCAGGGCACGGGCCACAGCTGGAAACAAAGCAAAGCATGGAAGACCCATTTCAGAATTTTGAGTTCATAACTGCTGATGTTTACAGAGAACTGTCAAGACTCAAGGTGAACAAAGCCATGGGACCGGACAATTTGCACCCGAGAGTGCTCAGAGAGCTATGCGATGTTCTGGCAGAACCGTTTGCCATGCTCTTCAATCTCTCCCTAAGTACGGGGAGAGTCCCCCTGGACTGGAAAACAGCTAACGTCGTTCCTCTGCACAAAAAGGGTTGCAGAGCCTGCGAATTACAGACCGGTGAGTCTCACATCAATAGTGTGTAAACTCATGGAAACTCTACTTAAAGGTAAATTAGACACGATATTGGATGAGGGGAATCTAAGGGATCCCTGCCAACATGGATTCACTAGGGGCAGGTCATGCCAATCCAATCTTATCAGCTTCTTTGATTGGGTGACAGGAAAGCTAGACTCGGGAGAGTCTCTGGACATAGTGTACTTGGATTTCAGTAAAGCTTTTGACAGTGTCCCACACCGTAGACTATTAAACAAGATGAAATCGATGGGGTTAGGTGAGAAACTAACTGCATGGGTCAATGATTGGCTGAGTGGAAGACTTCAGAGGGTGATGGTCAACGGCACCCTCTCTGAGACCTCGGAGGTGACCAGCGGAGTGCCGCAAGGCTCAGTCCTGGGACCATCCCTTTTCAACATATACATAAGGGACTTGACCCGAGGGCTTCAGGGTAAAGTAGCACTGTTTGCCGACGATGCCAAACTGTGTAATACAGTAAGCGAAAGCAACCTCAAGGATAGCATGACGCATGATCTGATCACGTTGGAAAACTGGTCCTCGATATGGCAGCTGGGTTTCAATGCTAAGAAGTGTAAGGTCATGCATCTCGGCAGTAGAAATCCATGCAGAACATACACCTTGAATGGAGAAACACTAGCTAGGACTTCAGAAGAACGGGACTTGGGAGTAATCATCAGTGCAGACATGAAGGCTGCCAAACAGGTAGAGAAGGCCTCATCCAAGGCAAGGCAAATGATGGGATGTATCAATAGAAGCTTCGTTAGCCGCAAACCTGAAGTCATAATGCCACTTTACAGAACCATGGTGAGACCTCATCTGGAATACTGTGTGCAATTCTGGAGGCCACATTACCGTAAAGATGTGCTTCGAGCTGAGTTGGTCCAGCGGATGGCCACTAGGATGGTCTCCGGACTCAAGGGTCTCTCATACGAAGAAAGACTGGGCAAATTGCAGCTCTATACTCTAGAAGAGCGCAGGGAAAGGGGTGACATGATAGAGACATTTAAGTACGTCACAGGTCGTGTCGAGGTGGAAAATGACATATTCTTTCCCAAGGGACCCTCGGTCACAAGGGGGCACCCGCTCAAACTCAGAGGAGGGAAATTTGGTGGTGACACCAGGAAGTATTTCTTCACAGAAAGGGTGGTGGATCAGTGGAACAAACTTCCGGAGCAGGTGATCAGAGCCACCAGCGTGCTCGACTTTAAGAATAAATGGGACATCCAAGTGGGATCCCTGCGAGGGTCAAGTTAAGGAGCTGGGTCATTAGCACTCAGACTTAATGGGGTGGGTCAGTAGAGTGGGCAGACTTGGTGGGCTGTAGCCCTTTTCTGCCGTCATCTTTCTATGTTTCTATGTTTCTATGTTTCTACTCGAAAGGGTCCAGAGAAGAGCAACTAAAATGGTTAAGGGGTTGGAGGAGCTGCCGTACAATGAGAGATTAGAGAAGCTGGGCCTATTCTCCCTTGAAAAGAGGAGATTGAGAGGGGACATGATCGAAACATTCAAGATAATGAAGGGATTAGATTCAGTAGATAAAGACAGATTGTTCGCCCTCTCCAAGTCAGAGAGGACGAGAGGGCACTCTCTAAAGTTAAAAGGGGATAGATTCCGTACAAACGTAAGGAAGTTCTTCTTCACCCAGAGAGTGGTGGAGAGCTGGAATGCTCTTCCAGAGGCTGTTATAAGGGAAAACACCCTCCAGGGATTCAAGACAAGGTTGGACAAGTTCTTGCTGAACCAGAATGAGCGCAGGTAGGATTGGTCTCGGTTAGGGCACAGGTCTTTGACCTGGGGGCCGCCGCGTGAGCGGACTGCTGGGCGCGATGGACCGCTGGTCTGACCCAGCAGCGGCAATTCTTATGTTCTTATGTAAGCTTACAGGTAGCACCAGCATAATTGTTTATAAGCATAACATCTAGGCTATAGGGCTGGTATAAGCGACGGTTCTTCACTACATACATTTTTGGCCCTTTGTACTACTGTTCTATACAGTAAAGCAGTGGTCTCAAACTCAAACCCTTTACAGGGCCACATTTTGGGTTTGTAGATACTTGGAGGTCCTCAGAAAAAAATAGTTAATGTCTTATTAAAAAAATTACAATTTTGCATGAGGTAAATCTCTTTATAGTTTATAAATCTTTCCTTTTGGCTAAGTCTTAATAATAATATTGTAATTTATAGCTAAAGAGACATATGATCAAGAAACTGTTTTATTTTACTGTTGTGATTATGATAAACATACCAAGGACCTCAAAATAGTACCTGGCGGGCCGAATGTGCCCCCCCTCCCCTCCCCGGGCCGCAAGTTTGAGACCACTGCAGTAAAACAAGTGGGTGCCTACTTTTCTTTATAGAATAGGCTTATAATAGATGCTATAACCAGCACCTTAATGAGTGATCTGTTTTAGAACTACCCTCTGAGAATATGGTCTATGAACCATAGACCACAGTTTCATTTTGTCTCCTTTTCTTTTTCTGAGTTGAGAGCATTTCAATAGAATTTTCAACTATCTCTCTTTCCTGAAGAGGAAGTCAAAAATCTCTCCTGCCTCTTTTTTTCTGTATAGTCACTGCACAAGCCCATTATCGTCATCACTATTTTCTTTTAACGCAGAAAACTAAAGTGAGAAGTTGAGGATTAATACGGCCAATTTTTGTATTCAGTTTAAAAGGTCTCTTTACCAACAATTGAGAAGACTAGATAGCGAGAGGGAATAGAGTATTTCATTATATCCTGTAAGAAGTGGGATTAGTTTTGCTGCAATGATTCAGGCAGAGGTGATTGGCAATTCCCCGCCACCCCATCTCCCAAGCGCTCAGTCAGACAGGTAGGTTACAATCCAGTTTTCTTGTCCCTTGATGCCTTGTATCATTCACAAGATTTCTAACAAAATAACCCAAAAATGGAGAAAAAATATCAAAAGGATATGCAATAAGATTTTTTCACCACAATTTAGGAAATAAAGAGGTGGAAAAGTTAGTGATAAAATTATTATGTGAAGTGAGAATCCTCAGTATTCACAACTCACAGATGGGGACAATCCTGTAAACTGAAGCCGGCATTTAGTAAACCCAACTGGGTATTTACTTGTGAAACATCCTAGGATCATTCTGAAAATAAATTTGTGTGCAGGAGCACTACTAATCTACAAGGTGCCTAAAAATACATAATTTAAAGAGTGTGAAAAGCAAAACATTCTTTCACCACTTAAATCCTTTATAAAGTGTAGTAAATCAGAATTCATTATCAAAATATTATCATGCCATTGAAAACTGCGAAAAGAGCAGTACTTATCTTGAATACATAGTACGTCAAGTGCTGTATATCAGTGAATCCGCGTGCTGTTTGAGTTCAACGGGGTTCCATTTCGGAGGAAAAAACCCTTCCTTGGGAACTGTAGCACTGCTTAATTTTGCCTGTAGTCCAGTGCAGCAATCAATTAGACACAATGGCAAAGTAGAAAATGGCGCTGGGGAGTGGAAACATCGCCGAGGATGTTTCGCAAGTCAATACCCTGTTGAGTTTTCTAAGTGCCAGCTCCAGTTTAGGGGATTGTCCCCATCTGTGAGTTGTGAATACTGAGGAATCTCATTTCACATACTAATTTTAGCATTAACTTTTCCACCTCTTTATTTCCTAAATTGTGGTGAAAAAATCTTGTTGTATCATTCACAGCCCTGAAAACAGGGCTCAAGAAGGCAGGCAGTGTTTCTCTTACATAGTTGGATTGATTAAATGCATGTCTAGCAGTTCTGATTAACATGTAACATTATTCAACCAAAGAAAGGTTTAACACTAAGAGCTCCTTTCACAAAGGCGTGCTAGTGGTTTTAGCGTGCGCTAAAATGCCCCACGCGCTAGACACTACTGCCTCTTTTTAAGCAGGCGGCAATTTTTCTTATGCATGCGCTAAAAACGCTAGCGCCCCTTAGTAAAAGGAGCCCTAAGAATGCAGCAGCACAAAGATTTTACAAGAGGCTGCTGAAAAGTTCTCAGCTCAACCAAGAAGCGACAGATGGGGAGCCATGAAACTTAACAAGTGATTCCACACTTTTCTTGACACTTCATTTCATTTCATATCATTGAAATGGAAAGTGTCAAGAAAAGTGTGGAATAACGTGTAAGTTTCATGACTCCACATCTTTCGCTTCTTGGTTGGGCTGAGAACTTTTCAGTAGCCTCTCGTACTCGAGGCAGCATTAGACACACACAGTCCATTGACACAGTTAAGCAGTGGGATCAGGTAGTACCATGCTCTCTAAATCTTTGCTTCAGGAATATCACCCAGTTTTGCCAAGGAGTGCCCCATTTTTTTCTTGGTGCCAGAGTGGGACCTCCAATCCTCTTCTGACCATATTTACAAATTTCCTAAAATGTGTGTTAATTTTAGCCAACTCCTTTATCTGAGGTGCTGCACAATAGCTCGTATTAATCAAAATATTGAGAAATGCTCTCTTAATCTGCCTCAGAACCACACATGCACTATTTTCCTCTTCCTCTAATGTGTTTTCACTGCAGTGCTGACTTCTGCTGTGAAATTATAATGCTTGTGGGCTGGTGATTTCATGTAATCATATGCAAGGTAATTAATGGTAATGCAGTCATATAATTTGTCATATGTTATGACTTTGAATATGATATTAGTTTGTTTATCCTGCTTTTCATTGTTTTAATATTGAATTTGGCTTTTATATGTTTTACTACTAATAATCATTTCTTTAAGGCTACCAGTTGTACACAAAAAGAGGATCCAACAGTTCTACAATGGAAAACAAATATCAAAAACAAAAAGGAAACTGCAGAGTTGATGTACAGAAATCAGGAATTTTATTAAAAGTCAACAAATGTTGTGTTCCAAATAATGGTTCTTTTTGAAAAACACCAGGCCCCGACACAGTCCGTGTTTTGAAGAAACAATCCTTCCTCAGGGGTTCTAGCTGCAGATCGTAGTAGATGTAAGTAGAACCAAATGGAAATAGAAACCATAAAACAAGTAATTCTCAAAGATGCATGACCAGCGTTTCCTATGGGAGCTTCTTTCATGCAATTTTGACAATTACTTGTTTTATGGTTTCCATTTCCACCTGGTCCTACTTACACCTAGTACGATCTGCAGATAGGACCCCTGAGGAAGAAGTGTTTCTTCAAAATACGGACCGTATCGGGGCCCAGTGTTTTTTAAAAAAGAACCATCATTTGGAACACAACATTTGTTGACTTTTAATAAAATTCCTGACTTCTGTACATCATTCAGTTTCCTTTTTGTTTTTGATTCTAGTTGTACACAACACATTCAGGTACCTGTCCCTAGTTGTGTAGCTGGGGTACAATGTCTTAAGGAATCAAACCCACTTTTTGAGGATCAAAGCCCACTACACTAACCATTAGGCTACTCCTCCATTCTGCTTTAATTATGTGTTAATACTGTATGTATTTTTGTAACCCACCTAGATTCTATGCTAGAGTAGAATATAAATCGTAAATAAAAAGCTTAAAATATACATAGTTGCCCAGGAAGACCTGGAACTGTATAGCCTCATAAGGTCTCTATGTTTTATCCATGGCTGGTTCGGATCTAAATGAAGATCAAGGACTGCCTTTCAGAATCCTCTAAATCCTGCCTTCACAATCTGAGACTGCACAGGCTGGGACAAATAGTGGAGTAGATTGAGAACCAGGTTTGATTCATATTGCAACTCCTTGTAAGCCTGGACAAGACACTTAACCCTCCATTTCCCCAGGTGTAAAGTCTAGAATTGCCAGATTTTACAACCGTCAAATCTAGAGCCATGGCCCTGCCCCCAGGCCTGCCCAGTTCCACCCAGCCCTACCCTGGTCCACCCAAGTTGTGTACCGTTTCACACCAGTCCCGCTCCCCAAACCTCTTCTCATGCTCAGAGCCACATCGGGAGGGCATCTGCACATGCACAGATGGGATGCAATGACATCAAACGCAAGACACTGGGTTTTACTAAACGGCACTAGAGGTTTTTAGCACAGGCTGGTGAGGTCATCGCTCTGACGCTCATAGAAATTCTATGAGCATCAGAGCATTTACCTCTCCGGCCTGCGCTAAAAACTTCTAGCGCTGTTTAGTAAAAGGAGCCCCTAGATTATTAGAGACAGAAAAAATACCTGAATATAATATACATAAACTGCTTTGGCTTTATCACAGAAAGGTGGCATATCAAATCTTTGACCCTTTATTTGTGATGGTTTAACTGCCTGATGTGCCCACTGAAAATAAGCTGGTTTGTCTTCTTACCAAATTCTTCCACTACAACTTATTCATAATATGCCATTTAAAACTTTTGTATAATGCTAAAAAATTTGATCGGGGGAGGTCATGTAATTCATCTTTGCCTAGTAAGACATGTTGAGGACAATTTCCGCAGTTATACTGCTAATAACTGCTATTTCTTCCCATTTTATCTGAACCTTCTCTTACTCGGAGCACCCTTTCGACATCCACAGAGCGCAAGGAATCTGGCAATCCTGATCTGCTGTACGGGGTGCAAAGTATGACCACGAAAATCCCAAGGCATACATGCGAGAAGGCAAGGATGAATGAGCCTAAGATGGCGGACAGCCCTGCAATGATTACAGCACCAGTGGGTGAACAGGCCCAAGAAATATCCTGCACAGTGACAGTAGGTCTGGAGGATCGTTTAATCAAATTACAATCAGTGGTGGATGAAATAAATTAGAAATTTGATACCCACTCCCTACAACTTGCTTAAGTTGAGTTGTACATGTCAGAGTAGGAGGATGAGGCTCAGCACAAGGATCCCTTACAGAAATGACCAGAAGTGAACCATGCCACATCATCTTCCAAAGAAAACTGAAAACCCATCTGTTCGACACTTAAATCTCCTTTACCCTCTCCTCTCCTCTTTTCCTCCCATTTCCCCTCCCCTCCCACATCCATTCCCCCCTCTTTTCTTTCCCCTTCCTCTCCTCCATGCCTCCCTCCCTCCCCATCCTCTCCCCTCTTGCCTCTCTTTACAGTCACCATGAACCTGTATAGGTATGAGCGATGCACAAATAGAAGATTAGATTAGATTAGATCCCTGACTGACAGGAGTTGCAAAGACAAGTCTCCACATTAAGTGATAGATTAGAGGAGCAGGAAAATAGCATTGGTGGAACAACCTATGGGTTGTTGGATTACCTAAATTAATAAAGGACTCTGCACTATACCAGTTCTTCTATGCATGACTTCTTGCTCAGTTGGGCCTCAGAGGTGAAGATACAGCTTTTGTGTGTGGACAGACACACAGAATCAGGATAAGAACATAAAAGTAGCCCATTCTCATGGTGGCTAATCCAGGTCACTAGTACCTGGTCAAAACCCAAAGAGTAGCAATATTCCATGCTACCAATCCAGAGCAAGCAGTGGCTTCCCCCATGTCTTTCTCAATAACAGACTATGGATTTTTCCTCCAGGAAATTGTCCAAACCTTTCTTAAAACCGGCTAAGCAATCCACTCTTACCACAACCTCTGGCAGTGCGTTCCAGAGCTTAACTATTCTCTGAGTGAAAAAAATTTCATCCTATTGGTTTTAAAAGTATTTCCCTGTAAATTCATTCAGTGTCCCCTAGTCTTTGTAATTTTTGATGGAGTGAAAAATCAATCCACTTTGTAGGCTTCAATCAAAAAGGATGGATCCCCCAGGCCACACACTACTATAGTGCATTATCTTAATTGGCTGGAGAAAGAACAGTTACTCAGATCCCCTGGGATCGAGCCTCCTACAGATTCCCAGCCCTGGAGGACTCGGAGGAGGCTGAGCCCAAGGCTCCTGCCCCTTCCCCCATGCCCTGTGACACATGGACGCTCCTCCGTCAACCATCCAGCCTAAACCTGGAATAAAACAGGGGTAGAAAGGCCTGAGGGGTCCATCCCTATCAATTTTAAGCAAAATTGAGAGGTTTTGAGGTAGATGGAGGCTTCAGAAATAAAAGATTTTTAAAATCCGCAATGGCTACCAGCAAATTCACACCAAAAACAGCCTGAGGGCTCCCCTGAAGTTCAAAAACTACAGGAAAAAGGGGACTTGGAAGAGGGGGACCCTAGCTCTGGCCCCAGAAACCCTCAAATTTGACTAAACCAGACCCATTAACCCCCCTCCCCCAATTTTCCCCATAGAATATAATAGCTTTACTCACTGTGCCATGTGGTGTCTACCTGCCTCAGCTCAGAAGTGCAGCTGGAACAAATGGAGAAGAACTCTGCTTCACAAGTTTGCTCTACGAGCTCGATCTTCAGGCTGACAGTCAGACCAATGTTGGACTGAGCCTCAACCCCTGGAAACTCTCTTACCATGATGGGGGAATGACCATGCAGCCATCCGTTATTAATCCTGGCCAAGCCAGGAAGGAGCCAAACAGCCTGCACTCAAGCTCCTAATAAATCAGGGATGAGAGCAGCTACTCAGGAGATAGCCCCCAAGTTTCACAAATATTACAGCAGGCTGGCTAGCTGTTGTCCCCGAGGGCTGATCCTGCTAGCAACAGATTTCTGCCATGCGAGTCTGCATCTTCTTCCATGCAGAGGTCCAAACAAGAGGAAACTTTTGGGTACAAAATCTCAAACTTATAACAAGTTAAAAAAAACAAAAATAAGAAAACCACACAGTAGAGCAGAAACACATCTGAGCAACTTGCTTGCAGAAAAAAAAAACTAAGGGGGCAGGAGCAAGCCTTTTGGAAAAGAGATGGACTAGAAAAATGAGTGACCTCATTCTGCAAGCAACTTGCGGGTTCAGAAGCATAACCCAAACGTTCAGGACTACTAGACACATTGCACTAGAAATTGGCTTTAGTTAACTGTTGGGGTTTGTGAGACCCATTTTTCTCCCTGCTGGCTGCATTATGGTAGGACTTGGTGGGGATTTCAAGTTGGGTAGGGTGGTAAGGAGGAGGAGGAAGGGAAGGTGTATGTATGTGGTTGCATGTGTGACTCTGGTTGTATGGTATGGATTGTGGGGATGGACTCAATATAGGAGGAGGGAGGATATTGCCTTGGGGAAAATATTTCCATATGTTTGAGGAAAGGGAAGCTCTGATAAAAGGTAAGGTTTGTGGAGTGGCGCTCGCTGGCTGGTAGGGGGTGCTATAAAGTGGCAATGGCATGGATAGAGTGCAAGACGTGTTTGTGGAGTATAATGTGGATTTTTTTTCTACAAAAATGCCGGCTTTTCGTATGGTTCTGGGTAAACTAGTTAGAAGTACATATGAAAGTTAAGGCCATGCCCACTAGAAGCATATGAAAAAGTTGGTGAATAAAAATCTGAATATGGATGTAGCCAAGGCCAGAAAAACACACTACAGATTAATATTAAGGAAAAGCATAATAATATTCTCTGTATGTACTTTGATATTAAACTAGACCATAGAGGAAATCAGGTAATGCGTAACATACTTCTAGAGGGATTAAGAACTCCATCTTGTATTAAGAACTCTATTGTTTTAATGACTTCATCTTGATTTTCTGTCTGTTCTTTGTTCTCTCTGAGTCTTCCCGCCTAGAGCCGCATGGCTCTAATTAATACCAGACCTCTCAGTCTGGCTTGTGGAAGATATAGGGTTTCATATTTTTGAATACAGATAGTTATATGTATCTTATTAATGCAATATGTGTGTTGGTATGTGTGTGTGGGATCCCACGAGTGATTATGTGGTATGAATGATTTGTATTTAATTTTAAATATTTTATATATTTTAAACCTGAAGAAACTTTAAGGAGAAATCTTAAGAGGCAACATCTGGAAATAGTTGGAGCCAGAAACACTGTACCAGTCTTTGAGAGCAGAGCAGGAAGGTCAGCTAGTTTGACCTCCAGCATAAGAGAGTAGGCCTCCTCCTTCTTCTGTGCTGACAGGGACACAAATTTATCAGCAGATACTGAAGAGAAATGCAGGCTGACTTTAACAAACAAGCTGTTTTGGATTTAAAGTGTTCTTTGAGCATGTTATAATATTTTATGCATATTTAGAAAGTAATGTAAACAAAAATGTGATTTGTGAAACTTTATTTCAATGTCAAAAGAAAGTTCTTTGTTTAAACCTAAGGACAGCCTCTGTTAGCCGATTGGCTGACAAGTAATGATGTCAGACTGGACAGAAAATATATATCGATGAGCAACGAATTATCAGGTGGGGATTCTTTGTCAAGAATGCCAGCGTTTGGCACCTGTAAAGACTCCCACCAATGACGCAAATAATCTTTTGATGAATGTTATGGAAATAAATAAAATTAATACTTTTTTTGTGGAACCTTTTGCATCATGTGCCATCATTCATGTACACTTTACCCACCTTTGAACAAACCTGGCTGCTCAGGTTGGAGGGCCTAGCTGGGGCATTCATTGGCCTTTGCACATTTTTTTTTTTTACTCTGTAATATAGTATATCACTAAATTTGGATGGTATACACTCACCAATTAAGAGGAATAAAATATTATCATGGTGCAAGAAGGAAAGAATGGTGTTGCATTTCTTCAGGAGACTTACCTCACTGCCAGGAACATGGTAAACTTAAAAGAGACTGGGTGGGTGAAGTGAGCTTCTCAGCCACCAAAAAGAGTTGGCTACTTTGCTTTATAAGCAACTACATTTCACATACACAAGTTTTCTCAGGATAAGGAGGGCAGATATGCTCTTTTGCTCAGGGAGCTTTGGTGGCTCCTTTATAACTTATATGCTCCTAACATTAATTATAACCACCATTTTTTTCTGAACTGATATCTAAATTAGAGCTTTATCCTGATTATAAACTAGGAAGGGATCCTAATATCACAGTTGATCCCTCAGTGGTCTGTAATTCAGCCAGGCAGAGACATACTAAAGACCATAACTCCAAGCGGGTGAATTTTCTCATCCACCAGCTGGATCTGTTAGATATCTGGAGAGTGTTTTTATCCTTCTGACCGAGAATATACCTTTTTCTCCAATCGTCATAAGGTGTATGCCCGGCTGGACTATTTCTTATTGGCCAGGTCTTTGGTCTCGCTGTTGGATGATGTGTGCTTCTTGGATACCACCCTTTCAGATCATTTCTAATCTAATCCAGTATTCCTGAAACACACTATGCCTGAATAGGTTCAAGGCAACTTACAATATAAGGAATTGCAGATATATGTGCTACATTATACAGATATATATGCTACATTATATTATAGCAGTTTGAGGAGAATCGAGTTATGAACGGAATAACGGGGTAATGAGGTTCCATAACTGTACTGGTATAAAACCTGGATTATGTATAGGATTTAGTGGTATTTCAAGTTTTATTAAAATTTGATATACCATATATACCCAAAAATGGGGGGTCCCGGTTTATATTCAGGCCAGCGCCCTCCCTCAAGGCTCTGTACTCTGTCCCCCCTTTCCTGCCTTGTCCTCGTAGCTCCTCTGCCAATCCCTGGTGGTCCAAAGGTGCAGCAGGCAGGAGTGAGCTTTCTGCACTCCTGCCTCACTGCTAACCCGGTCAGTGGTTGCTGCCGCAAGATCGGGCTTCTTCAGCCGTTGAGCAGCTCTGAGCAGGAGCATGCTTTGGCGCTGCTGTTCGGCACTGAGCAGCTTCCTGACTGGCTCCCGCAAATTCTCACCTCTGACAAACAAAACAGAAACAGCAATAAATACTCATAGGAAGAGGCACAGCAGAGAAAAACCAATAACTAAAGTGGCTTTTATCTTTTTAATGTTGAAAGGTTTTAAAAGACTTATAAGCAAAGCATTGCAGTACCTTGAAATTAACTGGGCTTTTCTTTTTCTCTCTTGATCTCTAATACATGTCACCTGTGGCTGATGGAAAATGATAGCACTTCTGACATAGGAGTCAACTCAGTGGATGCAATGGATCCTTGAGCACCCCTAATATTGAATAAACTGCTTGACTGTGTCCAGAGAGGCGTAATTTCCACTGGGCTTAATATCCCCAAGAATTGTTTGAGCAATATGCAATATTCCACCTAAGCTGCACTAGAGCCAGCTGTCTTTATTTTACCTGCTAGGCATGTTGTAACCATCTTATAGTTGAACCTGCATACAGAGCTTAGAATTACCATGGGACCTGCCCATTCTACACACTTCAAACTCAGAGTTAATGAACCAGAGTCCTGTATTTCCCACATGTAGCAGTGGATTTATTCTCTTCCCCTCTCCCCCAAATTGCTGCCACTTGTAATATACTCTAACAAGCCTATAACTACAGTTCAGAAGGTGCAAACCACCCCATTTAATTGCAACAGGCACAGGTATAAATAAAAATCAAAGCTTAACACAGAGCTTTTTGACAACAAATCTCACCAAGTCTAAACCCACAATACAAAGGTATCACTGGAACTTTCCACTACCTAGTGTCACTTTGCCTACACACTACTAGTGCACAGTTTACCACATTAAGTGTCATCCAGACTATAACCACAATTTTAAGATGTACAAGGCAATGTTTAGAAAGTTGCATCAAGCATATGCTGGGTTACAAATGTACAGACAGAGATAGAAATAAGCTTTACAAATACAATTGGATTTAGAGACTCGTATACAAAGTCTATTGATTCCTATCTTACTCTGTCTGATATCCAGGTACAAATCTTCAACAAAGCTGCACAAGGCCTTTTGAGTGTACATACAGTCTGTCACCATGTCTAAGCAGCATACATTATACCTAATGCATACAACAAAAAAATTAACTTCTACTTAAACAGCTGGAGATGTTCTTGAGGAACTGAGATGTGCCCTCAGATGTAATCTTTTGTGTTTTGTTTTTGCCTAGTCTTTTTGGGCTCCAGATGTAATCTTTTGTGTTTTCCTAGTCTTTTGGGTCCCAGGTTCAGGCTTCATAGGCAGTGGGAAGTAAAATAATAAGAGTCCAATGTTCCCTCTAAGCTGCGCGGCCATGCACCTCTTTTGAAGACCCTGTGCAGCAATTTAGGACTGTCGTGCAGCAGGGGCAGCGCTTCCCCACTGTCATCCTAGCCACTTCTGCGGCTTCTTTACATGAGCAGCAGTGGCAAAACAGGCTGCCTCACTCTTCTGCTGGCCGCACTCGCAGCCTCAGTATGATCAGCTGCTGGCTCTGCTCTGGAACCATAAGAGGATGTCAGAGGGGCGTGATCAGCAGCTGTGTGGACTGAGGCTGCGATTGTGGCCCCGCAGGAGAGCAAGGTAGGCTGTTAAGTCACTGCTGCTGCTTGTTTAGAGAAGTAACAGCAGTGTCTGGGGTGGCCATAGGAGGGAGGAAAGGAAGTGCTGCTCTTGGTGTGCCAGGGTGTTAGCTGGGGAAGAGACAAAGAGGGAGATCTGCTGAAAGGGGGAGGAGCTGAGAGAGAGGAAGGCACTGGATGGAAAGAGAGAGGAGGTTAATGCTGTGTAGAAGGGGGGAGATACTAGGAGATACTGATGGAAGGGGAGAGGGGCAGATGCTTTTATAGAAGAGGGGAGAGAAAGAGGGTAGATGGTGTGGGGAAGAGACAAAGGTGGGAGATGATGGAAGGGAAAGTGAAAGAAATAATGCTGAATGGAAAGGAGAGAGGGAGCACAGCAGATATATGGAAATGGAGGAAAAACAAGAGAGGTTTCTGACACTGGACGATAGACAGACAAGAGGAAGATATGGATTGAAGGGGAGAGAGATAGAGAGAGAGGGGAGCAGATGCTGTATAGAAGTGAGGAAAACAGATTCTGGATAGAACAAGAGAGAGAGAGAGCAGATGTTGGGGAGGGGAGACAGAGAGGAGAGAGATGATGGAAGGGGAGAAGCGAAAGGGGAGATGCAGGAAACCAGAGACTGGTATGAGTTGAAAAAGTAAATAGCCAGATAATAAAGGTAGAAAAAAGAATTTTATTTTTAGTTCAAGATAAAGTGGTATTGTAGCTGTGTTAATAAACAATAAGTAAAATACATAGAAAATAGAAGTAAGGTGTTATCTTTTTATTGGATTAATCTTAATAACTTTTTGACTAATTTTAAAGACCAAAACATCCTTCCTCAGGTCAAGACAAGATATAATAATAGCAGTATACTTTCCTAACCTGAGGAAGGAGGTTTTAGCCTCTGAAAGCTAATTGAAAAATGCATTTAATCCAATAAAATGGTATCCTTTACCATTTTTTGTTTTATTTGCATTTGTTAATTTGTAACATAGTGGTTGGAATATGTCAGTCTTTGGTATTGCACTGTATGAAGAGTCTAGCTTCTTGATCGTTCAGTTTAATTTCTATTTCTATTTTTATATTGTGATTACTTATATAAATTGGGTGAAAATCTGTGTTCTGCATTGTATGAAAGAGACATGGTTTTCTGTTAGCATTGATTGCATGATTGATCTATTTTAATCTGGTTTGTTTAGTTTCCACTAGGTTTATTGATGTTCTGCTGGTCATTGCAGTATTTTTAGTACTTGTGGTAAGCCTGACCCCACCTGCTGGGCAAAATAGTGGAAACAATTATAAAAAATAAAATTGTGGAGCATACAGACAAACATGATTTAATGAGATAAAGTCAGCATAGGTTCAGCCGAGGGAGATCTTGCCTCACCAATTTGCTTCTTTGAAGGTGTGAGTAAACATGTAGATAAAGATGAGCTAGTTGATGTAGTGTATCTAGGTATCCAGAAAGCTTTTGATAAAGTTCCTCATGAGAGGTTCCTGAGAAAATGAAAGAATCATGGGATAGGAGGCAATGTTCAATTGTGGATTAAGAATTAGTTATCGGCCAGAAAACAAAGGGTAGGGTTAAATGGACATTTTTCTCAATGAAGGAAGGTAAATAGTGGGGTGCCGCAGGGATCTATACTGGGACCAGTGCTATTTAACTTATTTATAAATGATCAGGAAATTGGAACTATGAGTGAGGTGATTACGGTAAATTTGCAGATGACACTAAACTATTCAAAGTTGTCAGAGCACAGGAGGACTGTGTGGAAAAACTGCAGGAAGACCTTAGGAAATTGGAATACTGGGTGTCCAAATGGCAAATGAAATTTAATGTGGACAAATGCGAAGTGATGCACATTGGGAAGAATAATCCAAATCATAGTTACTGGATGCTAGAGTCCACCTTGGGGCCAGCGCTCAAGAAAAAGATCTGGGTGTCATTGTGGATAATACACTGAAACCTTCTGCCCAATTTGGGCAACGGCCAAAAAAGCAAACAAGATGCTAGGAATTATTAGAAAAAGGATGGTAAACAAGACTAAGAAGGTTATAATGCCTCTGTATCACTCAATGGTGCGACCTCACCTTCAGTATTGCATTCAGTTCTGGTCTCCTTATCTCAAAAAAAGATATAGCAGCACTAGAAAAGGTTTAAAGAAGAGCGACCAAAATGATAAAGGGGATGGAACTCCACTCGTATGAGGAAAGACTAAAGAGGTTAGGGCTCTTCAGCTTGGAAAAGAGACAGCTGAGGGGAGAGATGATCAAAGTCTACAAAATCCTGAGTGATGTAGAATGGGTACAAGTGGATCAATGTTTTACTGCATCTGGATTTACAAAGAGTAGGGGACACTCAATGAAGTTACAGAGTTTCACTCAGAGGATAGTTATGCTCTGGTATACATTGCCAGAGGACATGGTAAGAGTGGTTAATGTAGCTGGTTTTAAAAAAGGTTTGGACAAGTTCCTGCAAGAAAAGTCTATAAAATGCTGTTGAGACAAACATGGGAAAAGCCACTGCTTGCCCTGGATTGGTGACATGGATGCTGATATGAATTGGCTTCTGTGAAGATGGAATACTGGGCTAGATGGACCATTGGTCTGATCCAGTAAGGCTATTCTTATGTTGGAATTGCTCTCTAGGTTCTGAGTGACATTTGTAGTGTTCTGTATTCACACTATACCTGGTATTGGATTTTGGATTTAGATCATATCTTTTTCAGTAAAGGCTCAAGGCAAGTTACATTCAAGTACAGTAGGTATTTTTCATGTCCCTGGAGGGCTTATAATTTTTAAGTTTTGTATCTGAGGCAATGGAGGGTTAAGTGACTTGTCCAAGATCTCAAGCAACATCCGTGGGATTATCCCAGGACAAGCAGGCAGGTATTCTCACTAGTGGGTGATGTCATCCGACAGAGCCCCGACACGGACATCTTGAAAGCATGTCTTGCTTGAAGAAACTTAGAAGTTTCGAGATGCCCGCACCGCGCATGCGCCAGTGCCTTCCCGCCCGATGTACCGGGCGTGTCTCCTCAGTTCTTTTCTTTCCGCGGAGCTGAGAAGTTTGTCTTCATTCTGCGCTGACTGAATTTCAGTTTTTTGCCTTCTTTAACCCGCGTTTCTGTTTATTTCTTTGACTTTATTTCAATTTTACTTTATTTTTCTAAAAAAAAAAAAAAAAACAACTTAAAATTATTTCTTCCGGCGGTTCGGCCGGGCCGGCCTCGTGGCTGCGGCCTAGCGGCTTCGACCTTGCAGCGTCGATTTTCCGGCCTACGTCCCGACCAATCACCGGTTTTAAAAAGTGCAGCAAGTGCCAGCGTGCGATTTCGCTGACGGACCCACACCGACGCTGCCTTCAGTGTCTTGGTCCGGAACACGTTCCGAAATCGTGCCGGCCTTGTTCCACGCTCACTGCGCGCTCGTTTAAGCGGCGCTGCTTGCTCTGGGAGTCGATGTTCAAGATGGAGACTGCCAAGGACATCTCTGCTACTGCGGCTGTAGAGGTTTCGCCGGTCCATTCGAAACCTACGTCTGCGACTCCTGCATCGAGCATCGTGAAGCCCGCATCGTTTGCCCCGGCTTCAGCTTCGAGTTCAGCATCGGCACCTGCCTCCGTCTCCTCGGTTCAGGTACCGCCTTCCACTGTCCCTCCCGTGGTCATCAAAGTGCCTAAAGCTAGCAAGCAGAAGCACTTGGCCACGAAGGAACGCGAAGACCGTGCAGGAGGACCCCCTTTCGGTGCGGATCCCTCCATATCGGCTTCGCTTCGATCCCTGCTAGAAGCTCAGTTTGTCGAGCTTATGCGCACTATGGGACCCCGGCTTATCGCCAACATTCAAGGTGAGATTCCGACCTCGGTTTCAGAGGGCGGTCCGCCCCCTCCCCCTCCTCCTCGTCGTTCGATCTCTCTGCTCGACGAGGGGGATCGGCGGAGGGCGGCGGAATCCTCCAGGAGGGCTTCTCTTCCTGAGATGCCACCTTTGGAGCCCATCACACCTCCACGCCAACAGGGTGCTAGGGCGGCTCCTGATAATCGTAGTCCTGGGCATACTGCATCACAGGAGGAGTTCTTCCGCACTCCATACCAGACATGGGTGGCGCTGCGTGAATCCGCATCTCTGCCACCTCTGCGATCCACTGCATCGAGCCCTATCCATTCCTTTGAGGCTTCGAAGGATCAATCGATGCATAGAAGATCTCGTTCTCCGTCCCGTCACCGGGAGGGGCATCGATCTCGGCACTCTTCTCGGCACTCCTCACGTCATTCGGAGGTGTCTCCGCAGAAGAAGATGCAGCGTTTGGGATACTCCTCGTCGGATGTGTCCCAGCCGGAGGGGCCGGAGTATGAGGAACCATCTGCCTCCTATTCTCCATGCCGATCTCAGCTCTCCCTGGACCCGGAGGCTTCCACGTCTTCTAGCCCATCTCGTCGGCCGGCCTTGGCAGACCAACTGTCTTTCTCATCCTTTCTCCGACAGATGGCGGATGACTTGGATGTGACTTTGGACACTGGGTCCAAATATTCTAAAGAGTATTTGGACACCATGCATTTGCCTCACCCTCCGGCGGAGACACTTCGGCTTCCTCTACACAAGCTGCTGGACCAGACTTTCATGCGCTGTTTTGAGACACCGTATTCCTTGCCTGCAGTTCCCAGTAAACTGGATGCTCAATACCGCATCGTTCACCACAAGGGGTTTGAGGGAGCTCAACTTTCTCATCAGTCCCTTCTAGTCGAGTCCTCTCTCAAACGTTCTCATCCCTCCCAAGTCTATGCTTCCGTGCCTCCGGGCAGAGAGGGGAGAACGATGGATAAGTTTGGTAGACGTATCTATCAGAACTCGATGATGGCGACTCGAGTGCTCAACTACAACTTTTTCTTCTCTTCATACTTGGATTTTTTCTTGCCGGTGCTCCGCAAGTTCATTCCTTTCATCGATGCTCAGGCTCGTTTCCAGTTTGAAGAGGTGGTGGCGACCCTGTCCCAATTACGCCTTCAACTGATGCAATCCTCCTACGATGCCTTTGAGCTCTCGGCTCGAGCTGCGGCATGTTCGGTTGCCATGCGTCGCCTGGCGTGGCTTCGAACCATCGATATGGATCAGAACCTCCAAGACAGACTTGCAAATGTACCTTGTGCAGGAGCTGATCTATTTGATGAGTCTATAGAAACTGTTACTAAAAAGTTGTCGGACCATGAAAAGTCTTTTCAGTCTATTCTGCGTCCTAAACCGAAGCCTCAGCAGTCTCGTCCTTCTAGACCGCCTCAAATTTACCAGCGGCGTTATCAACCGAGGCAGACTCCTCCTGCGAGACAGCCTGCGAAGAGACAGTCTCCGCAAAAGACTCAGCAGAAGCCTCAGATGCCGGCTGCACCCAAGGCTACTCAGCCTTTTTGACTCTCTTCCAGGGAGCATAACCAACGTTCTGTCTTCCCCTGTTTTTCCCATAGGGGGTCGGCTCCATCATTTTTGTCATCGATGGGAGTCAATCACCACAGACCTTTGGGTCCTTACCATCGTAAGAGAGGGATACTCTCTTCATTTCCAACGGGTCCCCCCGGACCACCCTCCAAGAGAGTATCCTTCCAACTTAACACAGACCGCCCTTCTTCTCCAGGAGGCTCAGGCCTTGCTTCGGGCCGTCGAGCCAGTCCCGTTAGATCAGCAGAACCAAGGGTTTTACTCCCGATATTTCCTGGTTCCGAAGAAGACGGGCGAGTCCTCAACAAGTTTTTGGTCAAGGAGCGGTTCCGTATGCTGACCCTTGCCTCTCTCTATCCCCTCCTCGAGCAGAACGATTGGTTATGCTCTCTGGACCTCAAGGAGGCCTACACTCACATCCCGATTCATCCGGCCTCCCGCAAGTTCCTCAGATTTCGGGTGGGACATCTACATCTGCAGTATCGAGTGCTTCCATTTGGCCTTTCCTCTTCGCCCAGAGTCTTCACGAAGTGTCTGGTGGTGGTGGCCGCTGCACTCCAGAACATGGGTCTCCAGGTGTTTCCATACCTCGACGACTGGCTCATCAAGGCCCCGTCGGCCCCAGAGGTCATTTCGGCGACCTTGACTACGATTTGTTTTCTGCAGAACTTGGGCTTCGAGATCAACTTTCCCAAGTCACATCTTCAGCCAACCCAGACTCTCCCCTTCATCGGGGCGGTCCTGGATACCATCCAACTTCGAGCGTTTCTTCCTCCTCAGCGCATGGATGCTCTTCTTCTACTCTGCCAGTCGGTGTCTTCTCGCCCGTCCATCTCAGCGAGACACATGATGGTCCTCTTGGGTCACATGGCATCCACAGTTCATGTGACGCCTTTTGCCAGACTACATCTCAGAATTCCTCAATGGACCTTGGCATCTCAGTGGACTCAGGTGTCCGACCCATTGTCCCGCCACATTGTAGTCACTCCTGCTCTACGGCAGTCTCTTCTCTGGTGGATGACCTCTTCGAATCTATCCAGAGGTTTGCTGTTTCACTCTCCTCCCCACCAGAAAGTTCTCACGACCGATTCATCGAACTATGCATGGGGAGCTCATCTGGATGGTCTTCGCACTCAGGGGTTCTGGACCAGTGCGGAACGACTCCATCAAATCAATCTTCTGGAGCTCAGAGCCATCTTCAATGCTCTTCAGGCTTTTCAACATCTGCTTCACGACATGGTGGTCCTAATTCGCACCGACAATCAGGTCGCCATGTATTATGTAAACAAGCAAGGGGGCACGGGCTCGGCCTCCCTCTGCCAGGAAGCTCTTCGAGTCTGGGATTGGGCGGTCCGCCACAACACCTTCCTCAGGGCTGTCTACATTCAGGGGAAGGACAATGTCTTGGCAGACAAATTGAGTCGTCTTCTCCAACCTCACGAATGGACGCTCAATTCCAAACCCCTTCATCAGATATTTGCACAGTGGGGGACACCTCAGATAGACCTCTTTGCAGCCCCCCACAACTTCAAGCTGCCTCAGTTTTGCTCCAGGATCTACACTCCTCTCCGCCTCGAGGCAGACGCTTTTCTGCTGGGTTGGGGGAATCGCTTCCTATATGCGTTTCCTCCTTTTCCTCTCATTCAGAAGACTCTGGTCAAGTTGAGATCAGACCATGCCACCATGATTCTAATTGCTCCTCGGTGGCCCAGACAACCTTGGTTCTCCCTTCTACTTCAACTCAGCAGCAGGGAGCCCATACTTCTTCCAGTGTTTCCTTCACTACTCACTCAACATCAAGGTTCACTACTTCATCCAAATCTGCAGTCCCTCCACCTGACAGCTTGGTTCCTTTCAACATAACTCCTCACCAGTTTTCTCAAGCAGTGAGGGAGGTCTTGGAGGCTTCCAGGAAGCCTGCTACTCGACAATGCTACTCCCAAAAATGGACTAGATTCTCCTCCTGGTGTATTTCCAATGCCACGGAACCTCAGCGAGCTTCCCTTTCTTCTGTATTGGACTACCTTCTACACCTATCTCAGTCTGGTCTCAAGTCTACCTCCATACGAGTCCACCTGAGTGCTATTGCGGCTTTCCATCAGCCTCTACAGGGGAAACCTTTGTCTGCTCATCCTGTGGTTTCCAGATTTATGAAAGGTCTTTTTCATGTCAACCCTCCTATCAAACCTCCTCCTGTGGTTTGGGATCTCAATGTTGTCCTGTCTCATCTCATGAAGCCTCCGTTTGAACCTCTCAACAAGGCTCCACTTAAGTATCTCACCTGGAAGGTGGTTTTTCTGGTGGCCCTCACGTCTGCTCGCCGGGTCAGTGAGCTTCAGGCCCTAGTGGCGGATCCACCGTTCACTGTATTCCATCATGACAAGGTGGTTCTTCGTACTCATCCGAAATTCCTGCCTAAAGACTATATTCCACCTAAATTCCACCCCAGACTATAGGACATTCAGAAAGGAAATAAAGACCACACTTTTCAAGAAATTCCTGAAGCAGCAATAACATCACGACCTCTTAGTAACACCAAAACTGACGATCGATCTAACCATTACTCACTAATAATAACAAAAGAACCTCCACTTTGACCACCTATCAACTCTACTACAAACCACCTCACCCTCAACAACCCGCTAAATGTCTATAAGATCTACAACCTACCTCTCTAGCTAATCATTGTAACTCTGTTTTTAAATTAACCTTTTGTAATCCGCCTTGAACCGCAAGGTAATGGCGGAATAGAAATCCCTAATGTAATGTAATGTAATGTAAAGTGGTCTCTGAATTTCACATCAACCAATCCATCGTGCTTCCAGTGTTCTTTCCAAAGCCTCATTCTCATCCTGGGGAAGCTGCTTTGCACACTCTGGACTGTAAACGTGCTTTAGCTTTCTACTTGGATCGCACAAAGCCTCACAGAACTGCTCCTCAACTTTTCGTCTCCTTTGATCCAAACAAGTTGGGACGACCTGTATCGAAGCGCACCATCTCTAACTGGATGGCGGCTTGTATCTCTTCCTGCTATGCCCAGGCTGGATTATCCCTTCCCTGTAAGGTCACAGCCCATAAGGTCAGAGCAATGGCAGCCTCTGTAGCCTTCCTCAGATCGACACCGATTGAGGAGATTTGTAAGGCTGCCACTTGGTCCTCGGTTCATACATTCACCTCTCATTATTGTCTGGACACTTTTTCCAGATGGGATGGACAGTTTGGCCAAACAGTGTTACAAAATTTATTCTCTTGAAATTGCCAACTCTCCCACCATCCCATTGGGGTTAGCTTGGAGGTCACCCACTAGTGAGAATACCTGCCTGCTTGTCCTGGGATAAAGCAATGTTACTTACCGTAACAGTTGTTATCCAGGGACAGCAAGCAGCTATTCTCACGTCCCACCCACCTCCCCTGGGTTGGCTTCTCAGGCTAGCTACCTGAACTGAGGAGACACGCCCGGTACATCGGGCGGGAAGGCACTGGCGCATGCGCGGTGCGGGCATCTCGAAACTTCTAAGTTTCTTCAAGCAAGACATGCTTTCAAGATGTCCGTGTCGGGGCTCTGTCGGATGACATCACCCACTAGTGAGAATAGCTGCCTGCTGTCCCTGGATAACAACTGTTACGGTAAGTAACATTGCTTTTTGAGCCCTGGCTTCCCTAGTTCTCAGCTGGCTGCCCTAACCATGTTTGGTAATCAGCAAACTAAAGGCTAGTGGAGCTGAAACCTGGTGGCTCTTTTTCAACCTACCAAAAACATTGCTAGGTAAATTATGGTTGTAATGCAGTGTCCCATTAAGTATCAATTTGCCACCTGAGTTGAGAAATTTCAACACACAAGTTCCTCAGAATGCCACACTAGATATTCGTGTGGTAGCCGTCCTCATAGGAACTCTTAAGTGTGTGAGTTTGTTATTTTTTAACGTTTCATAAAGTGCAAGTGCTTCAATAAATAATTATCATTTTTGTTATATTTTTAAAGAATTACTGCAAAAGCAAATACTTAGCTTTTATAAAACTGGGTGGGGATTGAGGCAGACCCAGTTTTATAAAAGCTAAGTATTTGCTTTTGCAGTAATTCTTTAAAAATATAACAAAAATGATAATTATTTATTGAAGCACTTGCACTTTATGAAACGTTAAAAAATAACAAACTCACACACTTAAGAGTTCCTATGAGGACGGCTACCACACGAATATCTAGTGTGGCATTCTGAGGAACTTGTGTGTTGAAATTTCTCAACTCAGGTGGCAAATTGATACTTAATGGGACTTTAGTATTGTTGCTTTGGTGCACATTTTGATTTTGATTTGTAGTGCAGTGTGACATATTGCAATAATAGAGGAAATCAGAATGGAGTGGGGTTAAATTGTTTTCACATCACTGTATTCCTATTTGTTACTTTTTAATATTATTTTAATATATATATGAGTATACATATATTTTATGTACAGCTTTATATTTTCTTTCCAATTCAATAGGAATAATTTAACTTCTCAATTTTTTAATATAATTTGACATAATTTTCAAAAATTGTTTGTCTTTGCACAACCCTCCCAACCAACCACCACATGTTAGACCAGCTCTAACCAACTGCTGTTCAGAACAGATCATGACTTGCACATCTGCTTTCCTGGCTTAGAGGGAACATTGAATGAGACAATAGCCAAATGGTGCAGGAAAAGTATATAATACAGATATAAGCTTATACAATTATAGGCCCGGATTCTGTAACTGGCACTGTTGTCCGATCACTTGTCAATCACACGACGGCGTTGGGTACAGAATCGCACCTCCAGCACAGGTAGGTAATGGAAATGTAGGCCCAGGTTTTCCTGGCCTAAATTTCCGGCACCTACCTATGATGTGAATTGCACCTCCGTAGGCATTTTAGGCTGTCTAATGCTACTTCAGCCTAAAGCACCGTCTACAGAGGTGTGATTCAGCTGCCAATTTTTTAGGCGCCTTGAAAAACAGTTTAAAATGTCATTTCACTGGCGTCTAAAAAACTGACGCTGTTTAGAGAATCCAGGCCATAGAGCATAACTTGGTTACAAAGCAGCTTTAATGTGTGTGTATCTATGTGCAAAGTGTGGCTTTCCTGAAAAGGTGTGTGATCTGGGTCTGGGGAAGGGGGGGGGGGTATGTGTGAAGAAGCTGAGGAAGGAAGAGAGCAGGTAGGAGGGTTTATCTAAATGAATGATAGGTGTGACGGAATAGACAGGTGTGGAGATATGACGAAGCTAAAGGAGAAAAAGATAGAAGAGAGAGAGAGGCAGGGGGTAAAGCCTGTCTTTCATAGACTTGAATTTCTAGTATTTTCCAGTGTCACGATTTGGTATTTGTTTGAAACAATGGCTCTCGATTGATAAGGAGATGTGACCATTTTGAAGAAATGGTTTCTCAGAGTCAGACTGTCTGGATATCTTTTGTTCTACTCAAACACCTGTACCATATTTCAAACACCTGTACCATATCTCAAACACCTGTACCATATATTTTTTAAAGTCTAGGGCTTGAAAGATACGTCCAAGCTTTGGGCTTAAGACATGTAAAATATCATTCAGCCTATCAGCAGACATTTCCAAAAGTCAGATTGTTTAATATAATATCCCATAAGCCTTTGCTGACATTCTAGATATGCCAACTCAATACAATACTGAATGTTAATGCTGACACCTGGCAGCAGTTCAGACATGCTACCAGCCTCCTGCTTGGAGCCACTTTTCTGACACAACCATTCCTCTGACACATCTTCTGGTTTATGCATGGGCAGTTCACGTTAGAAGAGAGGCTTCAAGCAGGCCACCAACTTCATCTCTGAATTGCTGCCGCTGCCAGGTACCTTGTGGAAGACACCATTTAAGGTAGACCGTGGTGCAGGGGTAGAGGGAGAAAAAGAGGGAAAGATGATTGCTAGAAAGAATGAAGAAAAAGAGAAGTTATGGAGGTGGGGGAGGGTTTGAACGAGGAGGGAAAAGAGTGAAATGGACTGAGGGGAGTAGAGGAGAGGGAAGAAAGAGAGAAGCCTTATTGCCCAGAGGTGAGATGGGCCCAGGAGCCTTGGGGGAGCAGGGCCAAGGAACCTAATGGTGCATGACTAGGAGCCTCAATGGCTGGGAGCCCATACCCCTCTCCAGTCTGCCTCCAGTTTCAAGTATTTAAATGTCTATATTATATGCTCATAATTGTCAATATAGAATTTGCATTTAGCACACATCATTTCTGTGCTTAATTTTAGATGACCTGTACCGAATTACCACCTATATAAATTATGAGGGGTACAAACAGGGCAAGAGCACAACAAGGCACAGACCACGTCTCAGTGAACAGACTGATCCGATGATGATGATGATGATGATGGCAAGAGTGTGTTCTAGAAGAACTATTATAGCCACCCACTTGGCTGAAATGGGGGTCATTTCCTGCTCTTTCAGTTAAATTTTCTAGCAATTGCACATACTGTAGTGAAACTAAGTCACATGTGAAAAATGTAAGTTTAAAGAACCATCTACTGAATGAGCTATAATCATGCAGTGTTTGGATCCATGTCATTTCAATCTCGCAGGAGTGGATGTGCTTGATTAGCTCTAATGAGGATGCTGATAGCTTTAATAAAATAATGATTTCAGTAGCTGGTTATTAATCCTGAACCTCTCTCCTGTTAACATATGGCTGCACAGTTAAAGTTTGGACATCCTACTGGATCTGTTGCTTAAGGCTGTCCAGCAGCTGACACTTTATCCTCACATACAGAACCCAAGAATGGTCACATGGCTTCTCCAAATTCAGACTAGAGAGCTGCATGGGAATGGGGATGATGTGAATCCCATGGGTTCTCCCTTCGGGTCACGGGGTTCCCTTGGGGACGCCCCCTCAGGTCGTGGGGATCCCGTGGGGTTGGAGGGAGCTCAGTTGGTGTGCATGCCTCCTTTTCCTGCCCTCCATCTGATCTTCTATGCAGCGTGCAGCGCTCCCAGCATGCCACCCATAGCTGACCCGGAAGTCTTTCCCTGATATCAGAGCTGACGTCGGATGGAAGGCTTCTCGTGCAGCGTGCAGGGCCCGCTGTCCTGCAAAGAAGTGCGGCTGGAAAGTACAGTCTTGCTGGAGGGAGAAGAAAAGTAGGAAGGGAGCGGGCATTAACGCATTGCAACAAGGAGGAAGCACGTTAGGACATGGGAGGGGCCCAAACGCGGGACACAGAAGGGAGAGAGAGAGTGCGTTTTTGGACACAGAAGGCATGAACTTGGGAAAGAGGATAGAGGAAGGGAGAGAAAGAGATACTGAGGTGGGGGAGGGAATAGAAAGGGAGAATTGGACATGAGTGTGTCAGTGAGAGGGAAAGAGAGATGGTATACACGGGGAATGGATGAAAGAAAATAATTTTTGGTCATAGGGAGGGAGTGAGGTATAGATGAGAGAAAAGAGAAAGATGAGAGGGAGAAATGTTGTGGTGGAAAGGGAAAAGTGGGACAGATTGAAAGTGATGCAAGAGGGAGGAATGTTGGATATAGGAATGGAGGGAGAGATGTGGCATGGTGCTGGAGAGGGGTGATAGAAGGAGAAATGTTGGACATGGGGCTGGTGGGCAAGGGCAAAAGATGCTGCACATGGTCCAGGGGATGAGAGAATTTGCAGAATATGGGAAAGTGGAAAAAAGAAACTGGGACCAACTTGATGGAAAAAAAAGTCTCCAGACAACAAACGTAAAAAACCGAATTTATTGACTAAAATATGTTAGCTTAGGGAAATGTATATAGCAGATTTCTTTGTATTGTGTTCAAAAGAAAACAAAATGCATTTCTGGTTTTATTTCTACAGTGTTGAAATACTTGCTGATCTTTGCTGTGGCTGATGGGGATCCCCAAGCACCGCCAGCAGAGAACCTCCTCTAGAGACAGACAGAACGCCCTTCCACCAAGCGCACTAGTCGCTGGCAGCATCCATGAGCCACTGAGATGCCAGCATCTGTGATTCAGGGACGCTACTGCTGCCTGCCAAGCTTGACGAAAGGGACCCCCAGCCACCTGCAGAGGAAGTCCTCATTCAGTTGACAACTGGGGGTCCTCATCAACTGAGTATTTATATTTACATTAGAAGCTCTGGTAGGAACTTGTTTACAAAGTATGTATTCTTCCCAATTAATGTTTCCAAATTAATAAAAGTGTATTTGCTTATTTGTAAATGGGTCTCTACCAGAGCCTTTAATTCAGTAGCATAATTAAATGAAATAACTACTTCTGAAGTTTATAAGGATGGGCGGGGACAGATTTGATTACAGCGGGGAAGGGCAGGGACGGGATTGACTCATAGCGGGGACGGATGGGGACGGGTTTGATTTCTGTCCCCGTGCAACTCTCTACTTCAGTCACCCCTCAACCCTTTGCTAATCCTTTTCACTGTAGCAACTAAACCCAGCCTTATATGGTGAGATCTATAGTAACATAGTAGATGATGGCAGATAAAGACTCGAATGGTCCATCTAGTCTGCACAACCTGATTCAATCTAAAAAATTGTTGTTTTTTTTCTTCTTCTTAGCTATTTCTGGGCAAGAATCCAAAGGAATAAATTCTGAGACAAAAATAAATTATCTAGTGGTCCTATGATTATACATTCCTGTAGCCCTGTCCCCCAGGGAATTCTCATAGAGCGCTGATAGATTCCATTTTGATGAATCCCCTTTTTTTTTTTTTTAAATAATAAATGGATTGATTTGCTCTAAAAGCTCCTCTGACAAAGAATGACTGTTGAGTTTCTAGTGGATACAGATAATAGTAGAGTTGCAGTGGATCAGCAATCATTTTTTTTCTGTAAGAAAGCTTTTCAAAGACAGAGGAACATATCATTCTTATCAACCAGTTATTACAAGGTAACTAGGAGCACTGGGAAGTGAAAAGACCAGCCCAAGGTCATAGAAACAATAGGAAGAGCCAAAATTACAAGTGAAACACAGAGAGGAAAAGTGATTCAGAACTCTAAATGAGGTCTAATGAGAGACAATGGGCAATTCTGGAAACCGTATCGGCGAACAGATATAAACAGGATTGTGTTGACCCAAAAAGCAACTACTAAGCTATACTAAGAGCTCCTTTTACAAAGGTGCGTTAGGGCCTTAACGCGCGGAATAGCGTGCGCTAAAAATGCCACGCGCGCTAGCCACTACCACCTCCTCTTGAGGCAGGTGGTAGTTTTTTCGGCTAGCGCATGCTATAGAATGCGCTAATCCGGTGTGTGCGCTAAAAATGCTAGCGCACCTTTGTAAAAGGAGCCCTATAACTAAATTAAATCTTAACGCTTATACACCGCATCTTCTCTATAAGGATAGAGCTCGACACGGTTTGCAAGCGTTTAAGAAAGGAAACTATGATAAGAATTAGTGGTTATATAGAGAGCAGCGGAATTTACATCTTTGAAAATAGCCACATTTTCAGATGTTTTCAAAATAATTGGAAAGAGCCCAAATTATGCAGCTGGACAGGAAAGTTATTCCAAAGTAGAGAATGACACGGTGACAAAATTCACCGTTCCCGTCTCCACGGATAACCGCAGGAAATAATCCCATGTCATTTTCTAGTGTCTGTTTCAACCTCAGTCCTTCTACACCAGCATTCTTCAAAGCAAAGCTTGCGGGTCAGTGGTTATGGCCATTCATACTCTGATTCTTATGTGAGCCAAGGATAATGAAGCCATTGTGACATCACTGATGTGATTGGCTCTTAGGTACTGGTGGAATGAGGCATTATGACATCACAATATCTGCTCTGGATACCAGAGACTGTCATTCTGTAGTGTCTGTTTCAACCTCAGTCCTTCTACACCAGCATTCTTCAAAGCAAAGCTTGCGGGTCAGTGGTTGTGGCCATTCATACTCTGATTCTTCAATCTCTCCTTAAAGAATGACATGAAGATGGTTTCCCGCGGTTATCTGCGGGGACAGGAACGGTGATGAATTTTGTCACCGTGTCATTCTCTAAGCTCAGTAATTTTAAAGTAGAGAGATTTCCCTAATTTTCCAATATAGATAATGCCTTTTAACAAGGGGAAAGATAATTTAAGTTTTTGGATATATCAGGTCTCACAGAGTTCCGGAATTAAACGGGGAAGAGTGCCATGCACGATCTTAAATGTTAGGCAGGCACATTTAAAGTAAACCCTAGAGATTACTGGGAGCCAGTGAAGTTTTAATAAAAGCGGGGAAACATGATCATATTTGCTTTTTGAAAAGATCAACCTAGCTGCACTATTCTGGATCTGTTGAAGTCTTTGAAGACTTTTCTTGGTTAGACTTAGACCGAATGGTTGATAGCCTTCGTCATAATACATATAGGTGGGGGAAGAGCTAAAGATCCCAATTTGTACTCCCTGGCTGAGAGGTAAGAAAGAGAAAATACAATACATATGTTTAAATACTTCTATAGCAGGCCTCACAAATTTTCATTAAATCTAGGAGCCAGCCCAAAAACTTAGGAGCCAGCATCTAAGACCTTGCTCACTTCTTCTTCCCCACCATTACAACATTGTTTCCAGTGAGATTGGGGAGGGGAGAGGTTGGAATCCCCTATTAGCAGTAGCTCTTTTAGAAATTAATTTACTAAGGTATTTCCCCCCCTATTTTGTGTCTGTGAGCAAAGAACTTTAGGTGCATCTGCTAATCACTTCAGAAGTCAGTAGTCTCCCTTTCCAAAGCATGCTGTAAGCTGTGGAGGGAAGGGGAGGTTTGGGGGACACCTGGCATGGGAATGGGCCTTCAGTGGCAGGAGGGAGTGGGCATCCCTCCTGATGTTTCTCTGCCGGGGGGGGGGGGGGGTCTGCATGGCAGGAGGGAATGGGCATCCCTCTTGCTAATTTTTGATAGCACAGGGGGGAGATTCCCAGCGCCACGTTTGTCAGGAGTCGTCAGGGAGGGCCATCATCAGTGGGGGATGTGGCTTTTTTCATTCTTTTTTTTATGGGACAGATATTTTGCATGTGTAACACACACAAAATATCTGTGCCATTTATAAAAATGAAAAGAAAACCAGACCTGTCGGTAACACAGTTAGACCTGTTGCTTTTATGGATCGCTAAAACCCTTGCTTTTTTTTTTTTTTTTTTGTGCATAGCCAAGCGATGTTAGTGCATCAATTGCTTGGCTAGATTGTATGTGGTTTTAGCTCATTTGTATGGCCAGATCAGAAAATGGGCGATCGAGGGGAAAAACACGCAGTGAGCCATTTTGAACATCGGGTCGGCAAATGCAATCGTTGCTAAAGCAGGTTTAGCGATGATCGCTGGCTTTAGTGCATTTGGGCCTTAGAACCCCCCTCCACACAAACACACACACACACCGTTTTCACCAGTCTGTCTCTCTCATACTTCTCCCCAATATACACGCACACACTGCCTTCACTCAGTCTGTCTTTCTCGTGCCCCCTCCAGCCTTCACCTAGTCTCTCTTGCCTCTTCTCCAGTCTTCACCCAGTTTCTCTCATGTTCCTTCTTTGGTCTTCAACCAATCTCTCTTGTGTCCTGCACCCAGTCTCTGTCATGCCCCTTCCTCAACCTTCACCCATTCTCTTTGGTGCTCCTCACTTACCTCCCAACCTTTATCCATTTATCTCTTATAGTAGTTACTAGTTCTTGCCTCAGAAACGGCTTCTCTCAGCTCTGCACAGTGATTCAGCTCTCCAAATATTTGAGCTGCGCAGTGCAGGAAGTTTGGGAAATCTCATGGTTTCAAGTCCTGCAAGACTTGATGCTTGATACCATGAGACTTTCCAATGTTCCTGAATCATGTGACTCAAGCATATGGAGAGCCTGATTGCCATACAGAGCTGACAGAAGCAGTTTGAGGCAGCTTTGCAAAAGGAGAGAAAAATATCTTTCTGGGATATGAAATTCCAGATGCCAGGTATGGCATTTTGGGTGGCATCAGAGCTGCCAGGGGTAGGGTTGCCAGATTTTCCAATGGAAAAATCCAGACCCCTAGACCCGCCCCCAGGTCTGCCCAGTTCTGCCCTAATCCCACCCCCAGTTCCACTCTAGCCCTGCCCCCCCCCCCCCTCCCTGCTGCCTGCTCTTGTCGGGCAGGGAGGAAGTCCGCGCTTTCTCCCTGCCCAACATGACAAAGTGCCAGGTTTTGAAAAGCCATCCAGATCCCCGGGGGACATGTCCGGGGAAATCCAGACGTCTGGCAACCCCAGGCAAGAGGAGCAGAGGAGACTTTTCCTTGTTAGACCCTAATGACCTCTTTTACAAAGCCGCGCTAGCGGCTGCCCTGCGCTAACAGCCCTGAAGCCCATAGAGATTTAAAGGGCTTCGGAGCTGTTGCCGCACGGCTTTGTAAAAGAGGCAATAAGTTTAAGCAGTGCCACCTTTAAATATAAGCTTTTCAAAAACATTTTTTACTTGAAAGGTTTATATTTAAGAACAGAAAACAGACGCCAATGTGTACTTTCAGTTTTTGTTTTGCTCAGATTCACACACATTTGTTTCTCACTACCAGTGTGTAAACATTTGCATGAGCTGCTTTTCACTTCCAAAACATGTCAAAACTGTCAACTCTTCTCCCCATTTGTTCATACCATCTACTTCAGTAAATATTTTCCTGATCTTCAGCATAGAAAACTCAACAGACAAAACTCTTTTGACAGTAGTGACATATTCTTAAAACACAGGAACTGCTATACTGGATTAGACCAAAGGTCCATGAAGTCCAGCATCTTGTTTCCAACAGTGGCCAATGCAGGTCACAAAAAGTAGTAATCCTAGGGGTAAGCAGTGACTTTCCCCAACTCTACTGCAATAATGGTTTATGGACTTTTCCTCCAGGAACATGTCCAAACCTTTGTTAAACTCAGCTATATTAACTGGTTTTTCTACCATGTTTCCCCGAAAATAAGACAGTGTCATACTAATTTTGGGTTCATGTACAACAATCATCTCTCCCTTCCTCTCCTCCACCCCAATTCTTCCTCTTTCCTTTCTTCCCCCCCCCCCCCCCCATGTACAGCATCTTTCCTCCCCTCTCACCCATCCCCTTGTGCAGCATCTTTCTATCCCTCCCTCCCATCCTCCTGTGCAGCAGAACCCCACCAAACTTCCCACTGTGAGACAGACATACCTACGCTCCGAGGCCTCCAGAAACAGTAGCGGCGGCAGCGCTCTGAACAGGCGACCTTCCCTGCCAAGGCCTTCCCTCTGCTGCATCATAGGGAAGGCCCCAGCAGGGAAGGCCACAAAGCAGCCCATTCAGAGCGCTGCCCCGCTGCTGTATATGGAGGCTTCGGAGCGGAGGTATGTCGGTCTCACGGTGGGAGGGTCAGTGGGGTTCTGCTGCACAGGAGGATGGGAGGGAGGGATAGAAAGATGCTGCAGAGGGAAGGCCCAGCCCCGGCTTGGAAGACCGTGAAGCAGCCCATCAGAGCGTTGCCTCTGCTGCTTTTTTTTTTGAGGCCTCAGAGAAGAGTTATGTCAGGTCTCACTGGGATGGGGGTCGCTGAATTGACGAGTCCAATTTTTTAGTCGAATCAGGCAGCACTAGTATCAGGGATGGAGTCGGGGATATTCGGGACGGGCTTTGGGGGTTGATCTTAACTAGGGCTTATTTTGGGGGTAGGGCTTATATTAGGAGTACCTTTAAAATCATGCTAGGGCTTATTTTCAGGGAAACACATTATATTCTCCTACAGCAAGTTCTGGAGCTTAACTATATGCAAGATGAAAAAATATTTTCTTCTATTTGTTTTTAAATGTACTACTTATACTTCATGGAGTGTCCCCTCATCTTTACTGTATATTTTATGAAAGAGAAAAGAATTGATTCATTTTTACCCCTTCTACTCCACTCAGTATTTTATAGACATCTGTCATATCATATCTCCTTTAGCTGTGTCTTCTCCCAGGCGAGGAACCCTAACCTCTTTAGCCATTACTTATGTAAGAGTTTTTCTATACCTTAATCATTTTGATCGTCTTTCTCTTTACCCATAGACTGATGCTCAAAACTCTGGCACTGTATGGAACGGCTAGTGTAACAACAGGAGAGCCAAATCCACAAACACAAAAGTGTATGGAACAACGCCAGGAAATATCGCAGAACAGCACAGCTAAATAACTTCCAAGTGCTAAATACTAATGGGATGCTAATTATTTGCATGCTGTTATCATTGAGCATTGGGAAGTTAAGGAGGAGGAACATGCCTTTTGTCTACAGTAAACTCAGCTCTTATGCGCTTATGCCAGGTAAGGTGAAACACATATTGGCACCTGTTTTCAGCATCTTTAAATATAAGCTTTCCAATTTTTTTTTTTACTTGTAAGGCTTATATTTAAGCTGGAAACAGGTGCCAATGTATGTTTTCAGTTTTAGGTGTGCTCTGACTCGCATTCATTTGCCTCGTTGCAACTGAGCGTTTAGCCTGCATCAGCTGCCTTCAGCTTCTAAATTAAATTTTTTTTAAACAGCAGATTTTTCAGACAGAATCATGGAAAATCTTCTCGTCAAACACCCTAATGCCTGCTCAGAACTGGTGTTTAGGTTTCAGCAGTGAGGGCAGCTTTGTTTTCTGTGCTGTTCTCTGAGCATTAGGAGGGAATAGGAAATGGCCTCATCGACATCCGTTTGACCACATTTGCATGCTCTTTGTTCCAATCTTGGGCACACACATTATCTCCCGCACCAGAGCCCTCTGAGCATTCTGCGCTCACTAATGCCGATGCTAGTTTGGCGCTAATCGCCTCTGGCATCAACCCACTGGTTCTGCTTTGTCTTTTTTTAAATGCAGCAACCAGAATTACACACAATTATTAAGGTGGTCACACCATGAAGTGATGCAAAGGCATTATGATCTCTATTTTATTCTCTATTCCTTTTTCTAATACAGTTGTACCTCGAAATCCGAACGCCCCAGAACTCGAACATTTTGAAGTATGAACTATTTTTTGTAGTAAATTTTGCCCCAGAATCCGAACTCTACTTTGGAATCCGAACGCCCTGCATATTGTATATGTGTGTTTGTGTCCCAGAATCCGAACTTTGCTTTGGAATCCGAACACCCTGCACATTGTATATGTGTGTTTGTGCCCAAGAATCCGAACCCTGCTTTGGAATCCGAACGCCCTGCATATTGTATATGTGTGTTTGTGCCGAGAATCCAAACTCTGCTTTGAGAAAGCAAATGTGCTAAACAAATACTTCTGTTCTGTGTTCACAGAAGAAAATCCTGGAGAAGGACCGAGATTGTCTGGCAAAGTTACACGAGAAAATGGAGTAGATTCTGCACCGTTCACGGAAGAGGGTGTTTATGAGCAACTTGAAAAACTGAAGGTGGACAAAGCGATGGGACCAGACGGGATCCATCCCAGGATACTAAGGGAGCTCAGAGAGGTTCTGGCGAGTCCTATTAAAGACTTGTTCAACAAATCTCTGGAGACGGGAGTGATTCCTGGGGATTGGAGGAGAGCGGATGTGGTCCCTATTCATAAAAGTGGTCACAGGGATGAAGCAGGAAACTACAGGCCGGTGAGCCTCACTTCAGTTGTTGGAAAAATAATGGAAGTGTTGCTGAAAGAAAGGATAGTGTATTTCCTTGAATCTAATGGGTTACAGGATCCGAGGCAACATGGCTTTACAAAAGGTAAATCGTGCCAAACGAACCTGATTGAATTTTTTGATTGGGTGACCAGAGAGCTGGATCGAGGACATATGCTAGATGTAATTTACTTGGATTTCAGCAAAGCCTTTGATACAGTTCCTCATAGGAGGCTGTTGAACAAACTTGAAGGGCTGAAGTTAGGACCCAAAGTGGTGAACTGGGTCAGAAACTGGCTGTCTGACAGACGCCAGAGGGTGGTGGTTAATGGAAGTCGCTCGAAGGAAGGAAAGGTGACTAGTGGAGTCCCTCAGGGTTCGGTGCTGGGGCCAATCCTGTTCAATATGTATGTAAGTGACATTGCTGAAGGGTTAGAAGGAAAAGTGTGCCTTTTTGCAGATGATACCAAGATTTGTAACAGAGTAGACACCGAAGAGGGAGTGGAAAATATGAAAAAGGATCTGCAAAAGTTAGAGGAATGGTCTAATGCCTGGCAACTAAAATTCAATGCAAAGAAATGCAGAGTAATGCATTTGGGGATTAATAATAGGAAGGAACCGTATATGCTGGGAGGAGAGAAGCTGATATGCACGGACGGGGAGAGGGACCTTGGGGTGATAGTGTCCGAAGATCTAAAGGCGAAAAAACAGTGTGACAAGGCAGTGGCTGCTGCCAGAAGGATTCTGGGCTGTATAAAGAGAGGCATAGTCAGTAGAAGGAAGAAGGTGTTGATGCCCCTGTACAGGTCATTGGTGAGCCCCACTTGGAGTATTGTGTTCAGTTTTGGAGACCGTATCTGGCGAAAGACGTAAGAAGACTTGAGGCGGTCCAGAGGAGGGCGACGAAAATGATAGGAGGCTTGCGCCAGAAGACGTATGAGGAGAGACTGGAAGCCCTGAATATGTATACCCTAGAGGAAAGGAGAGACAGGGGAGATATGATTCAGACGTTCAAATACTTAAAGGGTATTAACGTAGAACAAAATCTTTTCCAGAGAAAGGAAAATGGTAAAACCAGAGGACATAATTTGAGGTTGAGGGGTGGTAGATTCAGGGGCAATGTTAGGAAATTCTACTTTACGGAGAGGGTGGTGGATGCCTGGAATGCGCTCCCGAGAGAGGTGGTGGAGAGTAAAACTGTGACTGAGTTCAAAGAAGCGTGGGATGAACACAGAAGATTTAGAATCAGAAAATAATATTAAAGATTGAACTAGGCCAGTTACTGGGCAGACTTGTACGGTCTGTGTCTGTGTATGGCCGTTTGGTGGAGGATGGGCAGGGGAGGGCTTCCATGGCTGGGAGGGTGTAGATGGGCTGGAGTAAGTCTTAACAGAGATTTCGGCAGTTGGAACCCAAGCACAGTACCGGGTAAAGCTTTGGATTCTCGCCCAGAAATAGCTAAGAAGAAAAAAAAAAAAAAAATTTAAATTGAATCAGGTTGGGCAGACTGGATGGACCATTCGGGTCTTTATCTGCCGTCATCTACTATGTTACTATGTAAACACCCTGCACATTGTATGTGTGTGTTTGTGCCCCAGCCAAAATTGATTACTGTAATTCTCTTTTACTCAATATTACGCAAAAAGAAAAAAGAAGGCTCCAAATAATTCAAAACACGGCAGTTAAACTGATCTACAATGCTAAAAAATATGACCACGCCACACCCTTGTTGATAGATTCCCATTGGCTCCCTTTCAGCCATCGCATCACTTTTAAAATACTACTTCTAGTTTTCAAATCTTTAACATACAATGAACCTCAATTTATAACCAGATTGCTTACTCCTTATAATTTATCCCGGTCTCTCCGCTCAACCTCTCATAACCTCCTAACGATTCCATCCCTGAAAATTATAGGCATCAGAAAACACGATATGTTTTCAGTCATGGCCCCTCAACTGTGGAACTCTTTACCACAGTACATCAGAGATGAAAAAGATCTTTCATCCTTTAAAAAAATCCTAAAAACTTATCTTTTTAAAGATGCATTCAGCCTCTCACTCACTGACCTGAAATCTTAGGTGTTTTTTTTAAATTTTTTAATATTTTTACCCTTCCTCTCGTTTACTTCCCTCTTGCTTTTCACTCTAACAAGGAATTGTAACTTTTTCCCTCTTACCCTCCATGACTCATGTTAGTTTTATTTTGTAAGTCTGATATTATTTTATTGTATCCACTACCTTTTTTTTATAAGTTGTACATCGCTTAGGAAGTTAAATAAGCGATTCATCAAATATTAGTAAAAACTTGAAACTTGAAACCTGCTTTGGAATATTTGTTAATATTTTACCTTAAAATCCAGTGTATTTACTGTTAAAATTTGAGTTTGTGGGACCCAGGAACGGATTAATCCAGTTTCTATTATTTTCAGTGGGAAAAATTGTCTTGGAACTCGAACAGGGTTCTGGAACAGATTAAGTTCGGATTCTAAAGCATCACTGTAGTTCCTAACATGCTGTTTGCTTTTTTGGGCCACCATGTATTGTCAATGATGATGTCTAGATTATTTTCTTCTGAATAAAAAAAAACTCCCAGCTTTTAACTGTTCAGAAAGAAGCCCATTCACAAGTAATATCACAGATTCTTCCTGTGAGTCAGACATAGAACTTATTACTTTATCATCTTTAGCCACATCCTCTGATTTACTGCTGATAATTAAATGGAGATTTATTTCTCATTAGGGGCTCCTTTTACAACGCTGTGGTAGTGAGTCCCAGTGCGGCAAATGTGACTCAGTCCATAGGAACTGAATGGGCTGTGTCGCATTTGCAATACGAGAATCACTACTGCAGCTTTGTAAAAGGGACCCTAGATCTTCTTGCACTCTCACTTCTCAGAATGTATCAGAGTCTTGCATTGAATGCAGTTTCTATTAAGTTTCTTTTTTTTTTTTAATTGTTGATTCACAAATTTAGTTTTAGCACTTTCTGCAGCATGATTGCAGAAAGAGATCAAAGTTCCTGTTCTTGCTTACTTGAATTCTTATTTATATTCAGGAAACCTAGACCAGAGTTCCTGGATTTTAAAATCAGTTTTCCAATTGAATATCTGTGGAATGTGTACCTTGGAAATAGACACAAAGATAGTATTACCATATTTGTGAAGCCAAAAAAGAGGACATGTGGCCCCACCCTTCCCCTAGGCAGTTGCCTGTTGTGTGCAGTCAGGGTCGTAGTAAGCTAGAATTGCACTCCGTGTGACTTACTCTCCATGGTGTCACCATCCTTTCTTGTGCTGTGCCCCTGATATATCAGACTTTCAGTTGTGAGTCTATAAAATATTGAGTGGAGTAGACCAACTCTTGAGTTGATAACCATGTAAAAACAACATTAAACAGTCCTCCAGCTGTAACTGATCCGAAGCATCAGGGGCAATTGCAAACACCAACCAAGTACCAGAATAGCAGGCTCTGTGGGCTTTATTTCAAAGCATAGCCAGGGAAACTACCGGTAACTTTCTTTCCTGACCATAGTCAGGTTCAGTACCTCTCCCTCCCAAGCTTTTAAAAACATTCACCAAATGGTCATGCATAACAAACAGCCCCAGAGATCTCAGCAACATATGAAGATCACAAGTTACAACCCCCCCCCCCAAAAAAAAACCAAAAAAAAAAAACCCTAAAAAAACTTTCCACTACTCCAGCATTAGGTCTGGATCTAAGAGTCCAACCAGCAGTGGCGTACCTAGCATATTTGACACCTAGGGCCAATCATTTTTTAACACCCTCTCCTCTATATGAAAAATATATATATTTACCGTATTTGCCGGCGTATAAGACGACTGGGCGTATAAGACGACCCCCCAACTTTTACAGTTAAAATATAGAGTTTGTTATATACTCGCCATATAAGACTACCCCTTCTTCCGCACACCTTCTGCACAACAAATAAAACTTAAAAGAACATCAGAATTTATTTCAACAATTTTAATTAATTCACTAAAGCTGAATAGAACAATAAACCCATGGGAGCTGCCATGCTATTTGTTTTCTAAACTGTTAACCAAACTGAAACTGTCAATGATAGAAGGAAGATAACACATAGAGGGAGAGAGCAAGTGCCGGGCAAGTCCCTAGCAAGTTTGCTGGCATGACAGTTTCCCTTTAAAAGCCTTCAAAAGCCTCCTGTTCGCCCCCGCAACTTCCTTAAGGGCTAGACTCCACACACGGCCGCATGTGCGAGAGACGTAGTAAAGAGAAAAGGGGTGGGGCCAGAGCGCCGCTGCTTCCCGCTGCGCAGGATGAAGGAGATGGCACCCTTGTCACACTGATGTCCCGCCATGGCCCCGCTGATGTCCCGGCAGGTTTACTAGTACCGTAAGCACCGTAAGGAGGTAAGGAAGGAGATGTTAGGGCATGTAAAGTAAGGGCATGTAAACAGTAGAGAGTTGCGCGGGGACAGAAATCCCACCCGTCCCCGCCAAAGTCCCACCTGTCCCCGTGAGGAATCCCACCCGTCCCCACCCGTCCCCGTGAGGATTCCCTCCGTCCCCACCCGTCCCCGCGAGGAATCCCCTCCGTCCCCGCCCGTCCCTATAAACTTCAGAAATAGTTATTTCATTTAATTATGCTACTGAATTAAAGGCTCTGGTAGAAACCCATTTACAAATAAGCAAAAAGACTTTATTAATTTGAAAATATTAATTGGGAAGAATACATACTTTGCAAATGGGTTTCTACCAGAGCCTCTAATGTTTATAAATTTTTATCAACACAACTAATATACTACTTTATCCTGAAGCAAAATAAAAAAAAAGAAATATAATTCTTTTCCTACCTTTGTTGCCTGGTTTCTGCTTTCCTCATGTTCTCATTCAATTCCTTCCATCCACTGTCTCTCTTCCTTCTGCATCTTCCATTTGCTCTGTTACTGTGCCTCTCCCTTTCTTCCCCCTTCCAAATTGGTCTGGCACCCATCTTCTTCTCTCCGCTCCCCCCATAGTCTGGCATCTGTCTTCTTCCCTGCCAGCGTCTTCTCCCTACTCTCTCTTCCCCATTTCCTTTCAGCGTCCTTCTCCCCCCATCTTCCCCATGTCCTGTCAGCGTCCTTCTCCCCCCTCTGTCTTCCCCATGGCCTTTCAACGTCCTTCTCCACCCCCCACCTTCCCCATGTCCTTTCAGCGTCCTTCTCCACCCCTTTGTATTCCCCATGTGCTTTCAGCGTCCTTCTCCCTCCTCTGTCTTCAAGTGCTTTCAGAGTCCTTCCCCCCCCCTCCCGTCTTCCCCATGGCCTTTCAGCGTCCTTCTCTCCACTCCTTCTCTACCGCCCCGGGTGCAGCACAGCCGGCCAGGTCCCCTTACTTTTGTGGCACTTCCCCGACCGACTGACAACAGCCCCGGTCCGACAAACCTCCCTGCCCTTAACTGCGAATCTAAATTACCTTATTACAGCTGCTGTAAGAAGATAATTTAGATTCGCGGCTACAGGGCAGGGAGGATTGTCGGACCGGGGCTGTTGTCGGTCGGTCGGGGAAGTGCCACAAAAGTAAGGGGACCTGGCCGGCTGTGCTGCAACCGGGGCGGGGTGTGGCGGGGCGGACCGCCCCCTCCCTTGGTAGCAACTCGAACCGCGAGGCTACTCTCCTCCTTACCTGCACTGCCTGCAGCACAGAGCCAAACGGAAGTCTTCCCGACGTCAGCGCTGACGTCGGAAGGAGGGAGGGCTTTGTTTAAGCCCTCCCTCCCCTCCGACGTCAGCGCTGACGTCGGGAAGACTTCCGTTCGGCTCTGTGCTGCAAGCAGAGAAGGTAGGGAGAAGAGCCGCGCGACTGAGTACATCCAGCACCGCAGGAACCCCGCGACCCTCGGAGGCGTCCCCACGGGATCCCCGCGACCCTAGGGGGCGTCCCCACGGGATCCCCGCGACCCTAGGGGCGTCCCCACGGGATCCCCGTGACCCAAAGGGGGAACCCGCGGGTCCCGCGGGATTCCCGTTGTCCCCGTTCCCGTGCAGCTCTCTAGTAAACAGTACCCGGCGTATAAGACGACCCCCGACTTTGGGGAGGATTTTAAGGTACTGAAAAGTCGTCTTATACGCCGGCAAATACGGTAGTAATAATCCACGAGTTATACCTAGGAAAAGGCAGCATCTTAACCACTGCAGTGAGCACTAGAACATCAATTCACCCATTGTAAAACTAAACAAGCCAGATTACCGTATTTTCACGCATATAACGCGTGCGTTATACGCGTTTTTACCTACCGCGCATACCCCTCGCGCGTTATACGTGTGATCGCGGTATACAAAATTTTTTTTACATAGCCCAAGCCCTCTTGCCCGGCCGACTCCCCAACTCCCTGACAATATCGGGCCAGGAGGGAACCCAAACCCTCCTGGCCACGGCGACCCCCTACCCCCACCCCGCACTACATTACGGGCAGGAGGGATCCCAGGCCCTCCTGCCCTCGACGCAAACCCCCCTCCCTCCAATGACCGCCCCCCCCAAGAACCTCCGACCGCCCCCCCAGCCGACCCGCGACCCCCCTGGCCGACCCCCACGACACCCCCACCCCCCTTCCCCGTACCTTTGGTAGTTGGCCGGACAGACGGGAGCCAAACCCGCCTGTCCATCAGGCAGCCAACGACGGAATGAGGCCGGATTGGCCCATCCGTCCCAAAGCTGCGCCTACTGGTGGGGCCTAAGGCGCGTGGGCCAATCAGAATAGGCCCTGGAGCCTTAGGTCTCACCTGGGGGCACGGCCTGAGGCACATGTGCCCAACCCGCCTTAGGCCCCACCAGTAGGAGGAGCTTTGGGACGGATGGGCCAATCCGGCCTCATTCCGTCGTTGGCTGCCTGCCGGACAGGCGGGTTTGGCTCCCGTCTGTCCGGCCAACTACCAAAGGTACGGGGAAGGGGGGTGGGGGTGTCGTGGGGGTCGGCCAGGGGGGTCGCGGGTCGACTGGGGGGGCGGTCGGAGGGTCTTGGGGGGGGCGGTCGTTGGAGGGAGGGGGGTTTGCGTCGAGGGCAGGAGGGCCTGGGATCCCTCCTGCCCGTAATGTAGTGCGGGGTGGGGGTAGGGGGTCGCCGTGGCCAGGAGGGTTTGGGCTCCCTTCTGGCCCGATATTGTCGGGGAGTCGGCGGTCCTTCGGGGTGGGGGTGCGAGTGGTCCTGCCGGGGTGAACGGAGAGTCAGGACAGCGCACGGAGAGTCGGGGCAGTGCACGGAAAGTCAGGGAGGGTGAACGGAGAGTCGGGACAGCGCACGGAGAGGCGGGGCAGTGCACGGAAAGTCAGGGAGGGTGAACGGATAGTCGGGACAGCGCACGGAGAGTCGGGGAGGGCGAAAGGAGAGTCGGGGTGGCCAGAGGAGAGTCGGGGCGGGCGAAAGGACAGTCGGGCTGCATGCGCGGTATACCCGTGAGCGCGGTATACAAAAGTTTTTGTACATAAAATCGTGGTTTCTGCGCGCTATACCCGTGTGCGCGTTTTACACGGGTGCGCGTTATCTGCGTGAAAATACGGTAGTACAGATCGATCCTGCACAGTCAATTCCAACAGAAATGCGTGTCTTTTTTTGCACACACAGAACACAGATGCATAAAGTGGCATAATCAAAACAAATGTCTAAGTCGAATTTGGTCGTATGGTGCTAGATGCCCAAAGTCAGTAGTGGGAAAATGTCCATTCTTGAAAAATACATCTAAAATATATTTTTTTCTGAAAATCATCTATCTACACTTCCAGATTGATCATCCAGACCGCTAGTATGTCTATATGTATACCACATTTTTGACCAAAAATTCATCTAAGTCCCAAATGCCCAGATCAAGACCATTTAGATATGAGATGGGCCAGCATTGTGATGGGCTGACCACCCAAACATGACAACAGAGCAGTGGGGCACCTTACAGGGCACTGTTGTGAACTTCACAAAAAGGGCACCACATAAACATCTCACCAGAACTCCCTTATAGGATATGGTGAGCCCCCTCCCCAACCTACTATACCCACCTGTCTACAACCCCAATAGCCCTTATGGCAGTACAGTAGGGTTTTGAGGGTTTTTGGTGGGCTCACATTTTCCACTATGAATGTAGTGGTTAGAGTGGCTTATGAGCCTGGGTCCTTCTCTCTATGGTTCACTAGCCCCTCCCCCACCCCCACCCCGAGACTACTTAAGATACCTGTATGCAGCTCTACTAGACTTTCCTATAGGAACATAAGAATAGCCTTACTGGATCAAGCCCAGTAGCCCGTTCTCACAGTTGCCAATCCAGGTCACTAGTACCTGGCCAAAACCCAAGGAATATCAATATTCCATGCTACCAATCCAGGGCAAGCAGTGGCTTCCCCCATGCCTTTCTCAATAACAGACTATGGACTTTTCCTCCAGGAACTTGTCCAAACCTTTCTTAAAACCAGCTACGCTATCTGCTCTTACCACAACCTCTGGCAATGCGTTCCAGAGCTTAACTATTCTCTGAGTGAAAAAAAATTCCTCCTATTGGTTTTAAAAGTATTTCCCTGTAACTTCAAGTGTCCCCTAGTTTTTGTAATTTTTGACAGAGTGAAAAATCGATCCACTTGTACCCGTTCTACTCCACTCAGGATTTTGTAGACTTCAATCATATCTCCCCTTAGCCGTCTCTTTTCCAAGCTGAAGAGCCCTAACCTCTTTAGTCTTTCCTCATACGAGAGGAGTTCCATCCCCTTTATCATTTTGGTCGCTCTTCTTTAAACCTTTTCTAGTGCTGCTATATCTTTTTTTGAGATAAGGAGACCAGAACTGAATGCAATACTCAAGGTGAGGTCACACCATTGAGTGATACATAGGCATTATAACACCTTTTCTAATAATTCCTAGCATCTTGTTTGCTTTTTTATCCAGATATCCAGATCCTTTACTTGGGCGCTAACCCCCAAGATGGACCCTAGCATCCGGTAACTGTGGTTCAGGTTATTCTTCCCAATGTGCATCACTTTGCATTTGTCCACATTAAATTTCATCTGCCATTTGTATGCCCAGTCTTCCAATTTCCTAAGGTCCGCCTGCAATTTTTCACAATCCGCATGCGTTTTAACAACTTTGAACAGTTTAGTGTCATCTGCAAATTTAATCACCTCACTCGTCGTTCCAATTTCCAGATTATTTATAAATAAATTAAATAGCACTGGTCCCGGTACAGACCCCTGCAGCACTCCACTGTTTACCATTTAACCCAACCCTCTGTTTTCTATCTGATAACCAATTCCTAATCCACAACTGAACTTTGCCACCTATCCCATGACACTTTAATTTTCTCAGGAGCCTCTCGTGAGGAACTTTCTGAAAAGCTTTCTGAAAATCTAGATACACCATATCAACCGGCTCACCATTATTCTGATATTTGTGGCAGTGTGAGGGGGGTCAGTGATCACTGGGGGAGTGTGTGTGGGTCTTTACGTTGTCTCTGCAGTGGCTATCTGGTCTCTTTGGATACCTGTTTTGGCACTTATACCTGCTTTTACATTGTCTAACTCCCAATGTTTAAGTTTCTTCCAGGAAGTCTCATGAAACATTTGTTTATCCCTGCAGGATGACTAAGTCTAGGTCGGCCCATATCCCACCCACATCCCGCCCTAAGCAGATATGCTCCTTTCAGCTCTGGGCACACAACGGCATTCAGAGTCCTAAAAAGTCCCTGGATACATCCTGTCTTTTGAGTTGTCCAAGTGTCGACTTGGGTGGGGTTTTTAGACGTGTTTAAGATTCGATAATGAGTCCCTTATTCTATACTGGGTGAGAGTGTAACTGCAAACTAGAAATAGAATATGTAGATAACAATGAAACTGCATCCTAAGAAACCAGATTCTGCATAAAATGCAGCACCACAGCTGCTCCTTGTGACCCTAGGAAAGTAACTTAATCCCCCCTCCCCCCCATTGCCCCAGGTACACTGGATAGATTGTGAGCCCACTGGGACAGACAGGGAAAAAATGCTTGCGTACCTGAATAAATTCATGTAAACCATTCTGAACTCCCTTGGAAGAACGGTATAGAAAACTGAATAAATAAAAAGATAAACAGTGAAGCATGTCCCCTAGTACTGTGCAAAATATAAAGACAGCAGATGTAAATTTGAAAAGACTGAAATACCAATCACCACATAGAAATAAAACAAAAATAGAAAATAAGATACCATGTTATTGTCCAAATCCATTTTTCAATTAGCTTTCAGAGGCCAAAATCTCCTTCCTCAGGTCAGTACCATATATTGCTGTTACAGTGTCCTTTCTTGACCTGAGGAAGGGGGTTTTGGTCTCTTAAAGCTAGTCAAAAAATGTCTTAAAATGAGTCTAATAAAAAGATTGCCTTATTTTCATTTTCAAATTATAAACATTTATTAACAAAGCTATAATGCTACTTTATTTTCAAGCAAATAAACAAGCAAAAACAAACCCCACAAACCTTTTATCTACCTTGGTTGTGTCTGGGTTTCTGTTTTCCTCATCTTCTCATAATTCTCGTTCTTTCCAATGTTTGTCCTCTTTCTGTGCCCCTTCCATATGGCTTGACCCTCTTTCTCTCCATTCCAGCCAGCCTGAGCCCCCCATCTCTCCTTGATCCAGCATTTCCCTTCTGAGTCCATCATGTCACTATCCCTCCTCTTTTCCAGCATCGCCCTTCTGTTAGCCTATCTCACCTATCTCCCTGTCCTTATCTTCCCCCCTTTTTTTCAGCTTTGCTTCACTGTGTCTCTATTTTACCTCCCCCTTTTCAGCATTATCCCCCTTCACCATTGCTCCCTTTCTGTGTCTCTATCTCCTCTCCCCTCCCCCTTTTCAGCTGAGGACAGTTTGTGGGATTTTTTTAGAAGGTGAATTTGCTCAATTTTCTTACTCAGCAGAAATAAACATCTAGAATTCTAGATTATTGCAATCTTCATTAGCTGGGGCTTCTGGAAAGAGGACTAAGGCAGCTTCAGTTGGTGCAAAATACAGCGGATAGGGAGCATATCCTCCCTCCCCCCCTTGTTAACTGAGGTCCACCAGCTGCTATTTTTTTTTAAGAGAATCCAATTTAAGAATTTTTCATTTGTACTTAAAGTATTAGGAGGGATGGGGCTGAAATAACTTTTGGAGAAAGTAGTCTGCATTCAACAAATGAGAGCAGTTACTTTCATGTAACAGGTGTTATCCAAGGACAGCAGGCAGTTATTCTCACATATGGGTGATGTCTCTGATGCAGCTAGACATTGAAAAGAAAAAGTGCAATGCACCTTTACAAGCCTTGGGCATGCCCTCAATGCCCGTGCATCAGCTCCCTATATCTCCCTGCAGTGCGGAAGAGCCCCAGTTCAATTCCAAGCTAAGAAGCCAAGAAGGGGAGGTGAGCCTTGACCGTGGAATCTGTTTCGTGAATAATTATGACAGAACATGTAATCTGGTTTTGAACCAATAATCTGAAGGATCTCATAAGAAGAATATATAGAATTAAATAATTCAATGTGCTAAGGGAAGCCGATGTTTTTTGCACATCATATCTCTGAGCATTATAAATCAAACGTATTGCAGTGTTTTGTATAAGTTGCAATAGAAACATAGAAAAACATCTGCAGGTGGTAGTGGTGGTCTTTCTCTTCCTGGCTGTCAACATTTGGAGAGCCTCTAGTGCAGTCTCCAATGGTGGGCCCTGAAGAACTCTGACTGCCCTCATTTGACTTTTTGTTACCTTGCCTCTCTACCCTGGTTCAGGACAGAAAGGGGAAAGTAGATGGGGTGGAAGAGGTGGAGAGAACATGAGGGCACTCTCTAAAGTTAAAAGGGGCTAGATTCCGTACAAACATAAGGAAGTTCTTCTTCACCCAGAGAGTGGTAGAGAACTGGAATGCTCTTCCAGAGGCTGTTATAAGGGAAAACATCCTCCAGGGATTCAAGACAAGGTTGGACAAGTTCCTGTTGAACCAGAACGGACGCAGGTAGGGCTGGTCTTAGTTAGGGCACTGGTTTTTGACCTGGGGGCTGCTGTGTGAGCAGACTGCTGTGCGTGATGGACCACTGGTCTGACCCAGCAGCGGCAATTCTTATGTTCTTATGAGGGTTGCGAGAAAAACTGTCTGCTGTTCTAGTTTAACACCTGTTACAAGAAAGTAATTGCTGTATCCAAGGACAAGCAGGCAGGTTTATTTTCACATATGGGACTCCCTAGCTGCCAGGATCAAGGTTCTGATAGGAGGGTGTCCTCCACCAAGAGCCTGATTAGACCAAGCGGGATGGGGGGGGACCTTGGCTTCAAGAGGTGACTAAATGTTGGCAAAACTGGTTATCTTTGCTGTAATGAGTAGTGAAAGTGTGAACAGAGGACCAGGTGGCTGCCCTACAAATATCATCAATAGGAGTTGAGTGGAGATAAACTACGGTAGTCATGGCTCAAACTTTGTGTGCTGTGATGCAGCTATCGAGGAGAAGGCCAGCCTTAGTAAATCAGAAAGAGATAAAGTCAGTAAGCCATGCAGAGACGGTCCTTTTGGAAATAGGAACTCCCAATCTACTGAGATCAAAGGTCAGGAACAGCTGAGTGGAGTTCCAAGGTGTGGAGAGCTGCCTCATCGAGGTGAGAGTGTGGATTGAGGCAGAAAACATGGAGCACAATAGACTGGTTGAGATGAAAGTCTGAGACCACCTTCGGGAGAAATCTCAGGTGGGTGTGAAGGACCACTTTGTCATGTAGAATGTTGTATAAGGAGGATCTGATACGAGGGCTTGTAGTTCACTCACTCGACATTTAGATGTGAGAGCTATCAGAAAGGTCACTTTCCATGTAAGGTACTTGAGAGATGAAGACAAGAATGGCTTAAAGGGAGGCTTTATCAAGGCAGAGAGAACCACATTAAGGTCCCAAGGCACAGCTGGAGGCTTGATTGGTGGTCTGGTATGAAGCAAAACCAGCGGGTGTCTAGAGAATGATTTGCCATCTAGCGGCAGATGGTAGGCACTGATCACCCTAAGGTGGACTCTGATGGAAGGGGTTTGCAGGCCAAAGTCAGACAGGTGCAGGAGATAGTCAAGCAATGCTGGCAGAAAACAAGTGCTGGAATCTTGCAAGCAAGCAGCACACCACTGTGTGAGGCAAGTACACTTGAAGCGATAGGATCACTGTGTATAAGGCTTCCTAGAGGATTCCAGGATGGCTGACACTGGGGCTGAGAGTATTTCAGCATCTAGCGGCTGGGAAAGTGAAAACATGCTGTGAGTGTCAGAGAACAGAGGTTGTGATGGAGGAGGGAGCCTTCCTTCTGTGTCAGCAGCATTGGGGTGACACAGAAATATAGAAACATGACACAGAAATATAGAAACATGATGGCAGATAAAGGCCAAATAGCCCATCCAGTCTACCCATCTGCAGTAATCCTTATCTCTTCCTCTCTAAGAGATCCTACATGCCTATCCCATGCTTTCTTGAATTCAGACAGTCTTTGTCTCCACCACCTCTTCTGGGAGACTGTTCTAGGCATCTACCACCCTTTCTGTAAAAAAGTATTTCCTTAGATTACTCCTGAGCCTATCACCTCTTAATTTCATCCTATTTCTTCTCATTTCAGAGCTTCCTTTAAAATGAAAGAGACTCGACTCATGCACATTTACACCACATAGGTATTTAAATGTCTCTATCATATCTCCCCTCTCCCACCTGTCCTCCAAAGTATACAAATTAAGATATTTAAGTCTGTCCCCATATGCCTTATAATGAAGACCACGCATCATTTTAATAGCCTTCCTCTGGACCAACTCCATCCTTTTTATATCTTTTTGAAGGTGCAGTTTCCAGAACTGCACACAATATTCTAAATGAATTCTCACCAGAGTTTTAACAGGATCATCAATACCTCCTTTTTCCTACTGGCCATACCTTTCCCTATGCACCAGTTATTTATGCAGATACTGTACTTAATATCAGCTGTACTTATGCAACTTCCAGGTCCTGCCAATAACTCGGATATTCAGTGAAGGGTAATGGATCATAGATTTGACATACTACCTTTTATGGTACACCAAAAGTACAGGCAGTCTCCGGGTTAAGAATGAATTCCATTATTTGAACTTGTATGTAAATTGTATCATATGAGGACCTTCTTGCATTCCTTTCCATCCGTACCACTGTTCCCTCTCCACCACCACATCCAGCATTTCTCCCTTCCCCATGCATCTCTACCTCACTCCTCTCCCACCATCATGTCCAATAATTCTCTCTCTCTCCCTATGACCAACAATTATCCTCTTTCTTCATTTCCCCATGTGCACCATCTCTTTTTCCCTCTCACTCAGATATCCATGAACAATTCTCCCTTTCTATTCCTTCCCCCACCTCAGCATTTCTTTCCTTCACTCCATTCTTCCATCTTATGTCCCATGTTCATGCCCCCTCCTCCTTCCTTTGCTTGAAGTTTGTGCTCCCTCCCTTCCTTCTATGTCCCAATATGCCTCCTCTCTCTCAAGTCCCAAATTGTCCTTCTCCCTCCCTCCATTCTGGTTCCCAAGTTCTTGCTTCCCTCCCACAGCTTCCGGGTCAGCCGTGGGCCGCATGTAGGAGCTGCTGCCTGCCACTTTGTGATGGAAAAAAAGAGGACACGTGACCCCGCTCCACCTACCCATATTAAGTAATAGGAGCACAAAGACACCCACCCACATTAAGTAATAGGAGCACAAAGCTCTTCATCCCCCCACCCAGGAACTGATCCACAAGCCCACCCAGTTTGGCAGGGCTGGTTTATAGGGAGTCCAGTGGCTCTCCCACAGGCTCCTCTCGACACTTCAATTCACTTTTCTTCGGGCTACCGGCAGCTCAGCAAGATAAGCCTGCTGCCTTTGGCCTGCCCCGGAAGCCTTCTCTCTGCAACAACTTCCAGTTCCTGCATAGTTGGGACACTACAGAAAGAAGGCTTCCGGGGCAGGCCAAAGGCAGAAGGCTCACCTCGCTGAGCTACCGGCAGCCTGAAAAAAATTGAATTGAAATGTCAAGGAGGTAAGAGAGGCCCAGGGGAGAGCTACCAGATTCCCTATAAGTCGGTTCTGCCAAACCCGGACAAACTGGGGAATTTAAAAAACCCATCTGGACACCTGGACAGTCTTCTAAAAAGAGGACAGGTTGGGGTTTTCCCAAACTTATGGTAACCCTAGGTTTACATATACATGTTGGGCCCACTATTCAAAGGATTTATGCTTCTAACTCCCCCCCTTCCTCTCTTATCAAGCTGCATTAGGAATTTTTATCACAGGCTTTGGCAGTAAAAGCTCTGACGTGTCGTAACCTTACCTAAATTTATGCTCCCAACATAAATTTTCAGCTGAAAATATTGGCTCTTAAATTTGGATGAAAATAGGGTACAAATTTATGAGCCTAATCTAGAAGCTCTGCTTTTTTTGAATATCGGGCCTGCCCTGTACTTGTCCCTAGTAGACTCTTATGGGCAGACCACTATTATTATCAGCTACAGAAAATGGTGTTGGTCTGGGTAGATCTGTGTCTCCTGCTCTATCAAGAATCATCAACAGTGGACTTGGGAAGGCTATTTTTCAGCAGAGAGTGGCAATGGTGACACTCCTTTTTTTTAAATTTAATTTATTTTTAACGAACACCACTTTATTCATTTTGCTTTCTTTTTATTTAAAAATGAATTGACATGAAATGGGTAATTTATTGAAATGTCCTATTTAGGGCTCCTTTTACTAAGCCGCTTTAGGGCTTTAGCGTGCGGAATAGCACGCGCTACAATGTTGTGCGCGCTAGACCTTAATGCCAGCATTGAGCTGACGTTAGTTCTAGAAGCGCAGCGCGCAGTAATCCCTGCGTGCACTAAAAACGCTAGCGCACCTTAGTAAAAGCAGCCCTTAATTTCAAATAAAAACACATCTCTAAAAGTCAGGATAATGCTCAACAATTATCCTCTTTCTTCATTTCCCCATGTACACAATCTCTTTTTCCCTCTCACTCAGACACCCATGAACAAGTCTCCCTTTCTATTCCTTCCCTCACCTCAGCATTTCTTTCCTTCACTCCATTCTTCCATCTTATGTCCCATGTTCATGCCCCCTCCTCCTTCCTTTGTCTGAAGTTTGTGCTCCCTCCCTTCCTTCTATGTCCCAATATGCCTCTTCTCTCTCATGTCCCAAATTGCCCTTTTCCCTCCCTCCATTCTGGTTCCCAAGTTCTTGCTTCCCTCCCACAGCTCCAGGATCTGCAGGAAACTCTCCCCATATAGCACAGACATTCCTAACTTTTTTTTTCAGTTCTCACACCCCTTTAACTGAGCAAAGAAACACTTGCATCTTCTTCCTAAATCACACATCTACTAATGACTACTAAGGCTACACATGCTGCTGTCAGATGATAATAGTGCTGATAACATGTCACTAAAACTATAGTTAATCAATATTTAATATATAAAAGAAGCCTTCTGGTGCTAATCCACCAGGACCAAACAGATGAAAACAGAAGAGGATCTTCTGTTTTCATCTGTTTGGTCCTGGTGGATTAGCACGGTGGTTTGGAAACCTTGCTGCTGCTTTATGATAAAATAAAGGATTAAAAGATGCAGTAAACTTTGAAAACCTGAGGCGGTTACAGCTCCTGAGGACACTGTGTCGGGCTGGCTGAGTAAATCATTTTTATGATCATCAGTGATATAAAGAAACAAGCGACAGGGCTCAGTTTTATTTACTACAGGAAACATCATCTTGGATTGTAGCAAGTATATCTTGGATATATGGAATTGGCTTCTGCCATATCGGAAGGATTACAGCTCAAAGAGCATTTTACTATTCCAGGTTTTCATGTCCATTGGAAGTATAATTCCATTGGAATTTTTAGTAGTGATTGTTTAGATTTATGGTGTGTGGTCCAAGTGTGCAATATTTAAGATCGTGTGGTATAAATTGATATGTGATAAAATATTTATTGATATCCAGGCTTCTTTTATGTATTAAATATTGATTAAATTTAGTAGAAGCCACTTTAAGTTGTTTAAGCCTTGAATATATTGATTGGTTATACTAACCCCCTCTTTTACAAAGGCGCACTAAGTATGTTAGCACAGATTTAGCGTGCGCTGAATCAACGCGTGTGCTAACCGTTAATGCGTCCATAGGATAGCATGCATGTGTTAGCATGTGTTTAGCGCATGGTAATATTTAGCGCGCACTAAAAAGCTTAGTGCACCTTTGTAAAAGAGGGGATAAAACTATAGTAGTACACAGTTATACTACCAATAACTACCCTAATAACTGCCTTCACTCACTCTGTCTAGAAAGTTTCCATAAATTGACTCAGATTTCAAGAACCTTCTCCGTGCCGTTTGACCTCTTACCATTAGAGGTGTAGCTAGGTGGGGTGCAAGGGGAGCAGTCACACCCCCAAATAGATTTTGAATGAAATGGTGCTTATGTGGATTAAACCTTCAGCTTTGCACTGGCATCTATTTTGCAAAATGTCTGCTACCCATGATGACAAAACTTAGCTAACTTCTGCTTCCTATACCCTTCAGGTGTGCAGGCACCGCTGGTTAGAAACCCTGATATAACAGACATTGTTATAAAGTAGAGAATGACACAGGGACAAATTTTTCTCCGTCCTCGCGGGAACTCATTTCCTTGTCCCGTCCCCGCGAGTTCTTTTCCTGTACCTGCCACATTCCTGTAAGCTCTGTCCTCATCTGCACAAGCCTCAAACTCTTTAAAATCACAAGTGTTTGAAGCTTATGCGGTTAAAGTAGAGCTTACAGGAATGGGGCAGGGACAGCAACAGCGATAAAACTTACGGGGATGGGACAGGGAAAATGAGTTCCTGTGGAGACGGGAACAAATTTGTCCCCATGTCATTCTCTATTATAAAGTCACTGAACTGCTGAAAATGGAGGAAGACTCTGTGTACATGTGCTGAAATGATTTTGTGGTACGACATATGGCTCCCAATAATCTCCAGAATCCATTTCAAATGTTCCTGCCTGGCTTTTAAGATCATTCATGGTATCCTCCCTCCTCTTATCCCACTGTCTTTCAACTCCTCCAGTCCCGACTCCTCCAGAACTGCCCAAAGGTATAAACTAGCCTTCCCCTCCCTACGCGGCATCCACTTTGCAGGCAAACTGGGAAAATCCCTTCTCTTCAAAATCACAGGTCTTTGGAACGACCTCACCTCCCCGTTGCGGAACCTGAGCTCCCTTCAGTTATTCCGCAAACAACTGAAAACCTGGCTTTTCAGCAAATTGTAACTCTATCCTTCCCCCCCTTTTTTTCTCCCTCCTTCTTCACATAAGTTCATGTAATCCTTTTTCTTTTTCTCTACCTACTATTTTAAGTTCTTGTAAACCGTGTCGAGCTCCATACTCATGGAGATGATGTGGTATATAAACTTAAGGTTTAGATTAGATTAGATTAGACAAATCTGTGCAATTTCTCATGCAATATGAGTATGATCATTCCTGTGATGCAGAGAGAAGCCAGGAACATGGTGATGGCTCCATAGTCCAGTAAATGACGATAAGCAGCAGTCAACAGACACTGTGTGATGTGTAACCAGAGATATTTCAATCAAGACATTTTTTAAAAAATCTGAGGTTCTAAAAGAAGATGTACATCAATTCTTTGCTTAGTTTAGTTTGCATCATTTCATTTGGCGGCTGTTCGCCCAATAAATGCAAGAAATTACAGTCTTTCCAACAAACATGCGAAAGGCCATTATTAATAGGGTGTAACTGTACCACTATCAGAAGGGACTTAGGCATCCAAATTACAGGAACACTAGCTTGAGGAGGTTTCTCAGTATCATATCTTAGGATAGAAGAGAAACATGACCAGTAAACTAGTTTCCATAGAGACACTGCTAAACTTATCCACTGTTCTTCCATTCACTTGAATGAGGGAATGTGAGGGCTCATTAATCAATTAAATTGCATGTGCAATTTTGACTGGCGTATATAGAATTACAACTAGTACTAAATCTAATCTAATCTGCAATTTCTGGGTCACTCTTTGACTAACAAGGTACAAGATAGAGAATTTATACTATACTGAATTCATGCTGTATTGAATATTTCTATTCTATCTTCTTATTTTGTATAGACTTTTAACATTTTATGTATGTAACCCCTTGTGAACCGTTTTGGATAAAAACGGTATAGAAATTTTAAAAATAAACTAACTAAAAATAAGAATGATGTGGTGACCCATGGTGGACCGCGGTTTATTCGCATAAACGGAAATGCTAATGCCCTCCTCTCCGTGGGAACGGTGACCAAACTTCGTGCCACCCATGAGAACGGTAAAGATCCTTGACCCTGCAGTAAGAAACACCCCATCGTTCTTTACTGCCTGCATGCTGTTTTAGAGCGTGGCAACACTCGTTTTTAAATTCAACCCACTATTCCCGAAGATAATCCATCCCTCAGTTCCCTTGGCTCCCCTCCAAAATAAAAAATAATCCCAGCGGCTCATCCTCTTCCTCTCGACTCCTCCCCCTAGAGTGCAACATTGGATTATTTGTGAGAATTTTTCCTTATCTCTCTAAAAGTACCTGGAAAAGATGCCAGGATTTCCTGCTGTTATGCCCCAGAGTAGTAACTCTTGGGGCAACTTTTGTTTTGAAATTTACTTGTATGAGGGATGTTCAATAATTTATCTACCTGCATATAAAAGAAAGTACAAAGTGTTGAAACAAGTCTGTGCGGCTCAGCACAAGCCTAACTTTCAAAGAGACAGGATGTTGGGAGAGTCCTTGTGTGAATCAAGTAAGAAACTGTTAGATTTGGAGCACCATTCAGTGATAAAATTTCCCACAAAAAAGGGAAAAGCCAAAGATCCATGAACGCATAACTACAGTTTATGGTGAGTCTGCCCCATCATCTTACAAAGTAAAATTTTGGAGCAAGGAGTTTAAGTGGGGTAGAGAGTTGATTGAAGATGACCCTCACACTGGACAGCTTGTGGAAGAAATTTCCACAGAAATGTGCAAGAAAGTAGAGGATTAATTTTATCAGACATACGAATTAAGGTTTCCCAAATAGCTGAAGAAATGGGCATCTTGGCAGGTACAGTTTGGGAAATAATTCATGAAAAGTTAGGCATGTCCAAGGTAAGTGCAAGATGGGTTCCAATGCTGTCAGGAGAACTTGGAGATGCTCTGTAAAGACCAAGTAAATTTTTTTCATCTTTTGGTGACTGGAGATGAGACTTGGGTGTTTCACAGAGATCTAAAATGGAGTCAATGCAGTGGAAGCACAAGTCATCCCCCTCCCCAAAAACGTTCAAGACAGGAAAATCTGTAGGCACCTGTTTTCTGGGATGATGAAGAACTTTTGCTTCTGGAGTTCATGCCACTCAAGACAACCATAACTGTACAGAGTTATGCCAACACATTGATCGCTTTGCGGGAGTCAATCAAGGAAAAAAGATGAGGAAAACTCACATGCCGGTGCATGTCATGACAATCACATGCTGCCATCTGAGAATGTGGGTTTCAGCAGTTGAACCTGGCTCCCTTGGATTACTTTCTGTTCCGAGTTTCGAAGAAATCTCTTTGTGGATAGCAGTTTTCAATTGATGAAGACATCAAGGAAGCTGTGACGTCCTGGTCTGAAGGTCAAACAGAAGAATTATTTTCAAAGCGGTTAAAGTCATTGCAGGAAAAGTGTATGAAGTGTATGGAGCTATTAGGGGAGTATATTGAAAAATAAAACAAATTTTTTGAAAACTTTTCTTTCCTACGGATTGAACGCCCCTTGTATTTGTATGGTATTAAGTCAAAGTCTTATATGTTTTATGATCCAAAGCAGTTAAAAATCTTTTTGGAAGCTAATGAGGAAGTATTAGTTTAGGTATAGACCCCAGAGAGTTGTATGCTGTTAAGGGTGGACTGAAAGACAGCTGAGGGAATATTATGTTTATAAATAATATAAAAAATTATTAATCTAAGTCACATTCTCATTCCTGAAGGCTTCCAAATTGCATGAAACTCTGGCATAGTGTGATAACCAAAATGTGTTAACCTTGTATACCAACTTGATGTCCAAGGGAGAGATTGCTGTATAGTAAATATACATTAAACATGAAATCAAGTTTCAAGTTTATTTAAAATTTCTTATACCACCCAATCAACCTTCTAGGCAGTGTACAAAATCATAAAAACATACTTTAGCTAAAATACAAATTTAAGCTAACAAAGCATCACCAAACAGTAACAATAACTTACGAAGACTTTTAAAAACAAAGACAAACTGGAACAAAAGGTAAAAAGGCAAGAACTACAATAGTCAAAGTAAAAGAGAACAATTAGGGACTCACTTCCTGCATGGTCTGTATCCCATATGTGATGGTTTGGTGTAGGATTGGACTGGGGAGGGCAGCATCAAGTCAATGGGAACTCCATTAAGTTGGAACATGAGGATGTTACTGGCCAGACTGGTTGGATAGGCTGGAGTGAGCTTGGACGACAACTTCAGCATTTGGAACCTAAGACAATACCAGGTAGACTTTACAGTCTATGATCCAGAAATATCAAAGAGACAAGTTAAATTAATCATGTATTTTTAATGGGTATAATTAATGGGCAGACTGGATGGACTGTTCAGGTCTTTAGCTGCCGTCATTTCTATGTTACTATATTTCCTGCTTATTATTCCCTTATAATGTATCTTGGATCCTAGGTTTTCCTAATTATTGTGGACGAAAGATAGAGAATATTTCCTTTAACTATTACTTTATTTAATAATGTGAGTTTATTAATGTGTGAATCATGGATAGATATCTAATACTAGGTATATTGGACTACTGTAACATACTCTTCCTTCCATGTACTGCAACTACGATAAGACAACTCCAAACAATCCAAAATACAGCTTTGAGACTCATCTACTCATTGAAAAAACATGACCACATCACTGAAGCCTTCATCAACTCACACTGGCTCCCAATCCAAGAAAGAATCCAATTCAAATTCTACTGCATATTATTTAAAACCCTACACGGAGACAGCCCATCATACCTGAACAATCGCCTCATCCAAGCACCCAGTACCAGACACAGAAAAACGCACTCCCCATTCATACCCCCCCCAATCAAGGAAGTAAAAAGAACAAAACTACACGACGGCCTCCTAGCCACTCAAGCCGCAAGGCTGGACAACCAGATCTCCAACCTTCTGATGACCACCCCAGACTATAGGACGTTCAGAAAAGAAATAAAAACCACACTTTTCAAGAAATTCCTGAAGCAGCAATAACAACACGACCTCTAAATGCTCTTAAGATCTACTACTTACCTCTCTAGCTAATCATTGTAACTCTGTTTTTTTAAATTAACCTTTTGTAATCCGCCTTGAACCGCAAGGTAATGGCGGAATAGAAATCCCTAATGTAATGTAATGTAATGTAATGTAATGTAATATCTCTGAAATGATGAATTTTGAAAAATTCTAATAAATAATTTTTTTAAACCCTTTACACATTGTGACAAACCCAGGTCCGTTTCGGGTTTTGGCCAAAACAAACCCAAATCCGTACCGGGTTTTGCCCCAGTGATCAGGAGTATTCACAGTGCACCTAGATGCAGGAGAGCTGATCAGGTGACCTGCCAATTGATTGATGAAGCTGACTTCTGCTCTGATTCTGACATGTAGGTAGAAGAGACAGGGCAGGATAAGATTAAGAGAAAAATCCTACACTCCATGCAGACCTGCCACTGTCAGAAAGCTTATTCAGTTTGAACAGCCTGTTAAAATCAGGGCTAGGGAGAAACCTGCCTGTAATAGAAGGAAGCAAGCCAGTGTGTGGAAAAACCTTCCCCCCACCTTCTCAGAGGGGGAGTGGTTATCCACAGGATATAACGAGGCACAGGGGACACATGAGGGGGAGAGAGGAGAGACGGGAATGGGAAGCTGAGAGGAGGCAGTCTCTCACAGACTGTCCCATGCTGAGGCAGATGAGTTACCTCCTGTCTGGGACACTGGAGTACAGCCAGAAGGAGAAGCCATGGAGGGGCAGGAAAGCTGTGTAGGAGCTGACACTCTGCCAACACCCATGGAGACCCAGTAAGCCTAAGATTGGGATTTAATTTCTTTATGCTGCAAGCTTGTCTCTTACCCGTTTGAAGCCAGTGAAGCTCTCCTGGGAAGCCACATTTTTGAGGTTTTCTGTAAAGCAGGAATGTGTGTGTTTTCTGACAAACCATTTTGAATGTATTTCCTGTATGATGATTCAGCTGGGAAATCTCGATGGTCCTGCACAGCTGTGCCTGATTGCTACAGCAACGTTTAGAGGGAAACGTTTGCTTGATTTTGAACTCTGAATAATGCTGTGATTCTTATGTGTTCTGGACTGTTGGATAAAAGCATTACTTATCTGATTATTACTGCTCTGGTGAAGAGAACTGTATTTCTTGACTGATTAAAGTCCAGAAGCAGGGGACTGTACACAAGGCAGTGCTGACCCAGATTCAACTGCCTGATTATATTATTTTGAACCTTTGTATTTCATGCAATATCAGTCCATCTTGAACTACAAGGCTGTTGCCTATATTTTTTTGATTTATTCAACCAGTGGTTGAAATAAAGTTTATTTTTGCTTTGCCATTTCTGACTAAGATGCCTTTATACTTTGCATGCTGATAAGTTTAGAATGTGCCTGTTTTAAAGACCTGAAGGATCCCTTAGTGGAAAGGGACACGCCGGGTTTCAGCTTTGGTCACATTCCCAGGTGCTCGCTGCGCCTTACAGGAGCCCGGGTTGTGACAACATGTAGTTCAGTAAGCAAAATGTAGACATTTCTAACCAACGTAACATCTATGCTTGCTAGTATTCTATAAAGACAAATAATCTCTTCACCAAGGCTACTGATTTAAGATGTTTCTTTCTATTGTGTGAAGTGTTAGCATCATATCTGTTATTTGAATGCTCTAATATAGCAGTTCTAAACCGGTGTGTCGCAAGCACCCCGTTAGTGTATCAGGGTCAGTAGTGGCAACATCAGTGGTTAGGAGGAGACAATGCAATCAGTGGGAAACAGACTGCAGAGGAGTCACAGCTGCACTAACCCTGACAATGTGCTCCTTTCCTGACTGTATTACAAGCAGCAAACCACTTAGGGCTTTCATTTCTGGCGGAAGTAAAAGCCTGTAAGCTTGCTGCTTGTACAGTCTGCAAAGGAGCGCAGTGTTAAGGGTTAATATAGTCACACCTCCTACACCGGGCTGCTTCTTAATGCACTGAGGCTCCATTTCTCTGGGGGAGAGGGGGAGAAGGGGTAGAGGAGCTGCTGGACCATGGGGGGGAAGGGGAAACGGGGATGCTGGACTATATAGGGGAGAGGAGAAATAGAGCTGTTGGATCATAAGGGAAGGGGAGAGGGAACTATAGAGCTGCTGGGCTATAGGGGTGATGAAAGAGAGGGGAAAAAGAGCAGCTGGATCTTAAGGGGAAATGGTTGTTGGACCATGGGGGGAAGGGATACAGAATTGCTACACCATAAGGGATAGGGAGACAGGGAGTTGTTGGACTGAAGGGGAGAGGGGATACAGAACTACTGGATCATAGGAGGAGAGGGGAGTTGTTGGACCATGGAGAGGGGAGGAAAAAGTGGATACAGAGCTGCTACACCATAAGGGATAGGGAACAGAGAATTGTTGAGACTATATGGGTAGGGGTGTTATTCATCTGCTGGGCATAAGGATGAGGGCACAGGGAGTTGCTGGACCTTAGGGGTGATGGAAGAGAGGGGCACTGAGTTGTTGAACAATGACAGATAGGGGAAAGAGAACTACTGGACCATAGAGGTGGAAGGGAAGGGAGAGGGGATAGGGTGTTGCTGGACCACAGGAGTAGAGGGAAAGAACATAAGAGTTGCCGCTGCTGGGTCAGACCAGTGGTCCATCATGCCCAGCAGTCCACTCACACAACGGCCATTTTGGTCAAAGACCAGCGCCCTAACTGAGACTAGCCTTACCAGCGTACGTCCTTGTTCAGTAGGAACTTGTCTAACTTTGTCTTGAATCCCTGGAGGGTGTTTTCCCCTATGACAGCCTCCGGGAGAGCGTTCCAGTTTTCCACCACTCTCTGGGTGAAGAAGAACTTCCTTACCTTTGTACGGAATCTATCCCTTTCAACTTTAAATAGTGCCCTCTCGTTCTCCCTACCTTGGAGAGGGTGAACAACCTGTCCTTATCTACTAAGTCTATTCCCTTCAGTACCTTAAATGTTTTGATCATGTCCCCTCTCAATCTCCTTTGTTCGAGGGAGAAGAGGCCCAGTTTCTCTAATCTTTCACTGTACGGCAGCTCCTCCAACCCCATAACCATCTTAGTCGCCCTTCTCTGGACCCTCTCAAGTAGTACCGTGTCTTTCTTCAAGTACGGCAACCAGTGCTGTACGCAGTACTCCAGGTGAGGACGCACCATGGCCCGGTACAGCGGCATGATAACCTTCTCCGATCTGTTCGTAATCCCCTTCTTTATCATTCCTAGCATTCTGTTCGCCCTTTTCGCCGCCGCCACACATTGTGCAGGCGGCTTCATTGATTTGTCTATCAGAACTCCCAAGTCCCTTTCCTGGGAGGTCTCTCCAAGTACCACCCCGGACATCCTGTACTCGTGCTTGAGATTTTTGATACCGACATGCATCACTTTACACTTATCCACATTGAATCTCATTTGCCATGTCGCTGCCCATTTCTTGAGCTTGATTATGTCACTTTGTAGATCTTCGCAATCCCCCTGTGTCTTCACTACTCTGAATAACTTTGTATCGTCCGCAAATTTAATCACCTCATTAGTCGTACCAATGTCCAAATTGTTTATAAAGATGTTGAAGAGCACGGGTTCAAGCACCAAGCCCTGCAGCACCCCGCTGGTGACACTCTTCCAGTCCGCGTATTGTCCATTTACCCCCACTCTCTGTTTCCTATGCTCCAGCCAGTTTTTAAACCATGTGAGTATTTCACCCTCGATTCCATGGCTCGCAATTTTCTGAAGTAGTTGTTCATGCGGAACCTTGTCGAACGCCTTCTGAAAATCCAGATATACAATGTCGACCGGGTCACCCTTGTCTATATCCGCCTGTTTACTCCCTCAAAGAAGTGCAGCAAGTTCGTCAGGCAAGATCTGCCTTTGCTGAAACTGTGCTGGCTGGTCCTCATTAAACCATGTTCGTCAAGGTGATCAATGATGCAGTCCTTTATCAGCATCTCTACCATCTTTCCCAGTACCGAGGTCAGACTCACCGGTCTGTAGTTTCCCGGATCTCCCCTCGAACCTTTTTGAAGATCGGCGTAACATTCGCCACCTTCCAGTCTTCCGGGATCTTTCCCGATTTGATCGACAGATTGGCTATTAGTTGAAGCAGTTTAGCTATGGTCCCTTTCAGTTCCTTGATGACCCTTGGATGGATGCCATCCGGTCCCGGGGATTTATCGCTCTTAAGCCTATCAATCTGCTGCATACCTCTTCTAGACTGACCGTCAACCCTGTCAGTTTCCCTTCTTCGTTTCCTCCTGATGGGTTCTGGTATGCTGTGTAGATCATCTTCGGTAAATACAGACGCAAAAAATGTATTCAGTTTGTCTGCTATTTCTTTGTCCTCCTTTAGCACTACCTTTATGCCATGGTCATCCAATGGTCCCACCGCTTCCTTCGCGGGTCATTTTCCCTTAATATATCAAAAGAACGGCTAGAAGTTTTTCGCTTCCTTGGCTATTTTTTCCTCATAGTCTCTTTTAGCTCCTTTTACCGCCTTATGACACCTGTGTTGATGCTGTTTGTGCTTATTCCAGTTCTCGTCCGTTTTTGACCTTTTCCATTCCTTAAATGAAGTTTTCTTGTCTCTGATCGCTTCCTTTACCTCTACAGTGAGCCACGCCAGTTCTTTGTTCTTTTTCCTCTTGGATACTTTGTTGATAGGGCAAAGGAACAGAGAGATACTGGACTATAGAGGTGGAGGGAAAGGGAGAAAGGGAAGGGAGTTGCTTGATCATAAGGCCGAGGGGAGAGAGGGAACATGAAGCTGCTGGACCACTGGGATAAAGAAGTGAGCGAATGGAAGGCAGACAGAAATTGGAGAAAAGATAAATGGATAGCACACATTGAAAAGTGAACAGAAGACAGGAAAACCAAAAAGAAAAACTGAGACCAACACGCTTGGAAAAATAAAATGACACTACAGCAAAGGTAGAAAAAAGTGCTTTAATTTCAATTTAAGTGGAATACATTAGCTTTGGGAAACTTTGGGACATGTGCATAATGGATGTCTTTGTATTTTGTGCAGTAAAAAAATTAATGCATTTCTGTTTTTATTTCTCAAATGTTGTGGTAAAAGTCTACTATGATTTATTGAGTTCAGTTTTTGTCTCCCACTTTTCCATTTCTAATTTGTGATCCCTTTTGATTTGATTTATTAATTTAATATACTGCTTACACAAGAATATTAAAGTGATTCTGTATTTCCCTGTGACTGTTCCCTGATTCTGTTTTTATGTTGCATTCTATCAGTAGTGGTGTATTGGTGTTATAGTGCTCATTTAATATCGTATGTCCAGGGTGGTACAGCCTGTTTTTCAGTTCAGTTTAGTATACACATGTACACACACACACTTTTTTTCGTTTTTCATCCTTTTGTATGCTTTCCTCCTCTTTATTAAACTCTATACATGACTTTCAGCCCTATTTAGTGCACTTTGTTTAATGTTTTTCAATCTGCTCTTTTGTGCTTTTCAGCCCTGATTAATGCATTCTCTTTTCTATCTTCTCTGCACTCTTTTGTGTGTTTTTCATCTGTTTATTGCACCCTTGTATGTAGTTTTCAATCTTTTTTTCTGTGCTTTCCAGCCCTATTTAGTACGTTCTCAGTGTTTTCCCTAATTTTCTGTACGCTTTGCTCTGTTTTTCAGCCCTCCTTTCTAGGGGCTCCTTTTACAAAGGCGCCCTAGCTGTTTTAGTGTGCGCTAGCCACTACCGCCTCCTTTTCAGCAGGCGGTAATTTTTCGGCTAGCGCGTGCAAATCTTGTGCATGCGCTAAAAAAACGCTAACGCACCTTAGTAAAAGGAGCCCTAAGTCTTTCAGTTCTGTTTAGTGCACTCTTTTTATGGTTTTCTGCTCTTCTGCACTTTTTGGTTTAGTTTGTATGTTTCAGCCCTGTTAAGTGCACTTTTTTTTCTGTTTCTCAGTGTTTTTCAGTCCACTTTTCTGCGTCTTTCAATCCTGTTTATTGCACTCTTTTGTAAACTGTATTTTTTTTAACCCTGTTTAGTGCTTTCTCGCATGTATTTCAACCCTGGTTACTGCACTAGTCTTTTATATATTTTTTAAACCCTGTTATACTCTTGCATATGTTTCAACCCTAGTTACCTCATTCTTCTCTCTGGTTTTCATTAGTTTATGCGCTCTTCAGTCTTCTTTTCTGCACTCTCCCGTGCTTTTCTGGACTCGGGGGGGTTTGCTTCCCTCTCCCTCCTCTGTAACAAAGAGACGCGCAGCAACCCGCAGGGGGCGTCGAGCCTCCCTCAGTCCTCGGCCTTTCGTAGTTCGTGCGGCGGCGATCGCAGCGTCTCCATGGGGGAAGCGGAGGCGGCGGTTTCGACCTCGGGTTCTGGCTCGGGGGCTGCTACAGCAGATCCGTGCTCGTGCGCTCCTGCCGAGGAGCCGGTTGTGTGGAGCCCCGAGGTGGAGGTCTGCCTGTTCCACGCCATGCTCGGACACAAGCCCGTCGGTAAGGCCGCTGCATCCCCGACCTCGAGTGTCGGCGGCGGCAAGGGGGCAGTGCGCGGAATGCGGACAACTCCTCGGAACCCAGAGGCTTGGCTTGGCTTGCTCTCCCACCCCCCCACGCACGCTTCATTTGTCTTAACTCTAACACACACGTTACTGTAGGATGGTTTTCTGCCTCTCTGCCCCCATTTATCTATGAGATGGTTTTTTACCCCCTTTATCTCTCTAATGGGCTTCTTATGCCCCCACACTTTGGCATGTTCTGCAGCCTTCTAGCCTCCATCTCTCTAATGGAGGCTTACTGTTGTTCTGTTTCTCTCCACCACCCCCAGGTGTGAATCGCCACTTCCACATGATCTGCATCCGTGACAAGTTCAGCCAGAACATTGGACGTCAGATCAATTCTAAAGTAATCTGGGATCATTTAAGCACCATGTATGATATGCAAGCCCTGGTGAGTAACCTCGTGTATGATGACACACAAGTTGTACTGATCAACACAAACATATTGTGCATGACTCGCAAGCTGTGATGATGCATTTGTGCGTGTGTGTGTTGCACCTCACACATACACATTGGTGAATAACATGTGTATGATACACAGACCATGGTGAGTAATTAAGGTGACCATACGTCCCATTTTGAACAGGACAGTCCCTTTTTCACATCCCCTGTCCTGTTGTCCCCACTCACAGCTTCGGGACGCCTGAAATGTCCCATTTTTAGAGAGGGTCCCAAAGCTGTGAGTGGGGACAACGGGACAGGGGATCGCAGCCTCCTATCTCTCCCTCCCGACCCTCCCAGCGAGTTGACAACCTCCCTCCAGTAGCGTTGGCAGCCGCAGCAAGCTAAACAGGCTGCTTCGCGGCTTTCTACTGCCGGTGAAGCATCACTGATGACGTCATCGGTGACGCGGCAGAGGGATTCGCGGGCAGGAGAAAGCCGCGAAGCAGCCTGTTTAGCTTGCTGCGGCTGCCGAAGCTACTGGAGGGAGGTTGTAAACTCGCTGGGAGGATCGGGAGGGAGAGATAGGAGGGTCAGCGGGGGTTGGGATGGGAGGGGAGAAAAGCGTCTGCATCAGGTGCTTCAGGCAGCAGCAGCGTTTACAATTCGCTGCTGTTGCCGGCTTCAGGCATTGCTCTCTATCGGGTCCTGCCTACTTCCTGTTTTCATGAAGACAGGACCCAACAGAAAGGAAGGCCTGAAGCTGGCAACAGCAGTGAATTGTGAATGCTGCTGCTGCCCGATGAAGTTCTTGGGTGACAAGGAGGAAAGGGAGCAGAGGGGGAGAGAATTGGGGAGAGTGTTGAAGGAAGATGAGGGAGGGAATGAAAGGAAATGCCAGGGCTTGGAGGGAAGGAGGAAGGTATGCCAGCCCAAGGGAAAAGGAAGGAGGAGATGTCAGAGCATGGAGGGGGAGGGAGAGATGGAAGAAAAGGAAAGGAGAGAGATGCCGGGAATCAGGGAAGGGATGATGCCAGACCATGGGGGAAGGAAAGAAAGGAGAAGAGAGAGATGCCAGAGCATAAGGGAGGGGGTGGAGACAGAGAGAGGAAAACAGAGAGGTGACAGAGCTGAAATCAATCATGTACAAAGGAGAGAAGGGGCACGGGATAGATAGTTTATGGAAGGAGCATAGAAAGAGGGAAGATGCCATATGGAAGAGAGAGGACGGACACTGGATGGAAAGAGCACAGAGGGCAGTGAATGGAAGGGGCGAGAGAGAGGGAAACAGACACTGAATGGAAGTGTGGGGGAGAGGAGGGACAGCCGTTGAATGGAAGTGTGAGGGACGGGGAGCAGACACTGGAAGGAAGTGGGGAGGAGAAAGAAAAAAGGGCACATGCAAGATTGAGGGAAGAGGATAGAGTTAGTGAAAGAGGGAAATTGAGGACTGAATAGTAAAAAAGAATTTAGACAGAGGCAGAAAATAAATTGAGAAGGAAGACCAGGGAAGAACAGGAGGAAGAGAGCGGAGAGAGAGATGCCAGAGCAGGGGGGAAGGAGAGGAGACAGATACCAGACCTGGGAGGAGGAAAAGAGGAAGGAGACAGATACTAGATCCGAGGGGAAAAAAGGAGGAGAGAGATATGCTAAAATCTGCTGGGAGGGAAGAAGGAAAGAAGGAGAGAAAGAGGCAGAGAAAGGGGGGGTTGTAAGCACATTAGAAAGACTACAGAGAAAAAGGCTTTGAAGAAAGTGGAAAGACAGGAGGCAGATGCATGACTATGGGAGGTTCAGACAGAGGGGGAGAGAGAGGGAGACCTGGAACAAAGGTAGAAAGGAGAACTGACACTAACAGAGGGAAAAGAGAGAGAGACCTGGACCCAAAGGGGATGGGGCTGGATTCTGAAAGAAATGATGAATGCAAAAGAAAGAAAGATTGGATGCACAGTCAGAGGAAGTACAACCAGAGACTCATGAAATCACCAGACAACAAAGGTAGGAAAAATGATTTTATTATCAATTTAGTTATCAAAATGTGTCTGTTTTGAGAATTTATATCTGCTGTCTATATTTTGCACTATATTTGTCTATTTTTCTATAGTTACTGAGGTGACATTGCATATTTTAAAGTAATCTGCCTTGACATCTTTGAAAAAACCCTGAAACTCATAAATTATAATTAATATTTTCTCTGCGTACAGTGTGCATTGTGGGTTTTTTAAAATATTTTATGTTTACCATTATGAATTAATAAGATATTGTGTATACAAGAAAATGAATGGAAGAAATTGGGGGCGGGGCTAGGCTGGGGCTGGGGGTGGGGCTAGGGCGGGATTGGGAGGCGGGACTGAATATTAATAGATATCCCGTTTTGATGAAAAAAATAAATGGTCACATTATGAGTAATGTAACATAGTAAATGATGGCAGATAAAGACCTGAATGGTCCAACCATTCTAACCAACAGTCACGCTAATTATTAATTCATGATTAAATTGCTTTTCTTTGGCATTTTTGGGACATAAGACAGTAGAAGTCCGTCCAGTACTGTCCTTAGGTTCCAACTACTGGAGTTGGAGCACTCTAGCCTCTCTAAATAATCTTGTAATTTGCAGAACACAGACCATAAAAATCTGCCCGGCATGGTCCTCACGTTCCAAATTACTGGCGTTTCCATCAAATCCCTCTCCAGGCCATCCTAAACTGAATTGCCATATAAGGGGGACAGACCCTACAAGTCTGCCCAGGACTAGCCTTTAGTTCTTCACAGTCAGAGTTGCCATCTAAGCACCACTTAACACATCAAACACAGATGTAACTATTTTAAGTATTGTTTTTATTTATACCATTCATTTTCTAATTAGAGATCTCTCTTCATCTTACACCTTTTTAAATTCCGTCACCATTTTCATCTCCCTTGGGAGGGCAGTCCAAGCATCAACCACCCTCTCCATGAAAAAGAATTCCCTGACATTACTCCTAATTCTACTACCCTATAACCTCAATTCATGTCTAGTTTTACCATTTTCCTATCTCTGGAAAAGATTTGTTTCTATAGTACAATGGTGCCTCGCATAACGGACGCCTTGCACAGCGAACGCTGCGCATAACGAACTTTTTGTCTTGCTCCCTATAACGAACTTCGTTTCACACAACGAAGTCGCCCGAGGGGCCCGGGGGGGGGCGGAACTACTCTCGCCGCTTCCTAATGTGAGCCGGGAACAGCAGCACCCTCCTGTCTGAATGCAGTGTTCCATCATCTCCCTCCACCTTACCTTAGATACCGAGTTTTCCGGCTTTCTTTTTCGGCCAGCCACACACTTTCAAAGAGCAGCACATGCGCGCATGCTCTGTTGTTCAATCTTCTCCTCTGACGCAACCGGAAACCGGAAGTTGCAGGAGAGGAGAACATTGATCAACTCCAGCAGCTACGCGTGCACAGCTTTTTGAAATCGTGCGGCTGGGTGAAAAAGAAAGCTGGCAAACTCTGCATATAAGGTGAGGTGGAGGGAGGGAAATGTAGGGCTGCAGAATGAATTATTTTGTTTTACATGTATTCTTATGGGACAACAGGGCTGCAGAACGAATTATTTTGTTTTACATGTATTCTTATGGGAAAACGCGTTTCACACAACGAACTTTTCGCATAACAAACTTGCTCCTGGAACGAATTAAGTTCGTTGTGTGAGGCACCACTGTATATTAATACTTTCAAACATCTGTATATTTCCCTTGTTCCTCCTCTTCTCTACAATATACATAGTCAAGTCTTCCAGTCTCGTATATCTTTTGATGCAAACCCCATACCATTGTTGTCGCCTTCCTCTGGACTGCTTCAAGTCTTTTTACATCCTTAGCCAGATACTATCTCCAAAACTGAACATAATACTCCAAGTGAAGCCTTACCAATGACTTGTACAGGGGCATGATCACCTCTTTTCTTCTGTTAGTTATACTTCTCTCTATACAGCCTAGCATCCTTCTGGTTATAGCCACCGCCTTATCACAATAATAATTTGATAACTTTATTATCAGTAGAGTTTTTAATTCCTACCAATATAAATTCTCCTTATTACTACCCAGTTAGAAGACTTTCACCCCCCCTCCCTCTATTACTCCTACTTTTTCTCCACTCCCCTCTCTTTACAGCAAATTTGCAACCTATCTCTGAAAACAGGTGTGATTCCAGAGGATTGGAAGATAGCCAACATTACGCCCATCTTTAAAAAGGGATCAAGAGGAGACCCGGGAAACTACAGACCAGTGAGTCTGACCTCTGTTCCAGGGAAAATGGCGGAAGCACTAATAAAAGAAAAAATTGATGAACATTTTGAAAAACACGAACTTCTGATAACCAGCCAACATGGTTTCTGCAGGGGGAGATCGTGTCTGACCAACTTATTGCACTTCTTCGAGGGAATTAACAAACAGATGGACAAAGGAGACCCCATAGACATCATATACCTAGATTTCCAGAAAGCCTTTGACAAGGTGCCTCATGAACGTCTACTCCGGAAACTGAAGAACCATGGGGTGGACGGAGACGTGCATAGATGGATCAGAAACTGGTTAGCGGGTAGGAAACAGAGGGTAGGGGTGAAGGGACACTACTCAGACTGGAGGAAGGTCACGAGTGGTGTTCCGCAGGGCTCAGTGCTCGGGCCGCTGCTATTTAATATATTCATAAATGATCTAGAAACAGGAACAAAGAGTGAGATAATAAAATTTGCGGACGACACCAAACTATTTACTGGAGCTCGGACAAAGGAGGACTGTGAAAAATTGCAAAGGGACTTGGACAAATTGGGAGAATGGGCAGAGAGATGGCAGATGAAGTTCAATGTTGAGAAATGTAAAGTACTGCATGTGGGAATCAGAAACCCGAGGCACGGCTATACGATGGGAGGGATGTTATTGAATGAGAGTACCCAAGAAAGGGACTTGGGGGTAATGGTGAACATGACAATGAAGCCGACGGCACAGTGCGCAGCGGCCGCCAAGAGAGCGAATAAAATGCTGGGGATAATCAAGAAGGGTATTACAACAAGAACGAAAGAAGTTATCCTGCCGCTGTACCGGGCAATGGTGCGTCCGCATCTTGAGTACTGCGTCCAGTATTGGTCACCATACCTTAAGCAGGATATGGTGTTACTCGAGAGAGTTCAGAGGAGAGCGACACGACTGATAAAGGGGATGGAAGGCCTTTCATATGCTGAGAGATTGGAGAAACTGGGTCTCTTTTCCCTGGAGAAGAGAAGACTTAGAGGGGATATGATAGAGACTTACAAGATCATGAAGGGCATAGAGAGAGTAGAGAGGGACAGATTCTTCAAACTTTCAGAACATAAAAAAACAAGAGGGCATTCGGAAAAGTTGAAAGGGGACAGATTCAAAACGAATGCTAGGAAGTTCTTCTTTACCCAACGTGTGGTGGACACCTGGAATGCGCTTCCAGAGGACGTTATAGGGCAGCGAACGGTACTGGGGTTTAAGAAAGGATTGGACAATTTCCTGCTGGAAAAGGGGATAGAGGGGTATAGATAAAAGATTACTGCACAGGTCCTGGACCTAATGGGCCGCCGCGTGAGCGGACTGCTGGGCGCGATGGACCTCAGGTCTGACCCAGTGGAGGCATTTCTTATGTTCTTATGTTCTTCTACCTTCACTCAAATTGTATGTCTTGAATCTGTTTAGGCATAGAGTGACTCACAAATTGTAGATTACTCATAGATTAGAATTCTTTATAACATATTTAACTCTATACAAAATTCTATGTAACAATATGTGGCCTGTAACCCGCCTAGAACGCTAATTAATGAGGATTCCACGGGATAAAAGATTGCACATGATATAACGCTCTTTTGTCAACTTCAGATCCAAGGACACTATCACCCCAAGATCCCTCTCCCTGTCAGCATATTGACCTCTCACCTCCTAGCACATATGGCTCCCTTGGATTTCATCTCCCCTAATTGCCAAGCATTAGACCATTCTTCCAATTTTTGCAGATCCTTTTTCATGTTTTCCACTCCTTACAGGATGTCCATTCTGTTATATCTTGATATCGTCCACAAAAAGGCAAACCTTACCTTCTAATCCTTCAACAATGTTGCTCACAAATATATTGAACAGAATCATAAGAATAGCCTACTAGATCAGACCAGTGGTCCATCTAGCCCAGTATTCTGTCTTCACGGAGGCCAGTCCAAGTCACAAGTACCTGGCAAAAATCCAAATAGTAGCAGCATTCCATGTCACCAATCCAGGGCAAGCAGTGGCTTCCTCCATGTCTGTCTCAACAGCAAACTATGGACTTTTCCTCCAGGAACTTGTCCAGACCTTTTTTTAAAAACAGCTACATTAACCACTCTTACCACATCCTCTGGCAACGCATTCCAGCCCTAGCACCAGTCTTGAGGCACTGCACTCTCTTTTTCCCTTCCTCCAAGTTATTCCATTAATCACCAACCTCTGGTTTCTGTCTGCCAATCAGTTTCTAATCCAGTTCACCACTTTGGGTCCTAACTTAGCCTGTCAAGTTTATTCAAGAGCCTCCTATGAGGCACCATAAGAAAGACTGCTGAAATCTAAGTATGGTAAATTACAATCTGTGGTCACCCAATCAGAGAATTCAGTTGGATTCATTTGGTATGATTTACCTTTGGTAAAACCATGTTGTCTTGGATCTTGTAACCCAGTGTTTCTCAACTCGGTCCTAGAGTACCCCCTTGCCAATCAGGTTTTCATGATATCCATAATGAATATGCATGAAAGAAATTTGCATATAATGGAGGCAGTGTATGCAGATCAAGTTCATGCATATTCATTGTGGATATCCCGAAAACCTGACTGGCAAGGAGGTACTCCAGGACCAAGTTACATAACAAATATCCATTATTATCTCGACCACCACAAATCCGTAGCTCTTTTTTCTTTAGACCTATCCGCTGCATTCGACACAATTGATCACGGACTCCTTCTTGATCGAAAGCAATCATTAGGCATAGAAGGCCAAGTTCTTAATTGGTTAACTTCTTTTCTATCAGACCGTATTTCTAGAGTTAAATTTAATGACGTTTATTCTGCAAATTTCACCTCATCATATGGAGTACCACAAGGGTCAATACTCTCTTCTATTCAATATTTTTTTATCCCCTCTTATTACTATCTCACAGTCACTAGGTTTTACAGCCTTTTCCTACGCAGATGACATTCAACTCATTCACCCTCTCAACCCAGAAAACGCGGACGAAATAAAAACTATCAATGACAAACTAGAACTAATAAAACTGGCTAAGCAATAATAAACTAGCCCTGAATATTCAAAAATCAAAAACAATGCTTTTTACTTGGAAAGGTAACATAACTTCAAAAACACCATTCATATTAGACAATACTCCTCTTGAATCTGTAACCCAATTGAAAATTCTTGGAGTAATAATTGACGTAGATCTTTCATTTCATAGACATATTAGCGAAATAGTTAAATCTTGCTTTTACAGACTACGGCTTCTTCGTTCAATTTCCTCCTTTTTAGATCCCAAATCAATTAATATTCTAGTTCATTCCCTAATCATCTCAAAACTAGACTACTGTAATTCCCTTTTAATCAACATAACCCAGAAAGAAAAGAGACGGCTCCAAATTATCCAAAACACTGCAATTAAACTAATTCACAAAGCAAAAAAATATGACCATGTTACCCCATTATTTATTAAATCACATTGGCTTCCCATCTCTCATCGAATCACTTTCAAAGTTATATTTCTGGTTTATAAAACATTAATCTTTAACGAACCCCAATTTATATCAAAAATGATTGTCCCATACAACTCCTCTCGCTCTCTAAGATCATCCTCATCGAACTTGCTTTCAATCCCCTCGTTGAGAATTATCGGTACAAGACGAAATGATATGTTCTCCGTAGTGGCCCCTGCATTGTGGAACGCCCTTCCAAATTTTATTAAAAACGAAAAAGACATTACTTCTTTTAAAAAAATTTTAAAAACTTATTTATTTCAAGACGCATTTGACTTATGACAGATCTATTCTAAATTCTCTTACTCTTTTAATAATTTAATCAAATTTCTACCTTACCTTACCCCATTTTTACCTAATGTGTTTTCCTTTTTATGTAAATTTTAACAAATATTATAATTGTAACTTTTCCCCTCTTTCCTACTCATTCATGTCTGTCCAAATTGTCTGTCTATTGTCTAGCCCATTGAAATTATATGTATTACCACAATCTGTTGGTTTTTAAACTGTACATCGCTTAGATATTGTAATAAGCGATTCATCAAATGTAATTAAACTTGAAACTTGAAGTTGATAAACACTGTTGTGACCCATTGGATTCTAGAAAATTCACTGTCCTTTCCTTTAATGCTTCCATTACTTTTCCAATAACGGAAGTGAGGCTTATTGGCCTGTAGTTTCCTGCTTCTTCTCTGTCACCACTTTTGTGAAGAGGGACCACATCTCCAATCCCACAGAACCTCTCCCGTCTCCAAGGTTTTATTGAACAAATCTTTAAAACAGTGGTTCCCAACCCTGTCCTGGAAGACCACCAGCTAGTTGGGTTTTTAGGAGAGACTTGCATGTAATGGAGGGGACAAGCATGGAAATCTGCCCCTTGCATATTCATTAGGGCTTTCCTGAAAACCTGACTGGCTGCTAGTCCTCCAGGATAGGGTTGGGCCACTACTTTAAAAGGACCCACCAAAACCTCAGTATCCTGAAATGCATCCGGTCCAGTCTCATGGCTTTGTCCACTTTCAGTTTTGCAAATTGTTCATAAAACACTTTATTTAGTGTACGATGTGGTATCCACTCCATTCTCATATGTATCATGAACATAGGACAGAAGTATTTGTTTAGCTTGTTTGTTTTTGCCTCATCACTCTCAACATAGCAGTTCATAGCTTCTTTCAAGCCTTACAATTCCAAATTTAGCTTTCCTCCTTTCTTTAATAGACCTGAAGAAAAATTTTTGTATATCCTCTTTATATTTCTAGTCATTTGCTCTTCCGCTTGTGCTTTTGCCAGATGTATAATTTCTTTTGGCTTCTTTCAGTTTCATCTGGTTTTTCTTTCTGTGTTCCTTGTCTTGAGTTTTTTTTTGTATTTCACAAATACCAACTCCTTTGCCTTTATTTTCGCAGCCACTTGTTTGGAGAACCATATCAGTTTCCTTTTTCTCTTTTATTTATTTTCCTCATGTAAAGGTTGGTAGCCATTTTTTTATAGCTCCTTTCAGCCTGGACCATTGTCTTATTTCTCGAATGTCCTCTCATCCGATCAGTTCTTTCGTCAGGTACTCCCCCATTTTACTAAAGTCAGTATGTTTCAAATCCAGAACTTCAAGTTTTGTGTGGCTACCTTCCACTTTAGCTGTTACAGCAAACCAAACTGTTTGATGATCACTGTTGCTTGGGTGAACATCCACTCAGACATTAGGTACACTTTCTTCAATTGTGAGTACCAAATCCAGCGTCACTCTTTCTCTCGTGGGTTCCGTCACAATTTGTCTGAGCAGAGTACTTTGAAAGGCATCCATGATTTCTCTACTTCTTTCCGATTCTGCAGATGGAACTTTCCAATCTTCATCTGGCAGGTTGAAATCTTCAGCAACAGCACCTCTCCATTTTTTCCCCAACTTTGAATATCAAGTTGTTCTGATTGTGTTGGAGGTCTGTAGACAGCACCCATATCAGTCTACAACCTTTCCATACCTGGCAGCAAAATGGTGGAATCCCTAACCAGCACAGTTAAGGAACATTCCTTTCTGCAAAAGTTTTTAAGCCTTTACAAAAGTTATCTATTTGGAAAATATTTCACCACCACCACGAACAACAGGCTATGACCAACAGAAACCAAACAAGACGCAAAACAGCTCTCCCATCTCAATAAATGATCAAGCTCTCTACATATCCATCGCTCCACAAACCTAGAAAGTGACACTTATACTAGAACTCGTAATGTCAAGATTGGCCATACCTAGTGTTGTAATCTTCTCTCCAAACCATATACCATAATCATATACCTACATGAACACAAACCAAGATATCTACAGTATGTCATGAACCCTAATGAAATAATGTAAATCCTGGAAATGGTCAGGCTCTTATAAATTGTAAATTGCATTGAGCTCCTTCTGGGGCATATTAGCTATTCATAAATATTAATGTAATGTATATACCCAGTTACTCTAATAGGGGCAAATTTTATAAATGGTGTCCCGATTGTAGGCAGCAGTAGGCGTCCTAGTCCTATCACTATCTGACCAGCCAATTGGGACGCATGTTTTCTAAAAAAAAAAAAAAAAAAACCAACCCCAAAAACCGAAGGCAGGCCGTCTATACTGTAGGCATCTGTCATGGGTGATGGCCTACATTTCAAATAGACGTAGCTGCTGAGCTGATCGCAGCAAGGAAATGTCCCTGTCTCAATCAGCTCAGCGGCCATGGCAGCCCCCCTGCCACGAAGTTGGCCAATAAGAGGGATGCCCAGTCCGTCCCCCCTCCAATCCCCCCCCATGCGAATATCCATGAGAGGGGCCTTAAGCATCTGGGCCAATCAGAGCCTTAGGAGCTTCCCTGGTGCATACCAGAATGCACCGGGAAGGGGAAGGCCCACCATTTTGGAGTGGCAGGCCTACCCGGCCAGACTTTCATCTTAAAAGGTATAGGGTTGTGGGGGGGGGTATACAGGATAGCGGGGACTCTGAAAGGAGGTGTCACTGGATGGGGGGGGGAATTCCAGGGGCATGGCGGCAGGAGGGAATGAGCATCCCTCTTGCCGGCTGACTTTGCGAGGGAGCTTGGGGGTTCCCTGCTGTGGCTGCTCAGCTGATCACGGCAGGGAGATTTCCTTGCCACGATCAGCTGATGGTAAGGGATCAAACACGATTCTCTAACCAGCACCTGTGACATGAGCGCCAGTTAGAGAATTGGGGTGGTTAGGCGTCTGTCCATTAAAGCAGATGCAATTCTGTACAGAACGCTAGTCTGCGATTCTCTGTCGCTTCTTAGGCAGCTGCTGAGACTGGCATCTTTTATACAGAATTTTCCCCTCAGTCTATAAAGGAAAATAGGCACCTGCTTTCCTTTATAGAATAAGTGTCCAATATGTCTCCTTTATGGGTCATTCCATACCAAGTGGTTAAAAAAAAAAAATGCTCTCCACCATTATGTCTTAGATTTTGTTCAAAATATGTATGCATAACTAGTACAGCATTAAAAAATGTTTCCCAAAATATCAGATCCTTAGTTACAATACTCACTGAACTAGACCCCCTTATTTTATTGGGTGCTGGTAGCTTCATGCACAGTAGAGAATAAAATGGGTGTCAAGTCAAAAGCGCGCCGGGACAAAGGCGTGCGCAGACAATTGAGCGCAGCGTGGAGGCAGAAAATTACTGTTTTTAGGGCTCCGACGGGGGTGGGGTGGGGGGAACCCCCCCACTTTACTTAATAGAGATCGCGCCGCGTTGTGGGGGCGTTGTGGGGGGTTTGGGGGGTTGTAACCCCACACATTTTACTGAAAACTTCACTTTTTCCCTGTTTTTAGGGAAAAAGTTAAGTTTACAGTAAAATGTGGAGGGTTACAACCCCCAAACCCCCCACAACGCCTGCGTGATCTCTAAGTAAACTGGGGGGGCTCCCCAACAAAAACCCCCATCGGAGCCCCTAAAAACTGTAATTTTCTTCGGCGCGTGCCTCCGTCTTGCGCTCAGTTGTCGGCGCGCGCCTTTGTCTATGAACCATAAAATGTCATTTTTAGCTGCTCATAAAGCTGACAGTAATTAATGAAAAATACTAATTTTTGGCAGTCCAGTACAACTTTTTCTGCTAGATTGAGTGATGCTAGTATGAGCATCATGGATACAAAAACCCGCTTAAAGTTTGCTCAAAATGTGCCTTAGGGCTCCTTTTATCAAGCCGCACTAGCGGGGTTAACGCATGCGACTTTTCATCACGCGTTAACACACACACCCCCCCCCCCCCCGCGCTGGCTAAAAACTACCACCTGCTCAAGAGGAGGCGGTAGCGGCTAGCGCGGCTGGCGGTTTAGCGCACGGTATTACGCAAGTTAAACCGCTAGCGCGGCTTGATAAAAGGAGCCCTTAAAACGTGTCACAGTTTGTCATGACAGATTTTGACCAGTTTATCAGTTGCTATAGCTCTAGAGCAAAAGTAGATACAGACTTCAGGTTTTTATCTTAGATTTTTATCCTTGCACTGGACACTACGCTGTCAAATTTGCAGCAATTCACTATGAACAGCTGCATCAGAACATTCCTTCAACTTTTGCACCATTGACACAAGGGCCAAACTTTGTCAATTTTCAGGGTCAGTTATATAAAAAAAGAGTCTGCTTGAATCTTTTTCTAACTAGTACCATCTGAAAGAAGAAATATTGCTCTACAAGATTTATATTTATTTGTTTTGCAATGCAACCTTTATTGAAATATAAATTTGCTTAAAAGTGGGACATTTCGTGTGAACAGACCATGATATACACATATCACAAGGCTAGAAAATGTATATGAAATAGGTGTTGCATTGGTCCATGGTTACTTTGTCACTACTGGTTTCCAAATGAGCAAACCAGAGTCCACATCACCATAGGGGCCGTGCAACAACAGCCACAGGTGGGTTTGATTTCCGCAGGTTCCCAAGCCTGTTTGTGTTTTTCTTTTCCACAGGATCCCAAGTCTGTTTACATTATGGTTTATCTTGCCAAAGGGATTAACATTTCTTCTGTCAAGACTCATATTCAGTGAGGGAAAGAGTTTCATGATGAAAGCAAACTTGGGATGCTTGATCTAACTTTGTTCCTGAGCATCTGGTCAGTAAAATCCTCAAATCTTTTCAATGCAGCCCTTGTGCATGGAAAATTACATGGCACTTTGATGTACCAATACCTTGCCCAATTGAACAGGGAGGCAAAGTTATATCCTCTTCAAAGTCTGACATCTATAACCCAAAAATTGAAGAACACAATTGGAATCAGGTATCTTGTCACAGGATCAAAAATTTTTTAAATACCTGATTAAAGCATGTGAATGGACCTAATGTAATAAACAAATGGCTAAAATGATTGGTAGTAATGGGTTTAACAAGGCCTACTTAAGCCAGTGGTCTCAAATTCAAACCCTTTGCAGGGCCACATTTGGGATTTGTAGGTACTTGGAGGGCCTGAGAAAAAAATGACAATTTTTCATGAGGCAAAACTTTTTATAGTTTATACATCTTTCCTTTTGGCTAAGCCTTAATAATAATATTGTCATTTATAGCTAAAGAGACATTTGATCAAGAAACTGTTTTATTTTACTTTTGTGATTATGATAAACATACCAAGGGCCTCCAAATAGTACCTGGCGGGCCGCATGTGGCGGGGCCGCAAGTTTGAGACCACTGACTTAAGCCTATTAATTTATTTTAATACCTGGAAAATACAAATGGTACACAAATGTTATACATAGCAACCAACTGATAAACCCAGCACTGCCTTCACTGGATAATGAACAGCAAATGAAACACAAAATATAGTACCAATCAATAAACTCACTCATCACCAGAAAAACACATATTACAACAATACTGTAGAACCTTTAGAATTCTTTGACAACCATAAAACAGTTAGAAATACAGTGATATTCAAATTATTGAACATACATGCAACTATTGCATGTCACACTGCTAAGTATTCCTAACTCTGAGGTGAATTTGTACATTTATGACAGTGGTATTGCAAAACCAAAAGGAATGTATCTTATAGAGTAAAATTTTCTCTTTCAAATAGTGTTGCTTTTAAGAAGATATAGGCAGACTCCTTTTGTTTTTTTAGAATTGACCCTGAAAATTGACAAATTTCTGCCCCGCCTCAAAGATGCCAAATTTGAAGGAATGTTATGATGCAGATACTATGCAAAATTGCTGCAAATTTGAGAGTATAGTGTCCAATGCAAGGATAATCTATGATAAAAATCTGAAGTCTGTATTTACTTTTGCTCTGGAGAGATAGCAGCTGATAAACTAATCAAAATCTGTTGTGACAAATTTTTGGGCACACTGTGAGCAAAATTTTCAGTTGGGCTTTTGTATCCATGATGCTCATACTAGCATCGTTACAACTAGCACAAAAAGTTATGTTTGATTTCCAAAAATTAGCACTCTTGACCAATTATTCTCAGTTTCGAATCTTTTGTTTTTTAGCAAAATTGACAGAGTGGATAGTTTTATAGCAACTGGTTGGTTTCTTATATTGAATTAACAAAGCTGGATTTCGAACTATGTTTAGTACCTAGACAGTGTTCGCAAGTTTTCTCAGTGAAATTCACTCTATCCTGGATAGTGGGAACTTCGCTATGGTAGTATCATTAGATTTGAGTTCAGCATTTGATCTAGTTGATCATGAACTCTTACTGAATTTACTCCATGAGATCAGTTTAAAAGGAGTGGTTTGGGATTGGTTTGCAGCTTTTCTTCTTGGTCGTACTTTTAGAGTAGTCACTGATGGATCAACATCTTGGGATAGATTATTGGATTGTGGGGTACCACAGGGTTCAGCCCTGTCACCTACTACTCGAAAGGGTCCAGAGAAGAGCGACTAAAATGGTTAAGGGGCTGAAGGAGTTGCCGTACAGTGAGAGATTGGAGAAACTGGGCCTCTTCTCCCTTGAAAAGAGGAGACTGATAGGGGACATGATCGAAACATTCAAAATACTGAAGCAGATAAAGACAGATTGTTCACCCTCCCCAAGGTAGGGAGAACGAGAGGGCACTCTCTAAAGTTGAAAGGGGATAGATTCCTTACAAACGTAAGAAAGTTCTTCTTCACCCAGAGAGTGGTAGAAAACTGGAACGCTCTTCCGGAGTCTGTTATAGGGGAAAACACCCTCCAGGGAATTAAGACAAAGCTGGACAAGTTCCTGCTAAACTGGAATGTACGCAGGTGAGGCTGGACTCATTTAGAGCACTGGTCTTTGACCTGAGAGGCCACTGCGTGAGTAGACTGCTTGCCACGATGGACCACAGGTCTGGCCCAGCAGCGGCAATTCTTATGTTCTTATATATTTTTGAGTCCTCTTGCAAGACGAATTCAGGAATTAGGAATTAGTACGTATATCTATGCAGATGATATTTTGTTGGTCTATAGATTATCTCCTTCAACACTGGATTTGAGTTCCCTTTTGGATGGTTTAGAAAGAATAGAAAAATGTTTGGATGAACATTGACTAACTATTGACTGTCAAAAACAGCAGCATATTGTATCTCTGGTGATAAGGTAACACTACAAGTAGATCTTTCATTACATCACTATCATATACAGATGGTAAATAGTTTTAAGTATTTGGGAACTATAGTTGATTGTCATTTGAATTTTGAAGAGCAGGTCTCGTCTGTAGTTGCAAAAGGATTTGAGGCATTAAGACAACTTAGAGCTATTCAAGATTTTTTTTTATGAGAAATCGTTACATACATTCATGCTTTTGTTCTAAGTTGGATTATGGTAATTTGGTATATGCAGGAATAACAGCAGAGCAACTGAAATGTTTACAAACAGTACAAAATGCTGCAATTCGGTTGTTAGGTCATGTAACTCCTTTATATTTGAAATTCCATTAGTTACCAGTGGAATTTAGAATTAAATTTAAGATTCTGATGTTGACACATAGGGCATTGTTTGTGTTACAGCCGTCATATCTTTCTAACCTAGTAGTCCTTTTACTAAGGTGCGGTAGTCAATTTAGCACACGCTAAACGCTAATGCATGCCATCGCTTCCATAGGATATTATGGACGCGTTAGCACGCATTAGCGTTTAGCGTGCGCTAAATCGGCTAGCATGCCTTAGTAAAAGGACCCTTTAGTGTTGTTTTATATGCCTAGGTGTTTATTGAGATCTTTAAATGATAATAGAGTAGCTATTCCCCGTATTTCAAAGGCTTATCTTGCCTCAACTAGAAATGGTGCATTTTTTAATTTAGTTCCAATATTATGAAACAATTTACCAGCAGAGTTAAGAAGGGAAGAATCATTTCAAAATTTTAAAAGATCTAAAGGCACATTTTTTCCAAAAGGCCTTTTTAAATTGAGTAATTGAAGCTGGGACTGCAGTCTGCATTAACCTGTATTAATTTGAATCAATTTTTATTTATATTTTATATATTTACTAATCTTTAAGCCCGTTATATTAACGGGTGCTAGAATATGTGTCTATCTTTCTTTCTGTCTCTCTCCCTACCCCTGTCTTTTTTTTTTTTCTGTCTCTCTCCCTCCAGCTGTCTTTCTTTCTGTCTGTCTCACTCCCTGGCCCTCTTTGGCTGTCTGTCTCTCTCCCTGCCCCTGTGTCTTTCTTTCTGTCTCCCTCCCTACTTCCCTTTGCAGCAGCTGCAGCATTGCCTCTCTCTCCATTCCCCTGTGCAATAGCATTTTTTTCCCTTCCCCCCCACTTCCCTGTGCAGAAGCCGAAGCAGCATTCCCTCCCCCTCCATTTCCCTGTGTAGCAGCATTTTTCCCTCCCCTCTACTTCCTTGTGCAAAAGCCGAAGCAGCATTTCCTCCCCCTCCATTTCCCTGTGCAGCAGCATTTTTTTTCCATCCCCACTTCCCTGTGCAGCAGCCGTAGCATTCCCTCCCCCTCCATTTCCGTGTTCAGCAGCATTTTTCCCCTCCCCCCACTTACCTGTGCAGTAGCCACAGTATTCCTCCCCCTCCATTTCCCTGTACAGCAGCATTTTCCCCTCCCTCCACTTCCCTGTGCAGTAGCCACAGTATTCCTCCCCCTCCATTTCCCTGTACAGCAGCATTTTTCCCCTCCCTCCACTTCCCTGTGCAGTAGCCACAGCATTCCCTCCCCCTCCATTTCCCTGTGCAGCAGCAGGATTTCTCCATCCCCCTAATCTTCCCGCGGTCTGGCCGATTCCCTTGCCGGAGTTATTTTTCAGTTTAAAGGTGCCGCCGCGGCTCCTCTAACGATCCCCGCCTGCATCGGAACTCTTCTCTGAAGCAGATGCGGCTCGTGACAGGAGCCGCGGCGGCACCTGTAAACTGAAAAATAACTCCGGCAAGGGAGCCGGCCAACTGGCAGTTCAATTTGGAGCTTCAGTCTGCCCTGCTCTCTGCATGCCTTGCCGTATTGTATTTTTTAGTTGAAAGACGCGGCGGCGGCTCCTCTCATGATCCCCACCTGCGTCGGAAGCAGGGAGCCAATCACTGCCTGGCTGGCCCGGAACTTCCTCTCCGATGTTAGAATTGACGTCAGTGGCCGAGAATTGGTCGGCCCCGCGCTGGGGAAGATAAGCAGGGAGAGCTAAGACCTCAGCGCTGGCCTGTTCCCTGATTGCGGCGGTGGCGGCCTGTTCCCCAATGGTGGTAGCTTGGGGGAGGGCAGGGAGAAATAAAGAAAGAAGGGGGGACAGGGAGACAGAAAGAAGGGAGACGGGACACAGACAGAAAGGAGCATGGAGAGAGAAAGACAGAAAAAAAGGGCGGGCATGGAGAAAGAAAGAAAGGGGGCATGGAGAGAGAGAGAAAGACAGACATATAGAAAGAAAAGGGGCATGGAGAGAGAAAGAAAGAAAGAAGGGGGCAGGGTGAAAGAAATAAAAAGTTGGGGGATGGAAGGAGACAGATGCCAGACCAGGGGAAAGGAAGCAGGGAGGGAGAGAAAGAGATGCCAGACCATGGAAATAGGGATGGAAAAAGAGATAGAACGGAAGGTAAGACATGGAAACGTAGATTTTGAAAAGAAAGCAGAAAAATTGGATATTAAGTTAATGCCAAAGATGGATGCAAGGCAGAAAGTGAAGACGGAGAGAAAAACAGTCAAAGGACAAGAAGGCCCTGGAACAGTTAAAAGCACAGAAGAATAAAGTCACCAGCCAACAAAGGTAGGGAAAATGATTTTATTTTCAATATAGTGATTGAAATGTGTCAGTTTTGAGAAAGGAAAGATATTAAACTTTAAATGTGAGGGCTGCAGAAAAAAATAGGGTACTTGGAGGGTTGACGAAAAAATAGTTAATGACAACTTTGCATAGGTAAAACTCTTTATAGTTTATAAATCTTTCCTTTAAAGGAAAGATTTATAAACTATAAAGAGTTTTACCTCGCGCAAAGTTGTCATTTCTTTAATAAGACATTAACTATTTTTTTCTGCGTCCCTCCAAGTACTACAAATCCAAAATGTGGCCCCACTAAGGGTTTGAGTTTGAGACCACTGGTCTAGACCCTGATGATTAAAATGTGAGTACACTTTGAAGCAATTCTATAAGTGGGTGGCTCCATTTAGACACCCTGAGGCTGCACGGTAGGTGCTTAGGTTCCATTGTAGAATATTAGCATAATTTGGTATCAGCGCACCTTACATTAGGCGCCCACAAGTTACATCGGCCATAGAGTTGGTGTATGTGTGGATGCCTAAATGTGGCAGAGATACACATTACTTACAGTATTATTGGTGGCATAGTAAGGGTGAGCAGTGCCCCCGCCATGCGCGTGCCCCCCTTCCCCGTACCTTTTAAAAACTTTTCCGGTGTGAGCAGCATGCCCATATCGATGTCGGCTTGCTTCCTAAGCACAGATCATGGAAGTGACATTAGAGAGAGCGCACGTATAGACGCGGGCAGAAACCTCTCGCCGGGGAAGTAAAAAGGTAGGAGGAAGGCAAGGGGCATTGTCACAAAGACTCCTCAGCGCAGAGCTATCGTGTGACAAACACTGGGATTCTGGCGTGTCCCCTTTAACCAGGGGTATCTTCAGGACTTTTTGGTTGGCACTAGGCGACTGCCTAGGCTGGGGAGAGAAAGGTAAGTATGACCTCATAAAACCCCACCACTTAGACAAAATGCTCCAAGGCAAAAAATAAGGTGTTTATTCTGACCCCAGTGGTCAAAAAGGTGCAACATAAAACAGTCACTTTAGCATTTCATTCAAAACAAAGTCCATTGCAAAAATAAAGAAATATCAAAACAGAAATCTCATACAGGTGGTTTTGCCTGAGAACTTGTACTCTGATTCAGAAATGCACTTTTTATAATGGTGTTCAAACACAAATTAAATTCTCTCCCAGCAATATTTGTTAGAGGCATGAAACAGCTGTCTTTCAGCAGTCAGGCAAGGTTCAGAACAAACCCTTGTTACAAACAATATTAGATACCTCATTAGCCAGTAAGCCACAGCACAGCCTTGCAAACAGCCCAGTGTTTCTTCAGCTACCTCATGGAAGGCAAAAACAAACAGCTGAGGGAGATAAGCTAATTAGCTTTCCAGGAACGGGAACCACAGCAGGATTTTCACAGTTCAAAAATAAACTTAAATATTCAACCTTTAGGTTCTTTTGCTCAAACTTGGCTTTAAGTAAATCCAGTAGTCAATATTCAGGTAAGTATTGTACTTAAACCAAAAATCATAATAAAGCCCAAACACATAGCAAATTCTTCAGGCTTTTTCTCACACAGAAAGAAAGCATGAGAGAAAAAAAAAACACCCCACCAACTGTTTCACAGTTACTCACTCTCTCTCTTTCTCATTCAATATCCATGGCTTCTGCCTGGCTCTCTATCACAGGACCAGCGGTTTGTACTTCCATGCTTTCCAAACCATTAGGAAACTGGAAGCCTGAGGTGGGGAGGAACTCTTCCACCTCCTGCATAGGCTCTGCTGCCTGACTCCATGGCTCCTGCCTTGCTTTGGGCTGTGGGAGTGACTCACCCTGGTCACTCGCTCCTCCTTCTTCTGCTTGCCTCAGCCTGCTCTTAAGCAGCTCAGAGCCAATCCCCTTCAGCCTGTAGCGGGGAATGGGCTTTGGTTCTAAAGCAGCTTTTCTCTGCCTGGGTTTATTCAGTGCAGATACATTCCTTGTGGCTTCTCTAGCTGCCCTATAGCCCGGAGGCTGCTGTTGCCAGTCTGCCTGCCTCTGTCCCATACCACTATTATTCTGAATATAGGGGCAAGAGGGGTCAGCCTCAAGTTGACCGCCAGAATCAACCTGGTCAGCTCTTCTGCAGCGGATCTTACCAGGGGCAAAACTAGAGCTGATGCTGGGTTTGTCACAGCATGCACACGCGGCAAGGAGAGGAGCGGGGGGGGTGGAAAGGAGGAGGAGGGGTGCCACGCCCTTAGCAAGGTGGTGCCTGGGACGAACTGTCCTCCTTGCCTCCCACCTTACTACGCCACTGAGTACTATGTAAGTTATACATACAAATGGAAACTCCACCCATGCTCTGCTCCTATGTACCTCCCTTGCAAGTATATGCTGTGTAAATGCTGATATTCTAAACATTTATGTACTTAAAAATGGGCACCTAGGTTATAGAATTGCCCTTCATGAGACATAGAAGCCACTGAATGATAAATGCACTTTGTATGAAGATCCTGCTGGATAGCCTGTGCATTGTGTATGATGTGGACCCTGAAGATTAAAAGAATTGATATTGTACAGCTAGTTCAATCAGTTTAAATTATATCTTGAAAATCATTTGGTTTAATTTCAGCATGAGTCTGAGATTCTTCCATTTCACAACTCGGAAAGGAATTTCATCCTTCCTGAGGAAATCATCCATGAGGTGAAAGAAGGTAAGATTGAGTCCAGTCGAATGCATATTTTAGATTTAGGGGTTTTTTGTAGATATTACTGAAATTGTTAGCCACTGCTGTTAATCAGAGGAACTGTGCAGGAAAAGGTGAAAGCCCAGCAAATAGAGGAAGTGGTTTTGTCCTGACACTTTCATACTATGCTATATGTACTGTTTGAATATTTTTTACCGCTGCAGTTGTCTGTTGCTTATGTCTAGGTTATTCTTTCTGTATAGTATCTTTGATGAATTTCTGCAAAAAGGCAGTATATGATTCCTTAATTAAGTAATTAAGCTTAATTGCATCATTCAGGTGCTCTCTCTTGGGACTGCGTGTTGCACAAGGGCCTTCGTATTCATTCCCAGTCTCTAATGAATATGTAAGAGAGAGATTTAAATGCCTACTGCAAGAATATTGGGTGTCCAAGTAGATTACAATATGTTCATTATTGTACAAGTAAATAAAGTTGTGAAATCTTCATTTATATTACTAACAAAAACATAGTAATCAGAAAATATTTTAATTCAATTACCTATAAGATTATAGTTCAATCACTTTTGCTTTTGCAGATTGATTACTGCAATGTAATCTACTCTGGATGTTCATCTTAAAGAAATTATAGATAATACAAAATACGACCGCTAGACTGATATACTTTCCTAGTAAATATGATATTAGTTCACTTTTGATAAGACTACCTTGGCTGCCAGTTGAGTCTCGGGTATAGTTTAAAATTTGTGTGATGGTTTTTAGAATTCTTTATGATATGGCCCCAGAGTATATATGATACAGGTATCAGAGAGGCAATAAATAAATATAGGCTTAGAAATCAAATGATATTAAGTTTTCCTAGGGCAGTCAAAATTAAATCTAAGACTTTTTTTTCAGCATCTATATCATATCAAGGACCTAGGATTTAGAACTCACTTCCTGTTGCTGTTCATCTAATCTTTGAGTATGTGTTCTTCAGAAAGACACTAAAAACATTTCTATTTCATAAGTTTTCTGCTTAGTAGAGGGTTCATTAGAAATCAAAAATATAGTTATGAACACATTAATCCTTTATTTGTTTTTGGAAGTGATGGTGTACTTATAAACTGTTGTTATTATTATTATTACTTCCCTGGAATTGTCCAGGTCTTCTTGAATGTAAGCTGCATTGAATCTGTTCAAAGAAATAGTAGATTTATAATTTATTATTCTGGTGCAAAGGACATGAGTCCTGACAATAGGTGATATTCCTGTACTCATGAGTTGATTGCACAAGGATGAAATTAACATTCTTCAGCTCATTCTCTTTCACCAGTGCTGTAGTGTCTCCTCCAGTTTTTTTTATTCTGAAAGTGAGTTGTAGCACGTGCCTGTCACACTAGAGTCCGTTATATGCAGGCACGGACGACGAGGTGTGCCCGCAACTAGTCATAGAAGGGATTGACTATGTGGTGGATGGTCTGTATAACATTGTTAGAGTCCTGAGCAAAGTCTCAGCATATTCCATCTTCTCCCGCAGAATGCTCTGGATCAGACAATGGGCAGGAGATTTGGCCTCTAAAACCACCTTAAGCAGACTCCCCTTTAAGGGGCAAAGGCTTTTTGGAAAGGGTTTGGATGATCTTATGGCCAGTGTGGCTGATCATCATCCTAAGTCTTTTCCAGACACTAGATCTCAGAGGGTCTCACGGAATAATTTTCATGGCGCCAAGCACTTTCATTGGTACTTTGGAGGACTCTGCCCAGAGAGCAGTGCAGGGATCCAGACAAAGGTACAGTAACTCTGGATGTGCCTATTGCTCTAGACAACGTTCTACCACTGCTTCCAAGTAGTCCCAATGGTGCTAGGATTGTAGCTGCACTTCCACAGATAGGAGGAAGACTAAGAGCATTCTTGGAGGTATGAGTTCATATCAGCTCGGACTGCTGGATACTGGACATTAACTGAGATGGATACTATCTTGAGTTCAGCTACCCCTTGGGCAGATTGTTTTGTGGATTCATCGACCGAACTACCAGAAAAAAATGGCTAGAGTGCAAGCAACGGTGGACAGGCTGCTGGCTATTTGAGCCATAGAACCCATTCTGCCCACAGAATCAGGCTTGGGCAGATACTCTGTATAGTTCATAGTGCCCAAAAAAAGACTCAGAAGAATGGAGACTGATCCTGGGCTTGAAGTCGGTCAATGTGGCCTTGAAGGTGACGCACCTTTGAATGGAGTTCGGTCATTCATTGCAGCAATTGCTTCAGAGGAGTTTCTGGCATCCTTGGATTTGATGGAAGCCTACCTCCATATTCTGATTTTCCAGCTCACAAGAGATTCTTAAGATTCCATTTGCTGGGGAGACACTTCTCGTTCTTTGCCCTTTAGGGCCTACTCTGGCACCACATGCTTTCACCAGGGTAATGGTGCTGGCGGCAGCCCATCTCCAAAAGAAGAGAATTCAAGTGTATCCCTACTTGGACGATTGGCTGATCAGGGCCCCTTCCAAATTGGAAGGAGAGAGTGTGGTGACTCATGATCCAACTGTTGCAGGACCTGGGTTGGATCATCAAGTTCTGCAAGAGTCGCTTAGAGCAGGTTCAACAATTGGAGTACTTAGGAAAATGCTTCAACACAGGAGCAGGATAGGTCTTTCTTCCCAAGCCATGTAAATGGAGCTGGTGAAACAGATCTCAGAATGCTTGACTATGCCAGCATCTATGGTGTAGTACTATCTCCAAAGAAGTGGTTCCTTGAGTGAGGGCTCATATGCAGCCCCTCCAGCATGCTCTGTTGTCCCCAAAGAGAGATTTGCTGCAGAATCTACTGGAATGGATGGTAGAGGCTCGTCAGAACTTACGTTGGTGGCTGCCACTCCACATCCCCTCTTGGGTGATTTTAATGACTGCTGCCAGCCTCTATTGCTGAGGAGGGCATTGTCACGAGCATGTAGTCCAAGGTTGATGGACTCTCTCACAGAAGAGGTCCATAAGCCATCTGAAGCTACGAGCCATTCAGCTTACCTTGAAAACTCTGGAGAAGCACCTGGAAGGCAAAGTGATCAGAATGTTCTCAGACATTGCCACGGTGGTGGCTTAAATCAATTGTCAAGGAGGCACCAGAAGTGCTCCACTGAGCTTGGAGGCCAAGCTGCTGTTCATTTGGGCAAAGATCTATCTGTAGGCAATATTGGCAACGCATGTAACAGGGGTAGATAATGTGCAAGCCGACTATAAAAATAAACTCAGCAGGAAGACCTTAGACCCGGGGGAGTGGTCACTGTCCCAGAGAGCATTCAGTTGCATAGTGTGATGCTGGGAGCCCCCGATGTTCAACCTCATGGCATCAGTGGACAAAAAGAAAGTGGTCTATTTTTTTGTTGGTTTTTTCCAGCAAAAGTGCTAAACCAGGAAGCAATGGTTTAGATGCTCTGGTACAACATTGGCCAATGCAAGGTCTGCTGTATGTGTTTCCCCTGTGGCACATGATAGACTGAGTCATCTTTCGGATAGCGAACCATCCTGGATAGGTGATCCTAGTGGCCCCAGATTGGCCGCATCGGCCATGGTACAGGGACTTGGTTTGCCTGCAAAGAGACAAAGGTCTCAGGCTACCAGTGCACACGGATCTCTTGTCTCAGGGTCCAGTTCCTCTAGAGATTCCTGAACACTTTGATCTTATGGCATGGCTCTTGAGCATGCAGCCCTTGTGCGGTAAGGCTATTCGGAGGTGGTTATTGCTACCCCTTTAAGAGAAAAGAAAACAGCCACAATCACAGCTTATGCTAAGGCCTGGAGGTTGTTTCAACAGTGGTGCACAAATGATCAGGTGGATTCTTGGAGAGCTCTGGTATCTGTGGTTTTGGCTTTTTTTGTAGGCTGGGCTAGAAAAGGGGCTGGCAGTAGGATTCCTCAAATTGCAATTTGCAAGTCTCTCGTGTTTCAGAGCCTGGGTGGAAAAAGGTTCCTCGGCCTCGCATCCAGGTATCTTCAAATTTTGAAGGGGGCACACGGGCTGAGATCTCAGGTAGGACAGCCATTTCCCACATGGAACTTAACATTGTCCTGAGTGGCCTCAGCAAAGCACTTTTAAGCCTTTGCAGGAGGCTTCCCTGCTGAATCTAATAGTGAAAACAGTTTTTCTGGGAGCCATAGCTTCAGCGAGGAGAGTCTCGGAGCTACAGGCACTTTCATGAGGAAACCATTTCTCAGATTTACAGAAGTGGGAGTTTCTCTCCATACGGTCCCTTCATTTTTGCCACAAGTGGTATCATCTTTCCATGTCAATCAAGAAGTCAGATTACCCACCTTTCAGACCACGGGTTCCAAGAGAAAGGACAAAGTGTTGAACTTGCAGGATGTTTGGAGAAGTCTTCTTCGCTATTTGGAAGTAACAAATGACTTTAGTTTTTCAGATCTTTTTGTCTTAACCAATGCAGCGAGACTAGGCAAGCCTGCATCTAAAGCGACCATATCCAGATGGATTAGTATGGCTATTTTATCAATGTACATTGGCTGTGGAAAGCAGCCACCATTTGCCTTGAGAGCATACTCTGCTAGAAGTGTGGCATCTTCATGGGCAGAGACAAGGGCAATTCCTTCTAAAGAGATTTATAGAGGAGCTACATGGTCCACTCTCCATATATTTACAAAGTTCATAGGGTTGATGTGGCAGCGAGAGAGGATTCTGCGTTTATGTCCTCAGTGTCAAGGGTTGGCTCATCTGTCCCGCCCTAGATTCAGGAGACTGCTTTTGTACATCACCTATCACCAGGACTCGTATGTCCTTTGCACCAGAAGGTAATATTAGGAACTTACCTTGATAATCTTCTTTCTGGAAGGAGGACATGAGTCCTGACACCCTATCCTGTCAGTCTGGAGTTCGCTTGCCTATTGTTCGGAAAAACACATGTGTTCAGAGCTAGAGATTTTCTCCTGTAAGTCAGATATATGCTAAAAGGAAAAGAGGAAAAAAAGAAAAGAGGAAAGTGATGAGGAGCTCCATAAGTTCATGCTGGTTGCATTTTGACAGGTGTTTGCTGTTCATTCCACCTATGTTATTTATGGTGTTTAATCTTTACTCCTGACGGAATTCTGCGCAACTGCGCAGATTGCACAGTCATGCAAAATCCCCTTTTCCCACACAGAATCTTGACCATGTCAGCATCTTTGGGTCGCAGTATTGGCAGTAATTCCCACACACTGCCTTCTGCTAACCCAGAAGTCTCTCCCAGCAGAGGGGAGGCTTCCGAGTTTGTGGCAGGCAGCATGTGAGAGTCACTGCCAATACCGTGACCCGAAGAAGCAAGCCTTAGAGTACAGGGGAGGAGAGGAAGGAAAGTTGCTGGCACAGATGGAGGGAAGGGGTAAGATGAAGGAAAGTTGCTGGCACAGGTGGAAGGAAGGGGTAAGAGGAAGGAAAGTTGCTGGCACAGGGGGAGGGGGACATGCATGGTGAGGGAAGAGGAGGAAATTGCACATAATGGAGGGGAGAAAAGGAGAGATGGTGCATGGAGGGTAATAGAGAGATTTGACACCGGACACAAGGAAGGGAGCAAGAGAGAGGTGTTGGACATGGGGGTGAATGAGAGGGAGGGAAAGATACCCAGGAGGTGGAGGGGAGAAGGAGGGAGATGTTGGATCCAGAAGCAGAATGGAGTGATGGAGAGATGCCTGGAAATGGGAGTGAGAGGATAGTGGGAGAAATGCTGAACCATGGGGGAGAGTTCAGCAGGGAAGAAATAGAGAGATGTTAGGCTACGAGGGTGGGGAGAGAAGGAAGAGAGAGCAGATGTTGGGCTATAAGAATTATATTATGTTATGCTAATGTATGAGAAAATAACTCGAGAGGAATAATCTATACTCTCCCCTCCCTTTTGTGTTTTCTTTCTTCCTCTATTTTTCTTTTATTACATTCTATTTCTTTCCTTTAGCTCTTCTGTTTCGTATCTGTAACTGATACTGTTTTTTTTATTTATTTTTTTAAACTAAACTGTAAACCACTTAGAAATTTCTGATAGACGGTATATCAAAAATCAAACTTGAAACTATAAGGGTGGAGGAAGGAAGACGCTGAGAATAGTAGAACCCTGAGGGGGAAGGAGAGGGTGGCAAGGAAACAGATGAGAGGATAGATAATAGAGGGTAGAAGTATGGTAATGGAGGTAGATTGAAGATAAAAGGAAATGGAGGGCTGAGGAAGGAATAAGATGGGGAATGGAATAGAAGATGGAAATTTGATAGGTAACTGAAAAGTGAAAAAGGAGAAGGGTAAGAAACAGGCAGAAATTAGCTAAAAAAAAGAATGATTAATATGTCTGTGGCAAGTGTAGTAAGGGAATAGACAGAAGAGAGTAGAAAAGACAAATGGATAGCAGCCACATGAAGGAGAATTAGCAGATGACAGGAATGCAGAAAAAAGAAACTGGAATCAACATGATGGAAAAATAAAACAAAGGTAGAAGGAAAACATTTTATTTTAAATGGAATATGGATAATTAGCAAAAATATTGTTTAAATTTTAACAAACAAACTCACAGAATTTTGACTTTTTTTGCGCAGAATTCCGCCAGGAATAAACCTGGTTAATTATATCTTACAGGGCAGAACAGAAATGTTTTATTGGGGAGATGTTCTCTCTCCTTATTTCTCTGTTTTAGTGCTGTGCGATTGCTTTGGTACAAACTGAAGGGGGGTAGTACAGCACTGGTGAAGGAGGTGGAGCTGAAGAATGTTAATTTCATCCTTCTGCAATCAACTTGCGAGTACAGGAATATCACCTATTGTCAGAACTCATATGTCCTTCTTCCAAAAAGAAGATTATTTAGGTAAGTACCTAATCTTCCCTTAGCCCCTTTGTTGTTTGCAAATTTCTTTCATTCATATTCATTATTAATCATTATTACTTGTGCTCTATTACATATGAAATCTAAAAACCACACAAGTCCACCCTTAAAGTGGTCAAAAAATTATGTTATAAATAATATGATGTGCTCAGACCCATAACCTTAATGCCACAGGATAGGCAAGGATTACTATGGGACCATCATAGCCACATCAATGTCCCTTAACTGCCTAACCAAATCACAACAAGGAATCATCCCAGCTTAAACAATGTGGTCAGATGTACATATCTTTCAAGTGTGACTGGCGGTTCCAGTCCTGCCTTAGATTATCTTGTCCACTGGGCATTAACAAACATGCAACATGTTTGTTAATGCCCATCACTTTAAGGATGAACTTGTGTGGCTTTTAGATTTCATATTAATTAGAGATATCCTTTGGTGGCCCTTGAGGACTTGGAATGAATACTTCTGCCCTAGGGTTACCTCTGCAGCGTAGAAGATTTAGCTTCTCTTCTGACTCTTTGTGCATCCTATTTTCCCAGGAAAAGTTGTGTCTGAAGAGGAAGCACAAGAAGAAGCAAAAGAAGAGATAGATGCACACTCAGCCTCTGAAGAAGGTAGAGAAAATCTTGTGTGATTCATCACACTTCATTTTCTAAATTAGGGGTGGGAAACATCTAGCTTGCAGGCTGGATCCAGCCCATAGCAACACCTCTTTGTGTGACATCAATCAGAGCAGGAAATTAAAAACTCATTTTCAACACTGCTGTGACCCCAAAGCAATACTCTCCCCCCACATTTCCTTCCTCAACAGCTAGCAAAAATGAAGGGATACCTCTGATGCATCCTTTCTCCATCAACAAGTTGAAATGTGGCAGGAGTTAGCCTCAGTTGCCCTACCCCAGTCCTGTTTTGTTTTGTTTTTAAATTGCACCAAATGTACAGCCCACACAGTGAAATGGCTCCAGTTTCAGGTTGGCCAATGCTATTTTGAAAATGACATAACAGGGCAGGAGTGAGGGCAGGTAGTGGAAGGCCCCTTCCTTATTTGCAAGTGTGAAACATTGCAAGCAGGTTAACCCCAGTACTGTATTGGGATTTGGTGTTCCATAGCTGCACATCCAGCCTCCCCTGGTCTTATCATAGGGGAATATCCAGGTCTTATCATAGTCACCATATGCATTCTTGGGGAAGTGAATGGATAGATCTAAGCTGGAAACTATGCAGTTTTATGATAAAAAGTAGTTATAACAAATTACAGTTTCAGTGTATAAATTTGTTTCTTTTTGGGTGTGAGGTCAAACCTGGAGCAATGAAATCTTATTGTTTTGATAACATTTCAGTTTTCCTGTCATCGGGGAACTCTGGAAAAGTGACAGAAAAAACAAACAACAAGGAGAAAGAACGAAGCTCATCTGAATCTGGGTGCAAGGACAGTGCAGACAAACGGAAACGGAGCCGCGTGACAGAGAAAGTTCTGAACACCAACAGCAACCCATCCAGTCCCAGTGCAGCCAAACGTCGTCGCACATAAGAGAGCAGGGACAGAAAGCAGCTCATAACCAAAGGACTGCAAAAGACAACAGGGGGCTAGCAGGCCAGAAAGGGGGAAACAAGGTGCTGGGGGAAGAGAGGGGTCTTCAGAGAAGGGACTGCAGTGGATAACAGGATAGGGGAATGAAAAAAGCTTTCAAGTGACAACAGAGTAATGAAAGAGGACTGTAAAGATCCAAACGATGAGAAAGGATTGCAAGCACCAACAGTGAGCTGGAGAAGAAAGGATCACAAGTGGTAGGGATGAAAGGTTAGCAGGGATGTAGTAAGGGGCTACTGACATGAACAAAGACTACCGTTTCACTAAATCTGGTTAAACAGAGATGTAAAACCAAAAAGGGAGTTTTTGAATTCTTACCGCTAATACTGACAATGAGTTTAGCCACAGGGTGGTCTGTCTTCAGAAACAACTGAGTGCTAATTCCTGTACATTAAGTGTAGGCAGTGCTCATGGGATGTAGGGAAAACAGGAGATGTACATGGGCTCCTCCAGTAAGCCAGTGGTGCATCATTAGAAGGGTGTAGATCCGAACACTGTGGTTCTAACATCAGGTCACTGGATATACAAGCCTCTACCCAACACCCCCCCCCCTTACACACACATATATGTGCTGTTTTATTAAGAGGAGAGAATTTGGTCATGCGTTATGAGGATCACACGTCAAGAGGTTCTAGTTGCCCTGAAAGACCTTCCAGGGGCCTCTTTCATCTCTCTCTCTACATTGAGAAAATGGCTTATTCTGTTCATGCCACAAGTTTGGCAGCAACTCTTTGCAGGAGACCTGTGTAATAAACCCAGAATTGAAGGTGTTAATGATTTTGTATAAACTGAGAGATATTTTAGTGTTTAAACAAAATGTGTGTCTCGGCTCCCTTCATGCCTAACGTGACCATTTATTTTTTTTCCTCAAAAGGGGACATCTACTAATTTTCAGTCCTGCCCCCAATCCTTTCCTAGCCCCACACTAGCCCCTCCCTAATTCCATTCATTCTTCATGTACACACAATATCTTATTAATTCATAATGATAACCATAAAATTTTAAAAAGCACAAAACACTATGCAGAGAAAATGTTAATTATCATTTATATTTGTTTTATTTTTCAAAGAGGGCAAGGCAGATGACTTTAAAATATGCAATATCACCTCAGTAACAACTATAGAAAAATAGACAAATTTAGTGCAAAATATAGACAGCAGATATAAATTCTCAAAACTGCCCCCTCCCCTTCACTGCCTTCCAGCATTTGTCCCCCTTGTTGAACTGCTTCTTTGTCCCCCAACAGCACTCTCTGCATCACTATGTCCAATATCCCCCCCCTACATCCCCTTTGTTCCCTCTCCACCACCATATAAAAACTCATCTCAGCCATCTCCCCCTCCCTGCTTGCAGCATTTGTCCCCAACAGCACTCCCCCCACATCACTATGTCCAATCCCCCACCTTGCATCTCCTTTCTTCTTACTTGTGGAACTGCTCCTCTTAGTCTTTCCAACTCTTTGAACTGCTCCTTTCTCCAGCACTTCTGGATGGCGGATGATGGCCCAGCACTTCTGGACAGCCCAGCCCAAGCAGCTTTGAAACGCTGCATGTGGCTGACCCACAAGCCCAGGGCAGGATTAATTTGTTGAGGGCCCCTGGGCACACAAGTCCACTGGGGCCCCCCTGCCCCACCCCACTCCCTACCCCCCCATTGGTGTGGCATCCATCTGCTTCTCTCCGCTTCCCCCATGGTGTGGCGTCTGTCTTCCCTTCCAGCTCTCCCTCCCTCCCAGCATATTTTAGCATCTCTCTCTCTCCTCCTTTCCTCCCTTCAGATCTGGCATATGTTTCCTTCCTCCTCCCAGGTCTGGTATCTGTCTCCTCCCCCCCCCTGCTCTGGTATCTTACTCTCTCCGCTGCCTTCCTCCTGTTCTTCCCTGGTCTTCCTTCTCAATTTATTTTCTGCCTCTGTCTAAATTATTTCTTACTATTCAGCCCTCAATTTCCCTTTCATTGTGTCTACCTTTAGGTTGCCACCTCTTTCCCTCACCCCATCCAGTATTTAACTATCCTCTTCCTCCAATCTCGCATGTGCCCTCTTTCCATTCTCCTCCCCACTTCCTTCCAGCATGGGTCCTTCCTCCTCAACCCCCCCCCCCCCCCCCCGGCTTGGGTTCAGTTCACCCTAACACTGCATGCACCAGCTTCCCTTCTTCGACAAAACAGGAAGTTACATCATGAGGGGGAGGGAGGAGAAGGGAAACCGGCACACGCAGCCTTGGAGCCCTGAGGCCTGGGTTCATTTGCTTTCTGGCAAGAGGGCAGCGAGGGCGTGGAAAGGAAGCTGACCTCACCAGGCAGGCTGGGGCCCCCTGCCCTGTTTGCACCCCCCTACTACTATTATTTCTATAGTGCTATCAGATGTACACAGCGCTGTACAGGGTCACAAAGAAGACAACCCTGCTGGAAAGAGCTTATAATTTAAACAGACAGACAGACCGGATGCCATGGTACAGTTAAGGGGAATGATTAATTTGCTGACTAGGTTGTACAGAATTTGTACATAATCTTTAAAAACAAGGAACTGAACAACTGATAATTGCCCAGAAATTTAAAAACATTTTAACTCGGCTTTAGACAATAGCACTTTGTCCCTCAAACTATTACCTGATCAGTTACCAAACCTAATCATTAACTTTAAGAACAACCATCCAAATCATCTGTACAATTCATAAAGGGAAGTGGAGGGGGATCTAGATGTCAGAGCAATAGATTATTTAGGAAGAAGTACTAGACTTTTTTTTTTCACCAACTCTGTGACACTAATAAATCAGGTTACCTTGCATCTCTGGGATCCTGATGAAAACAAACTTGATACTGTAATCTGGCTTTTCTGCGCTGCAAACATATATTTTTAGTTCTCTAAATAAATGGGAGCCAAGGAGCCCAGACATCCTCTTCTGCAAACTCCAGTAACGTCTAAAAAGTGCATCCTCAACACCTCCTGGAGTTGGCAGGAGAAAGAGAGAGAGAGAGAGAACAAGCCCGCCCTTGTCAACCCCCTCCCCAAACACCTTGATATTTCCCTAGTGGAACTTCTTTCACCCCCTCCATCCCTACACACGCTAAGTGCCAACTCTGCATTGGAGTCCCCCCCCCAAACTGCCCCCGGACCGACTCACCACTGTCTTAACAGCACAACCTGGGGCAGACGGTAGCTGCTAACGAGCACGTCCAGGGGGGAAGGAGGTCACGCCCCAGCACACCTCCCTCAGCGCCGCCAGCAGCGGCTCCATATTCTGGCCACAAACCAGAACTCAGCCGCCCCGTGACATGCTGCCGCTGAGCAGGGGGAGAAGGTCCATGACCAGCACTGCTGCTGTTATTCCTCCTCCTCCTTCTTCTCTTCCTCAGGGCATCTGCCACCTGATTCTGCCATCCCTGAGTGTCTGTCGCCCAGCCCGCTCCAACTCCCGCTGCTGTACTGCGGTGGGCAGAAAACAACGCCAGCCCTGGGGCCCCCCTGTTATTTTTGGGCCCGAGGCACATGCCTATCTTTAAATTCGGCCCTGCACAAACCTCTCTCCGACGTGAACTCTGAAGGAGAGTACTGCTCCAAAGGGTGGGTCCAAGCACGGTGAATCCAAGTACAGGAAAAGGAAGACATCGGGGCAGGATTGCGAGTGGTGGCAGTAGCAGCAGTTAAAGCTGTGTCTCCAGCTCTTCCATGGTTTTGAACGGGACTGTCCCATTATTAGATCGCCCTCACCGCTGAAAATGGGACATTTCGGCATCCCGAAGTGGTGAGTGGGGACAACGGGACAGGCAATGTAATAACGGGATGGTCCCGTTCAAAACGGGACGTATGGTCACCTTATTTATGCCCTATCTAATATGCATACAGTTTGTATGATGTCCAATTTGATACCAGTGGAACGCACTTGTGAAGATCATGTGCGTAATGAAGGTGTGTTACCAGCAGATATTGAAGGTGCCATTAGCGCTGGATCCTCATAGAGGTGCTCCCTCTATCTCTCACTCACTTCATACACACGCCTCCTGCAGGAGATGTCAATATTGCACCCTGAGCAGAAAGAAAGGTCTGGGTCATAGGCTATGCACTACCATGACATCCATTAAGTCCCGACACTGCAGCTGAGTCTCTAAGAAACTCAAACTAGCTTTCTATTTAGAAGCTTTTTGGCAAGATTAGTTGCCTAGTTAGTAAGTGGTAATTTCATACTGAATGTAAAAAGACTTGTAGCAGTACCCAAGGCAGGGAGAGGATAGGCACTGTAATATATGTAGCTGCATTAATATGTCATTAATTTGTTTTTTACATGCTGTTGAGATAACATTCATTTCTTGGAAAATACTATGTTGTAAATTTTGCAAGTTCTGTTTCTTTTTATGCCTCTATTGTGCTTTTTATTATACACAAGTGTGTAAGAGGAGTTTTACAGCACAATATATAAAGAAAAGTAGATGCTTACTTTCCTTTATAGAATACGAGCATAACCAGGTATTAATGCACCTAGCATTTAGGTGTGAACACTTACAACTGCCCTAGAACTGGTAAGTGCCAACGTGCAACAGGTGCATATATAACTTACAGTATTCTGTGAATTATGCACATAAATGGGAGTCACGCCTATGTCTTGTCTGTGCATTACTCCCCCCAGTGTAAGCCCTTTACAAGTTTGTACTATATAAGTTAACCAGGCAATTTGCAGAAGAGTGCTTAGGTGGCAGGCTGCCATATACGTGTGTGAATGTGCACATATATGCTAGTGACTCCTGGTGGAATTTTGCACAACTATGCAATGTAGAATTTGCGCAGAATTGCAGAGTCCTGCAAAATTCCCCTTTTCTTCACAGAATCTCCTACCTCGATGGCATCGCTTGAACAGTTGACGACATAAGCAGCAATTCCCACACGCTGCCTGCTGTTAACCCGGAAGCCTCTCTGCTGTGCAGAGACTTCCTGGTTAGTGGCAAGCAGTGCATGGGAACTGATGCTGCAAGGTGTTGAAGAGAGAGGGTCCTGAGAAGGTGAAGGGGAGAAAGGAAAGATACTACACAGGGTGAGGGAAAGAAGGAATGCTGCTTAGAGGGATGGGAGGGAAGGAAACATGCACATGGAGAGGGAAAGGAGGAAGGCTGCTGCACAGGGGGAGGGGATGAGAGGAAAGATGGTACATAGAGGGATGGGAAGGGAGGGGAAAGGAAGTATTTTTGGACATGGGGTGGAGGAGAGGAAGGGACAGATGCAACAAAGAGGTGGAAAGGGGTAAGAGGTAGCAATCCTACTTATGGTGGAGGGGAGGGAGATGCATATCATAATCTCTAAATACTTCCTTCCCCAAAACCAGTAAAATCATCTCAACAGCTTTCATGAAGCGACCCTATCCCTGATGTTATATCCTTTCTCTCTCTTCCCTTCTTTTAACTTTCATTTTAATAATGTATTTATTGACCTTTCCATCACCCTAATACCCTCAAATTCATTCAAGTCCTTGTCTATTGTCTTTTAATGTTCACTCCTCCCCATATATATAATTATTATTTTATTTTTTATCTTTTTTTTTTTAGCATTGTAAACCGGCCAGATACGTGTTGATGGTCGGTATATTAAACACAATAAAACTTGAAATTAGATGTTTCACATGATAAGAGAGGAGGAAGGGAGAGATCTCCATGGAGAGGAATAGAGAGGTTTGACCCAGGGCACAAAGCAGGGAGAGAGAGAGAGATGGTGGACAGTGGAAAAGAAACAGAAATGTTGGATATGGCAAAGGAAGGGAGGGAGAGAATGCTAAATGGGTAAGGTGACGCAAGGGAGAGAGAGTTGTTGGACATGGGGTGGATGAGAGGAAGGGACCGATACACAGGAGATTGAGGAGAAGGAGGAAGATGTTGGACCCTGGAGTAGAAGGGAGTGATGGAGAGATGCCTGGCTATAGGAGTGAGGGAAGAGAGTGGGAGAAATGCTGGACCATGCGGGAGAGTGCATTAGGGAAAAGAGAAGGGACAAGCAGGTGTCAGGTTATAAGGGTGTGGACAGAAGGAAGAGAGAGCAGATAATGGACTATAAGGTGGAGGAAGAAAAACCCTGAGAATGGTAGAACCATGAGGGAGAGGCCAGGAAGGGGTGATAAGGAAATGGATGAGGTCAGCCATTACAGAGGGTAATATGGACTGGGGGACTACATTGAAGTTGAAAGGGAATGGAGGGCTGAGGAAGGAATAACATGGGGAATGGAAGAGAAGATGGAAATTTGATAGATGAAAAATAAAAGAGAGGAAATGGGGAAGAAAGAGGCAGTAAAGAGCTAAAAGTGAATGATCAATATATCAGAGGCAGGTGTAGTGAGGAAATAGACAGGAGAGAGGAGAAAAACAAATGGATAGTAGCTGCTTGAAGAAGAATTAGCAGAACAGACAGGAAAGCAGAAAGAAACATGGAAGCAACATGATGGAAAAATAACAACAAAGGTAGAAAAAAAAAGCATTTTATTTTTTATGTTTAAAATGGAAATGGATAACAATTAGCAAAAATATTGTTTAAACTTTGGCAAATAAACTTACAGAATTTGGTAATTTTCTGTGCATAATTTTGACATTTTTTTTAGCGCAGAATTCCTCTAAAAGTAGCTAGTATTCGGAACATGTATATTATAATGCTTGCAGGCACCAATGAAGTTACATGAGAATCCCAAAAGATATTTTTTTAAACTGTTAACAAACATAAAAAGTAAGAAATAAGATGGCAGAAAAAGATAATCCATCTGATCTACTTATCCTGTGAGCATCGGAGCAGCGCAGAGCATTCAGAGTGCCAGCCAGCACTAAAAATCTCTTACGTGGTTTTGTAAAAGGGGGCTGTTAATTTGGTACACAACTTTTCATTTCATATAGCAAGGCAATTTACAAGTCATACTGTGTGAAATTTTGCATATTGAGGCTGTATTTATAAAGTGTTTCAGAGGAAGGTTTATACTTTTCAATGCTTGTCTTTGCTTTATTTAATATCTGTTGGGTGCACGGAGTTCAGTGGGATACTCTGTTATAATGGAAAAATGTCAAACCTCTGCTCTTGTATAATTATTTCTAATTATCTAGTATATTATTCCAAGTTTAACACTAAAATAAAATAGATGATGAATAAATAATTTTGGAACAAAACAAATGTTAAAGGTAATTAATAATCCACCATCAAGGAATTGGAACATGTAAGAAAGAATGGAAAATTCAAATGAGATTCCGATAATAGATATATTTGTAGTGGAAATTTGACAATGCTTAATAGAACTACTTAAAGGAACCAATTTTAAAATTGAGAATTTTCAATATGGATGTTGTTCTAAATTTGAGAAAAAAACTTCAACTTATTAACAAATAAGCTGAGATAGTCATAGGGCTCCTTTTACGAAAGTGCGCTAGCGTTTTTAGTGCATGCACAAGATTAGTGCGTGCTATAGTGCACTCTAGCCGAAAAACTACCACCTGCTTAAAAGGAGGCGGTAGCGGCTAAACGTGTGCTAAAACCGCTAGCGCACCTTTGTAAAAGGAGCCCATAGTTTCTTATTGTATTTTTCACTATTGAAATATTGTACTGCTTTTCTGTGTGCTTTGTATCATCACTGGAATGTCCAGTCCTCTTTATTCTGTGAACCACCTAGAACTTTTTGGGTGTTGGTGGTTTAGAAAAATAAAGTTATTATTATTAGTTATTATTTGAATACCATGAATGTCAGTCAAGTGGTTTATTGTCAATGACAATTTGTGAGTTATTCCAAGTAGGGGCACAAGTTACCTCTCCCAATTAAGAACATAAGAATAGCCTTACTGGGTCAGACGAATGGCCCAGTAGCCCGTTCTCACAGTGGCCAATCCAGGTCAGACGAATGGTCCATCAAGCCCAGTAGCCCGTTCTCACGGTGGCCAATCCAGGTCACTAGTACCTGGCCAAAACCCAAGATGTAGCAATATTCCATGCTACCAATATAGGGCAAGCAGTGGCTTCCCCCATGTCTTTCTCGATAACAGACTATATGGATTTTTCCTCCAGGAACTTGTCCAAACCTTTCTTAAAACCAACTACGCTATCCATTCTTATCACATCCTCTGGTAACGGGTTCCACAGCTTAACTATTCTCTGAGTGAAAAAAAAAAATTCCTCCTATTGGTTTTAAAAGTATTTTCCTGTAACCTCATCGAGTGTCCCCTAGTCTTTGTAATTTTTAATGGAGCGAAAAATTGATCCACATGCACCCGTTCTATTCCACTCAGGATTTTGTAGACTTCAATCATACCTCCCCTCAGCCGTCTCTTTTCCAAGCTGTAGAGCCCTAACCATTTTAGTCTTTCCTCATACGATAAGATTTCCATCCCCTTTTCCATCTTGGTTGCTCTTCTTTGAACCATTTCTAGCACCACTATACCTTTCTTGAGATAAGGAGACCAGAATTGAACGCTATACTCCCGATGAGGTCACACCATAGAGTGATACAGGGGCTTTATAACATTGTTAATCTTGTTAACCATCCCTTTTTAAATAATTATTAGCATCCTGTTTGCTTTTTTGGCCGCCACCACACATTGGGCGGAAGGTTTCATTGTATTGTCTACGATGACACCCATATCCTTTTCTTGGGCGCTAATCCCAAGGTGGACCCTAGCATCTGGTAACTGTGATTTAGGTTATTCTTCCCAATGTGCATCACTTTGCATTTGTCCACATTAAATTTCATCTGCCATTTGGACGCACAGTCTTCCAATTTCCTAAGGTCCTTTCCTGCAATTTTTTGTAATCCGCATGCTTCAAGGTAGTTTATGGCTTAGCCCCTAAATATATAACAGACCTTTTCTCTTTCACAAACAGCAGACACAAGTGAAGCTCACACCCGAACTTTGTTTCTCCACCGGTTAGAGGTTATAAATTTAAAAGTCATCACCAACATCTTCTCACACATCAAGCAGCATTAAAGGGTAAAGACCTAGAACAATTGCTCGTGCCTACTACCTATGGGGAATTCAGGAAATGCCTAAAAACACATCTGTTCTTGAAATACTTAGGAAACCAACCTATACAATCTTAGTCCTCAACAAACGATCTCTAGAACTATCAATCACTAAGTTTGTACTTTGTTTATTCCATTCAATCTGTAACATTTCTAATCATTGTAAACCGCATAGAACTTCACGGTCCTGCGGTATATAAATTGTTATTATTATTAGTAAACAGTTTAGTGTCATCTGCAAATTTAATCACTTCACTCGTTCCAATTTCCAGATCATTTATAAATAAGTTAAATAGCACTGGTTCCAGTACAGACCCCTGCGGCATTCCACTGTTTACTCTCCTCCATTGAGAAAAATGACCATTTAACCCTTCCCTCTGTTTTCTATCCGATAACCAATTCCTAATCCACAACTGAACGTTGCCATTTATCCCATGACACTTTAATTTTCTCAGGAGCATCTCATGAGGAACTTTATCAAAAGCTTTCTGAAAATCTAGATACACTATATCACAGTTCTTCAACCGCCGGTCCGCGGACCGGTGCCGGTCCGCAAACAAAATCTTGCCGGTCCGCAAAGGATTCGGTCTCCGCCGCAACGAAAGGCTGGCGTCAGCTGACTTGCGACTTCCTGTTGCAGTCGCTGTGCCAGGACTCCTGCTTTCCACCGCGTTTGCCTCCTGCCTTGTCTCCGCACCTCCAGACCAGCAGCGGCAGCTCTGTATGCTTTTAACTTCGGCACAGAGCTGCCCCTAATCAATAGTTTAGCGCGGTTTCATAAGGCAGCCTCGGGGCCTTTGCTAGGCTGGCCCACATCGCATCATCAAAGCGGGCCGGCTATCAAAGGCCCCGAGGCTGCCTCATGAAACCGCGCTAAACTATTGATTAGGGGCAGCTCTGTGCCAAAGTTAGAAGTACAGAGCTGCCGCTGTTGGTCTGGACTCTTGGGCCGCTGAAGGAGGGCAAAGAGCAGCTGTCCTGGAGGTTTCCCTTCCTCATGCCTTTGCAGGTCCCTTTTTTCAACCTTTTTTTTTTTTTTCCTTCAAACGGCAACAGGCCCCAGCATCGACATCAATCAAGTAAGTTCCACTGTTCCTTGCAAGCGGTTCTGCTCAGCCAAAGCTTCCCTTCTGACATGAGCCACCCTCAGGGGAAATAAAGTGACCCGCAAAGGTGAGGAGAAGGGGGGGGGGCAGATGATAGAAGTTGGGGGGGGAGAGAGAGAGAGAAGGGGCAGATGATGAAATGGAGGAGATGAGAGAGAGAGAGAAGAAGGGAGAGAGAGCAGAAGGCAGATGGATGTCAGTTGAGAGGGGAGAGCAGATGCTGAATGGAAGTGGGGAAAGAACACATACTGGATGGAAGGAGCAGATAAATAAAGGGGGAAGAAAATAGTAAGATAATGGAGGGGTGAGGGAAAGAGGTGACAAGCTGTGCGTAGACACAGTGAAAAGAGGGAAACGGGACTAAATAGTAAGAAAGAATTTAATTTAGATGGAGGCAGAAAATAGAGAAGGAAGACCAGAGAAGAAAAGGGAAGAGAGAGCAGAGAATGATATCAGATCTGAGTGGAGGAAATGAGAAGAGAGATATGCTAAAAACCACAGGGGGGAGGGAAGGATAGAGATGCCAGACCATGAGGGGAACAGAAGGAAGATGATGGATTGCAGACCAAATGGGGGGGGGGGGGGCAGGAGGAGAGATGGCAGGGAAAGACAGACAGTGAATGGAAGGGGCAGATGCTGGACTGAAGAGACAGAGAAGGTTATCATGCTGCTGTATCGGGCCATGGTACGCCCTCACCTGGAGTACTGCGTCCAGCACTAGTCACCGTACATGAAGAAGGACACGGTACTACTCGAAAGGGTCCAGAGAAGAGCGACTAAAATGGTTAAGGGGCTGGAGGAGTTGCCATACAGCGAAAGATTAGAGAAACTGGGCCTCTTCTCCCTTGAGCAGAGGAGATTGAGAGGGGACATGATAGAAACATTCAAGGTATTGAAGGGAATAGACTTAGTAGCTAAGGACAGGTTGTTCACCCTCTGCAAGGCAGGGAGAACGAGAGGGCACTCTCTAAAGTTGAAGGGATAGATTCCGTACAAATGTAAGGAAGTTCTGTGGTAGAAAGCTGGAACGCTCTTCCAGAGGCTGTTATAGGGGAAAACACCCTCCAAGGATTCAAGACAAAGTTAGACAAGTTCCTGCTGAACAAGAACGTGCGCTGTTAGGGCTAGTCTCCATTAGGGTGCTGGTCTTAGACCAGAGGGCTGCCGCATGAGCGGACTGCTGGTCATGATGGACCTCTGGTCTGACCCAGCAGTGGCAATTCTTATGTTCTTAGGGCAGACACGGGCTGGAAGAGAGTGAAAAGGCAATGAAAGCAGAAACCAGAGACGACAAAAGGTAGAAAAAAATAATTTTATTTCTATCTTGTGATTCAAATATATCAGATTTGAAATATGTATCTTGCTAGACATAATTGGGGAGTGCAAAGCCCAGGCAGTGCTTCTTTAGCTTCCAGCTGGCTTAGGGCTCTCTCTGACCAGGGGGCAGTTGCCCTAGTTCCACTCCCCTAACACCATTCCTGTCATGTGTGACTGTGGTATTCTGTTACTTGATATTTGTGTAGCATTCTGTAATAATTTGGCTTATTCAGTTTTCTTGATAGTAGAGGGGATATATGTGAAGGGGAGGGGAGACAGGGGTTTTGTTGATCTTTGCCCTGTATTATTTGTATTTATAAAATGACAATTGTATAGAATATTGTTTCTTTTTATACTTTAATAAAATATGTTCAATATAAAATTATAACTATTTGAGGCTTGTGCGGATGGGATCAGATGGTTTGTGGGACCGAGCTCGCGGGGACGGGGTGGCGATGGTTTTTTAAAAAAAATTTCAGTCTTAGTAGTTTGCCGGTCCACTAAATAATTATTTTATTTCCGCCGGTCCATAGGTGTAAAAAGGTTGAAGAACACTGCACTATATCAACTGGCTCACCTTTATCCACATGTTTATTCACCATTCCAAAAGGTTCCAGTCTTGTTTAATATTTTTCTCACACATTACTAACCATAATCAAGGAATATGGCATTAAAACATTGCTGTGCTGATGACATTTTGCTTGTAGCTAAAATAGACCCAATCAAGCGAAATTTAGAAAATCTTCATTATCCTTGTACAAGCAGGCAGCATATTTTCAAATGTGGGTGACATCATCCATGGAGCCCAGAACGGACAGTGCTAAAAGTGTACTGTCACTTTAACTTCTTAAGAAGCTTCAAGACTGCCTGCAACGTACAAGCACAAGTGCCTTCCCACCCAATGTTGGCTCATGATTCCTCAGTTCTTAATTTTCTGTGGCACAAAGAAGTTGTTTTTTGGACTCTATCCAAATTGAGTTGCCTTCCCAGTCAACATACTTTTTGCCTTTTGGCTCTGTTTTCTTTTCTTTTTACTCTACTTAGTAATCTTTCTTTGATCTCTTTTTTCTATTTAAAAAAAAAAAAAAAAAGTTAATTTCCTCCTTATTTTTCTTTCCTCGGTCAGGCCTTTGGGCCTTTTTCTTTTGGGGGTTTTTCTCACTGGTTTTCCTTCTTACAGTGCAACCATTGCATTTTTTGGCCTTGACTTCTAGTGGGTTCAAAAAATGCACTCGTTGCCAATGGCTCATCCCCATCACTGACCTGCATTGCTGGTGCGTTCAGTGACTGGAGCCAGAGCATCAAGTATCTATATTTTTAGCACTTTTAGTACACTAATATCCACTACAGTGGAACCTTGGTTTACGAGCATAATTCGTTCCAGAAGCATGCTCGTAAACCAAGTATATCAAAGCGAGTTTCTCCATAGGAATGAATGGAAACTCGCTTTGATCTTGAGCATCTACGCATGCTCAAGGCCTTCTGGCTCTCATTCTCTCAGAGAGAACAAGATCTCAGCTCAGTGGAACCTGACATTTCCATGGTCTCAGGCCACGGATTCCTTATCCCAACGGATCAAAGTCACCTTACCTCTGTGGAAGGCCAGGAGAATCGGGACAGAAGCAGGGCAGCGATCGTGGTAGAGAGCAGGAGTGTCAGGGCAGAAGCAGGGTGGTGATCGGGGCAGAGAGCAGGAAAGTCGGGGCCAGAGAACAGGAGATGCAGTCAGAAACGACATGAGCAAATGGTCCACAGCAGTTGCTTGTTTGTTCAGTCAGCCCACTTAGTGTCCAGTTTTTGTTAGTGAATTACTGCCTGCCTATTTTACATGTCATTTCCCTCATTTGCATGCGCAGATCGGATGATGATCGGCCACGAGGTTAGTGAATTGGGTCGGAGGTAAATCGGATCGCTGAAAAAAAGCTCCTATATGAACCCTTGAAAAAGCTCTTTTGGGCGAAACGGGTCCCATCGAGACATGCTAGAAACAATGCATTAAAAGGATAAGTAAAAATGAAACTTGTGCAGTTGTTTCATCTTTATTCTTGAATAATAATAGAAAGTAACACAGCAGTAATCAAGCTACATTTAAAAAGAAGGCAATTGGATGAGCCGGAATTGGACATTTACATATAATTTTTGCATTGATTAAAATGGCTGTTGAAGGCCCTCTTGCCATCCTGCAACAGAACCCGAAGTAGTGAGGTTGTTTCCAGTTTGCCTCACTCTTTCATCTTTACATCCTTTTAGTGTTTACTTAGTGAATCTAGCCCATTCTTAATATTGGATTAGAGTCTTGCTCAAAGACTAGAGATACAAATAAAGTTGCTCTCTTATGTGTTTGAAAGTAGAGGGAGACCGTTGCTACTAGTAAGTTGACAACAGAACACAAACTGTAAGTCTTTGTTTGTCAGTGCGTCCGGTTGTTGTATTGAAGTTTGTTTGATAAGGCGGTATATCGAATTTTTAATAAACCTGAAACTGTATTTATGTTTGTATCCAAATCTCAGAGGGGGGTTTAAACCCTTAAGCACCTTCGGTACACGGAAGAAGCTCTTCTCCCTGGAGCCTTCCTAAATTCTGTCAAAGGGACGGTGTCATGTGGCATCTCCTAGCCCCGCCCCTTCTCCAGAGTAGGCGTGAACGGGGTGGTAACGTCACAATGCCTCTACTTTCTGCAGCGCCTGGCTCAGCCACTCAGGTCGGGCGGGTTGGATCTGATGGCGCTTGGTCCCGCGCCTGGCTTTCGCTTTCGTTTCTGCGCCGGTAGTTTGGCGGGTCTGGTGCGGCTCGAGAGCTGCTGAGGTAGCGCAAGCCCGGGTCATGGCCCTGTACGGAGCCGAGTGGGAGTACGACTCCACCTGGGAAGAAGAGGAGGAGACCGGGAACAAGGAAGTGGAATCCGAGCTCGAGCAGCGCCGTGAACCCGCTGTCCAGGTGATGTCTTAGCTCTATAATGAGGGGATCACCCGTCTTCAGCCTGTCACAGCTTCGCACCCTGCAACGCCGCGCTCCCTTCCCCCGGTGAAGCCATTTTCCTCTCCATATCAAAGCTACTTCTGTACCGTCTCGTCTCGAGCCATTTCGCCTCCCTTTCATTCCCTTCCCACCTTGCAGCTCCCCTCTGGAGCCATTCCCCTTCAAATCCATTTCTTTTCCATATCATCCCCATTCCCAATCCCTCTCCTCACACTGTAGCAGCCTTCTGGAACAATGCCTCCTCCGCTTCCTTCCGAGTATTGGTCAGAATATCCAATCAGCACCCAGATAACTTCTAGCGACCACCACTGCCCCAGCTATTCAGTGCCAGTAGTACCCAGATGAGGCCCACTGTAGAATATCTGGATCTTTAGGACAGTCTTTTTTCCTAGCTAGGTAACTTCTATTTCTGTTCCTGGACTAGAGAGGAGCACAGCTATCGGAGCATATTCAGTGGACCTCTTCAATTACCGGTAAGTGTCAATGAATATCAGCTCCTAGGCTGGCCAGTATGATTTAACTGTGTATCCTCTTCTACTTAGGCTTGCCACAAGTGCCAGACTGAAGCATTGAAGGAAGGCTCCATTAGTAACTCCAGCTGATGGGAGAATAACAACTGTATTACTTAATCTAGCTCCTTATAGACCCCACTCAGCTAGCATGGGCAGAAGAACACAGTAAAACCCAGGGCGTTTCAGTTTGTCTTTCTAAGAAAAGAGAATTTAATGTCTCCTTGATCAACAAAGCTGCCATAGGTGGAATAACCTAATAAAAATCTTTTAAAAACCAATATTTTAAAATTACGATAACTATTCCTTTACATAAAAACATAAGAATAGCCTTACAGGATCAGATCAATGGTCCATCAAGCTCAGTAGCCCGTTCTCACGGTGGCCAATCCAGGTCACTAGTACCTAGCCAAAACCCAAAGAGTAGCAACATTCTATGTTTCTGATCCAGAGCAAGCAGTGACTTCCCCCATGTCTTTCTCAATAACAGACTATGAACTTTTCCTCCAGCAAATTGTCCAAACCTTTCTTAAAACCAGCTACGCTATCCGCTCTTACCACATCCACTGGCAATGCAATCCAGAGCTTAACTATTCTCTGAGGGAAAAATTTTTTCCTCCTTTTGGTTTTAAAAGTATTTCCCTGTAATTCATTGAATGTCTAGTCTTTGTAATTTTTGACAGAGTGAAAAATCGATCCACTTGTACACCCATTGTACTCTACTCCACTCAAAAAAGCATGGGTGAACACAGAGGATCTAGAATCAGAAAATAATAGTAAATATTGACGAACTGAGGTCAGTACTGGGCAGACTTGCACGATCTGTGTCTCTATATGGCCGTTTGGTGGAGGATGGGCTGGGGAGGGCTTCAATTGCTGGGAGGGTGTTGGACTGGAGCGAGCTTTGATGGAGACTTCAGTAGTTGGAACCTAAGTACAGTACCGGGCAGAGCTTTGGATTCTTGCCCAGAAATAGCTAAGAAGAAGAAGAAAAAAAAAAAATTTTTTTAGATTGAATCAGGTTGGGAAGACTAGATGGACCATTCGGGACTTTATCTGCCGTCATCTACTATGTTACTATGTTTGTAGATGTCAGTCGTATCTCCCCTCAGCCGTCTCTTCCAAGCTGAAGAGCCCTAACCTTTATAGTCTTTCCTCATACGAGAGGAGTTCCATCCCCTTTATCATATTGGACTTTACCCTTTAGTTGTTTTATTTTTTCTTTAGTATAAGTTGGTTTTTTTTTTCATGTTTTATTACCACGTGTCGGATTAGGCCTAATGTCCTATTGTTTATAATGTGTTGCTGAAGATTTTTTCACTTTGAAGGACTGGTCTGAATTGTAGATACATCCTATAATTACTGAAAAGTTTTACATTTGATAAAGACATGATGCCTCAAAGGAAGGACCTAGACTTAGTCATCCGACAGCCATAATCGAAAGCTTGCGAGGTTGCCTGTATGGAATTTATACGTTTTGACTTAGACCAAGTCAAAACAGGTATAAGTTCTGGATTGGGCTGTTGAGCTGATCATGGCTGCCGCCATCATTTCAGCAAGCAACCCGTCCCCTCATAACGATTGCGGCAGGAGGGATGCTCAGTCTCTCCTGCCCGGCATCTGCTGCGACCCCTCTCCCCCTGAATGATTGCCGGCAGGAGAAATGCAAAATCTATCCTGCCGAAACCTACCGCAACCCCCCTAAATGATCGCTGGCAGGAGAAATGCCACCTGGGCCAATCGGAATCTTATACCTGTCTCCCAGTGCCTTCTGGGATACGCTGGGAGTGGCCTAAGATTCCAATTGGCCAGATCCCCTAGAGGGTGGCCTTTGCGGGATCCAGGTGGACTACCTTTAGGAGGGTGGGGGGATGTCCGGCAGTTGGAACTGGGCATTCCTTCTGCTGCGATCATTTGGGGGGGGTCCGGCAGGAGAGATTGGGTATCGGGGGTCATGGTGGGTGCCTGGCAGGAGGGACTGGGCATCCCTCCTGGTGCAATCATTCAGGGGGATCTTTTCTTTTTGATCTACTGGTTGACATGTTGCACCAGAAAATGTTCCTTATACAACCCATTTTTCTTTCCAAAAAAGTAAGTTCATCTTACAATCCACAATCAATCTTTTACCATGTCATCTTATTAACTAGCAAATGTGCATAACCAAGCCAACTCATATCAGTCTCTCAAATTCCTACTTCTGAGATTCCAGTATCATATAAGATAAAACACTCCCACCTCTAGATCCAATTGCTCTTCTACACAGTGCAGGAACTGAATTTCCTTGTCCCCCCTTCCTTCCCTGCATAAATTCATCCATTCCATTCATATCCTCTAAAGAAGAGACAAATCCTTCTACTGATGTGACTAATTAAACAAGAAAATAACACACCAAGAAAAAAATACCAGTACCCCAACAAGTACTCTTGGAACCTTACTGTTCCTCCTCTTGCTCACCAATCTAAGGGGCATACAAAGGCACTGACTAACAAATGCATAACTTGCTTATCTTTCTATTCTATGGATGAAATTAGGCCTTTTTAGTTAAATGGTTAATTTTTATCCATAGAAAGACGGTCTGTCACTGGGCAGATAAGTTAGGATTATTTAGTAGTCCTAACTAAAGACGTAACTTTGAACAGATAGGTATCAGTTTGGTTGCCAGTCAGCTGTATATTCAGCAGGGCTAGTGTCACTGAATACGGAATAAATTTAAGCACCAGTGCTGGTGTTTCACTTTATTCATTGGCTGGGTTGGTTGAATATCTGGCCCAAAGTGCATAGTGTGATTGATTGAGCAGACAGATAGCAGCCTGAAGATCTTTTTCAGTGTTTCCAGCTTCAAGATCCCTTCTAGTTTGTATAAAACAACTTGAAAGAAAACGGAGCCTGTGTTTCTGGAAAGTAAGAGTGTTTTTCTGTTCTAGGAGAAAAAGAAAGTGTACTGGGCAAATTCCTACCAAGGAGCAAAGGTATTGTTTCTCATTTCTCCGCTGCAATAATTGTGGAGTGCTTTGATTGTTTTCAAAGGGTGATATTGTAAGTTGTTCTTCTGCTGGCCTTCACACAGTTGTCTTATTCCAGGCAAAACGTTCTTTGCATTTGGTTGCCATGGGGCAGAAGTGAAGGCCAAAGACTTAGGGCTAGATTCACTATCCTGCCCAATTGTTATCGATCCGTGTCTGATCCAGGCAGGGCCGATCGATTCAGGAACCAAGAACATTCAAATGGGGGCAATAGGAGACACGTCCTCATCCGCTGACCTGGACCGCTAGGTAGTGATCCCGACGCATGCGCAGACCATCTACTTTGCCTGTAGATGGTCTGGGCATGTGTTTGCTGTCTGGGGTTTACTTTTTTTACTGGCCCCGACTCTCCTGCTCTCTGCCGCCCTTCCCCGCAGTGCATGCCTGTGGTTTTAAAGCGGGTTAAAACCAGAAAGCGGGTGGATTTAAAGTGGGTTAAAACCACGGGCTCATGCTGCAGGAAAGGGTGGCAGAGAGCAGGAGAGTCGGGGCAGGTAGAGTCAGGGCAGGCAGGAGAGCCGGGGAGCCAGAGAGAGTCGAGGTAGGCAGAGAGCAGGAGAGCCGGGAAGCCAGAGAGAGAGTCGAGGCAGGCTGTACTCCAAGTGGAGCCTCACCAAAGACAGACAGAAAAAAATATAGCATCTTTCTATGCATGAGTGGGGCAGACAGCAGGGCGGCCAGAGCAGGAGAATCGGGGCAGAGAGCAGTTTTTTACACAAGCAACTAGTCAGCCAGTCAGTGTGTCAGGAAAAAAGTGTAGTGAATCGTGTCCTTCCTGTTTTGTTTTGCATGCCGATTCCCCTCATTTGCATGCATGGATCAGGATCGGATTGTTACACAGTTTAGTGAATCGGGTCGGAGGGAAACTGTGTCATAAAGGGCTCACAAACCAATCGGTACACAATCAGTTTGCTTAGTGAATCTAGCCCTTAGACATCATCAGGGCAGATTTAATTTACCGTAATCACCATTCACAAAGACTTGATTTAAATCATTCCTGTGGCATCATGAATAGCCTAATGGAATTCATTTATCAAAAAAATTAAACATTGCATGAATATAAACTAATCCTTAATATAAACTAATCTTTATTTTGGACTTTAATGTTTAATCTTAAATAGAAAATTATCTTTAGATAGATTTTTTTTCTTCAAAAATCATTTTGTTAAAAAAAAAAAATCCAATTTAAATTTAAAAAATGCTATTTTAAAAAAATCCAATTAATTTATTTTTAAATCCATAGTTTGGTTTTTGTTGTTGGGTTGTTTTTTTTAATCCATCCTAGGCAACATTTGGTTGGCAACTATTAGCATTTCTTTAAGTGCTAGCTGCCACTGTATATTCAGTGCTGGACCCTATCTGGGTACTATCACTGAATATTTGGGTGGTTGGTGGTACCCAGAATTTATCCAGGTATGGTTGATATTTGGTGCAATACCTGGATAGTTAACGACATAGTTAGAGCAACATTATATGTGGTCCAGTGTGCTTGATTAGCTATCCAAGCACTGATATTAAATATCTGTTAACGGTAAGAGTGGATACTCGGTGGCACGATCCAGTTAAGTGCATTGAGTGTCTACTCTAGGACCCCTTAATTCTTTCATAACTAAATACAATCACTAGTACTCAGTGGCTGAAAGAGTTGCTGCCTCAGTACTAGAGAATGACACGGTGACAAAATTCATCACCGTTCCCATCCCCGCAGATAACCGCGGGAAATAATCCCATGTCATTTTCTAGTGTCTATTTCAACTTCGGTCCTTCTACACCAGCATTCTTCAAATCAAAGCTTGCGGGTCAGTGGTTGTGGCCATTCATACTCTGATTCTTCCCTCTCTCTTTAAAGAATGACATGAAGATGGTTCCCGCAATTATCCACGGGAACGGTGATGAATTTTGTCACCGTGTCATTCTCTACTCAGTACCTCTGTCCTGCTCTTCTCCAGTACAAGGCATGCCACATTTCTTCATATCTGAGAGAGGATAATGTAATGACACATGAGTGCTAAACAACAAACCCCCTTTTTTATCAGGCTGTGCTAGAGGTTTTTAGCTTGGACTGGCAAAGTAAGTGCTCCAAATCTCTTAGGAATTCTATGAGCATTGGAACATTAACCGTGCCAGCCTGTGCTAAAAAACCTCAAGCGCAGGGGTGTCCAACCTTTTGGCTTCCCTGGGCTGCATTGGCCGAAAAAAATGTTTCTGGGGCCGTGCAAACACTGCAGCAAGACAGAGGAGGGAGCCGGCAAGACGGTAAACACCCAAGGGCAGCAGAGGAAAACACTGCATCGCTCGCAACCGGGGCTGCACAAAATTCTTCACGGGGCCGCAGGTTGGACACCCCTACTCTAGCGCATCTTGATAAAAGGGTCCGTAAGACAGGTTAGGGAGATGGACAGCTCTTGCATTCATTTGATCTATTTATTTTGATTTGGATCTCAAGGCAATTTTCAAAACAGTGACTTCAGTCATAGAATGTCAAATAGTAATTCTGCAGAAAGCATCAACCACAGATAAGTAAACAATCTGAGCACCAAAAACCAATACCCCAGACAGATGCCCTCCTAAAAATCATTGTCACTGGAAAAGCTTACCTAAAAAGCCAAGTTGACATCTCCCCAAGGCCCACAAATCTGTGCAGCCACGGAGACCCTCGGGCAACTTATTCTACTGCCAAGGTGTAGCCATTTTGCACTTGTCCTTTCTTCACTTTTCAAGCAGCCCATTGATCTAGGTCAGGGGTAGGCAATTCCGATCTTCGAGAGCCGGAGCCAGGTCAGGTTTTCAAGATCTCCACAATGAATATATATGAGATGGATTTGCATGCACTGCCTCCTTGAGATGCAAATCTATCTCGTGCATATTTATTGTGGATATCCTTGAAACCTGACCTGGCTCCAGCTCTCGAGGACCGGAATTGCCTATCCCTGATCTAGGTGCCTCTGCAGTCTGTAATCTCACTGGTGCTTTTTTAGTTAATTTTATATCCTGTCCTTCCAGAAAGCGCAGAATGGGTTACAAGTAAACATACGAAGCATTAAACATATTGGAAGGGAATATCCACCTTTGGAGCCACCAGGTGATCTCTGACAAAAACTATCTGCTTTCATGATGCTCCCTGCTCTATTTGGCCCAAGAGCAGGATATAGATTTGGAAATGAATCTTTGTTTCCATTGTGACAGCACAGAGATAACTTCAAGAGATCACTGGACTGCCCATGACTTTTATAGATGGGTCTCCAATTGTTCTAATTATGTTCTTTCATGTTTAATTTTGAGAGCAGTTCAATGGCATTTCAGGTGGCAGGGAGAAGTTCAGCTCTCAGAGCTTCATTCTTAGCTGTGATGTGCAGTAAATCCTTAGGAAAGGCAGAACAGAAGTTAAATATTTTCCTCTATTTTTTTGCATCCTGTTCTACTTCTCTGTTTGTGTCTTTTCACTTATCTCCCTACAGAGACCGCAGCGGAACTGGAGAGCAGCGCATGATATGCAACGATACAGACATCACTATCCGGTAGGGATATGCGTTTTTAGTCCCCTCCAGCTGCAAAGCACAGTTTAGAACTTTTATTTCTAAATCAATCGGTCCTTTGAATATCTCTAAACTGCTTCTTATTAACTAAGGCCCCCTTTTACAAAGCCATGCAGCCGAGTACTGCGCAGCTTATGTTCCAACGCCCATTCATTTCCTATTGGGGTTGAAGCATTTACCGCTCTACCAGCTTTTGTAAAAGAGGGGGTAAATCTCTTAGGGGGGGTCATAAATAATAGAGGCTGGGGGTTGTCTGTTAAGCAGAATTTCTCAAGGAAGTATACAAACCAGGTCAAGAATAACAGATATTAGGAAAGAAGAGATGGTGATGGGAGATTGGACCAGGATGCTGCTACAGGGATGGTTGGGGAATGGGGGTGCTGGGACAGGTTTCTGCTCCTAGAAGTAAACTCAATCCCTTTTTTTCATTCAGGATTTGCAAGTTGGGGAGAGTGAAGAGGAACCCATGCGGAATTTAAAGTTTTACAAGAATGAGATTAAATTTATGCCCAATGGTGAGTGTTCTGGAGACTCCTGTGTGGAGGAGGGGTGTTGCTGGGGGTCACTCTTCTACTGCATTCGAAGGTGTTGAGAAGGAGGCTTGTACCTGTGCTTTGTTTTTTTTTGATAATCAGGAAAGCATTGTGAAATAAAGTAGTAATGAAACATTATTCTTAATGCAAAATCATATGAACTTGAGATAGTTTCTCTTTCTGTATGACCGACTACTTCGGAAAATTGCGAGCCACGGAATCGAGGGTGAAATACTCAGTGGATTAAAACCTGGCTGGAGCATAGGAAACAGAGAGTGGGGGTAAATGGACAATACTCAGACTGGAAGAGCGTCACCAGTGGGGTGCCACAGGGCTCAGTGCTCTTCAACATCTTTATAAACGATCTGGACATTGGTACGACAAGTGAGGTGATTAAATTTGCGGATGATACAAAGTTATTCAGAGTAGTGAAGACGCAGGGGGATTGCGAAGATCTGCAACGTGATATAATCAGGCTCGAGGAATGAGCATCAACATGGCAGATGAGGTTCAACGTGGATAAGTGTAAAGTGATGCATGTAGGTAACAAAAATCTCATGCATAAATACAGAATGTCCGGAGCGGTATTTGGAGAGACGTCCCAGGAAAGAGACTTGGGAGTTATGATCGACAAGTCAATGAAGCCATCCACGCAATATGCGGCGGCAGCAAGGGCGAACAGAATGCTAGGAATGATAAAGAAGGGGATCACGAACAGATTGGAGAAGGTTATGCCGCTGTACAGGGCCATGGTGCACCCTCACCTGGAGTACTGCGTCCAGCACTGGTCGCCATACATGAAGGACACGGTACTACTCGAAAGGATCCAGAGAAGAGCGACTAAGATGGTTAAGGAGCTGGAGGAGTTGCCATGCAGTGAAAGATTAAAGAAATTGGGCCTTTTCTCCCTCGAACAGAGGAGATTGAGAGGGGACATGATCGAAACATTCAAGGTACTGAAGGGAATAGACTCAGTTGATAAGGACAGGTTGTTCACCCTCTCCAAGGTAGGGAGAACGAGTGGGCACTCTCTAAAATTGAAAGGGGATAGATTCCGTATGAACGTAAGGAAGTTCTTCTTCACTCAGAGAGTGATAGAAAACTGGAACGCTCTTCCGGAGACTGTCAAAGGGGAAAACACCCTCCAGGGATTCAAGACAAAGTTAGACAAGTTCCTGCTGAACCGGAACGTGCTCAAGTAGGGCTAGTCTCAGGGCACTGATCTTTGATCAGAGGACCGCCGCGTGAGCAGACTGCTGAGCACGATGGACCACTGATCTGATGCAGCAGCGGCAATTCATATGTTCTTGTCAACAGAACTGGTAGTTTTGACCATTGGGTTAAACCCCCATTAGTTGCAAGGGTTGTAGAGAACCCATTTTTTTTCATACTGCACCTCCCATCACACTGGGATGAGCTCCACCCACTCAGTCTTACTCTCTACAAGTGAGGAATAGGGAGCCTGTCCTGCTTGTTTAATCTTTATTATTTTAATTTTTTTTATTATCTGGTTGGAGGCTTTTTGTGTGCAGAGGATCCTGGTCATCCCGGGGCATCTCTGGCTGTGAGAATATACAGATTCTCAGGAATGAGGTCTGTAGCCCATAGGCACATGCCTCGCATGATTCCTATGTAGCCAGTCTGCATCAGTAGTTCTCTGTGCTCAGGGTCCGTACCTTTGGGAGCAATCTCACCTCAGGTTTTTCCAGAGTGGGCTTGAGTGACTTGCCCCAGGGTCTTTCCGGAGTAGGCTTGAGCGCAGACTGAGCAGGTCTCATGGTGGTTTATCCAGGATCAGGGCTGACTGTGTTTCTTCCCCTATGACATTGCATGACTCCAGTGGGGGTCTGAGGTCCAGACCCACATCGGGGTCTGGATGGCAGTCTGAAGAAGCAAGCCATCAATTGGACTCCAGGCTGTCTGAGGCAGAAATCTTTTCTCTCCTCTGATCTGGGGTTTCCCTATGCAGCTTTAGCACAGCAGCATTGCACAGTGAGTAAGGCTGAACAATGTCTTGGCTTATGCCATTTCTGCCCACAGAATGCTCTGGATCAGGCAATGGGCAGGAAATGTAGCCTCCAAGGTGACCCTAAGCAAACTCCTCTTTCAAGGACAATTGCTCTTTGGCAAAGGTCTGGACAATTTAATGGCTAGTGTGATGGATTACAAGCCAAAATCTTTACTAGATAGCTGACCCTGGAATCTAAGGGGGTCTGGTAGGGGAAATTTTTGTGGCTCCTGATGATTTCGCCAGTATTCAGGAGTGTCCTCTAATCAGAGGACATTCCAGGATTGAGACAAAGGTTTGGGTGCATCAGTTTTTCCCAAGGGTCTGGATCCTACTCCTCTGCGGCTTCCAAGAAACAGCGATGACACCAAGATTGCAGCCATTCACCCAAGGGTGGAAGCAGGCTGGCAGAGCACTTGGGAGGGGTACAAGCTAGAATTCTACCAGCTTCTCCCAGACCTCTTTCTCACTTCTCTGGCAGGAAAATTGGAAAAGGTGGCCCGGGTCTGGGTGACGGTTCAGAGGCTCATTGCTTTAGGAAAATGAGGCTTAGGCAGATACTCACTTCATATACATCATTGTGCCTAAAAGAGATTCAGAAGACTGAAGACTGATTCTGAATCTAAAGTCAGTCAATGCAGTGCTCAAGATTCCCCATTTCCACATGGAAATGGTATAGTCGGTCATTGCCTTAGTTGCACCAGGGGAATTCCTTGCTTTTCTGGATCTAACAGGCATATTTGCATATTCTCAATTCACTGCTCTTCCCTTTGGCCTCACAACAGCACCACAAACCTTTACCAAGGTGATAGTTGATGTGGCAGGGCACCTTTGCAAGGTGGAAATTCAGGTGCATCTTTATCTGGATGATTGTGTCATAAAAGCACCCTCAAGGGATGAGGTAACGACAGCAGTAGAGCAAGTGGTCCAGCTCCTACAGATGTTGGGCTGGGTAGTCAACTTCAGGAAGAGTCAATTGATCCTGACTCATCCCTGGAATACCTGGGAATCCGTTTCAAGATGGTACATAACAAAGTCTTCCTCCCGGAAGCACACAAAGTGAGGCAAATTTGGGAGATTTGTGACCTGCTGGCCCCCACAGCTTGGCAGTATCTTCAACTGCTAGGATCTATGGTGGCCACAATAGATGTGGTTCTCTGCGCCTATTGCAGGAGTTGCTCCTCTCAAGGTGGTCTCTGCAAGCAGATGCACTGGACCTCACACTGCTGTGGTTGAGCAAGGCATGGAGCATCCTGAACTGGTGGCTGGAACCACAGTCCTTGAACAGAGGTGTGCTGCTACACTTCACCCATTGGATAGTCCTGAAGACGGATGCCAGTCTATTTGACTGGAGAGCACATTGTGAGGGAGCTGAGAGTGATACAGTTAGCTCTGCGAGTCCTGGGCAGTCCGAGTCGTCTCAGTGTTTTTGGTTGTCCTAGTTTTTTCTTCAGGCCACTGCTAAACCCTAGAAACGGGTTCGCTTACTGCTCATCCAGCTGTTTCCAGGTTTCTGGGAGGGCACTTCGTTTGTGACCTCCCTTGCGTCTTCTTTTTCTTCGTGGAATCTTAACTTCGTCCTGCAGGGCCTTGTAGAGGCCCCATTCAAACCACTGAAGGGTGCTTCTCTTCTGGATCTAAGAACATAAGAAGCGCCATCTCCGGATCAGACCTTCGGTCCATCAAGTCCGGCGATCCGCACTTGCGGAGGCCCCGCCAGGTATACACCTGGTTTATTTATAGCCACCATATCTTTATATGCCTTTCTCAAGGAGATATGCATCTAGTTTGCTTTTGAAGCCTGGGACTGTCGATTCCGCAATAATCTCCCCTGGGAGAGTATTCCAGATGTCCACCACTCTCTGTGTGAAGCAGAACTTCCTGACATTAGTCCTGAACTTGTCCCCCCTTAGCTTCATTTCATGTCCTCTTGTCCGTGTCAAATTGGACAATGTAAATAATCTTCTCTGCTCTATTTTGTCGATTCCTTTCAGTATTTTGAAGGTCTCGATCATATCCCCCCGCAGTCTCCTTTTCTCAAGGGAGAACAATCCCAGTGTTTTAAGTCGATCCTCATATACCAGTTTCTCCATACCCTTCACTAGTTTAGTTGCTCGTCTCTGCACCCTCTCCAGCAGTTTTATATCCTTCTTTAGGTAGGGAGACCAATGTTGGACGCAGTATTCCAAGTGAGGTCTGACCATTGCCCTATAAAGCGGCATTATTACTTTCTCCGATCTACTCGAGATTCCTTTCTTTATCATGCCCAACATTCTATTTGCCTTCTTTGCCGCTGCCGCGCATTGTGCCGACGGCTTCAGGGTCCTATCTATCAGTACACCCAGGTCTCTTTCTTGTTCACTTTTTCCCAGAGTTGCACCTGTCATTTTGTACTCGTATTCCTTATTCTTACTGCCTAAATGCATTACCTTGCATTTCTCCACGTTGAACCTCATTTGCCATTTCTCCGCCCATTTTTCTAACCGACACAAATCGCTCTGGAGTTCCTCACTATCCTCCTGCGATCTGATTGCCCGGCAGAGTTTTGTGTCGTCTGCAAACTTGATGATCTCACTGGATGTTCCGTTTTCCAAGTCATTGATATAAATATTAAAAAGGATCGGCCCAAGTACCGAGCCCTGGGGTACACCACTAGTCACTTTCTCCCAGTCAGAGAACTTCTCATTTATGCCCACTCTGCTTTCGGTTTTCCAGCCATTTGCCTATCCATCTTTGTATATCTCCCTCTATGCCATGGCTTTGTAGTTTCCTGAGAAGTCTTTCGTGTGGAACTTTGTCGAACGCTTTCTGGAAATCCAAGTATATTATGTCCACCGGCTTTCCACTATCAATTTGCTCGTTCACGGTCTCAAAGAATTGGAGTAAATTCGTCAAACACGATTTCCCTTTCCTGAATCCATGTTGACTGGGTTTCATCAAGTCGTGTGTGTCCAAGTGCTGAACTATGCTATCCTTGGTCAGTGATTCAATCATCTTGCCAGTCAAGACTGTCTTTCTGGTCGTTATTGTTTCGGCACAACATTTTTCAGTGTTTCAGGCTCTTTCGTGCAGGGCATCCTTTTTTCATATTTCAGACGCTGGAGTTTTCTCCGTACTGTACCTTCCATGTCAACCAGGAAGTTCGTTTGTCCGCCTTTCCTTCTGTAGGCTTGGAGCAAAAGGATTGGATCTTGTGCAAGTTGCCTGTCAGGAGAGTCTTGCTCCACTGTTTGGAGAGGACTAATGATTTCCAGCTCTCTGATCACCTATTTGTTCTGGTTGCTGCGCTTTGCTGTGGTCGGCCAGCGGCCAAGGCTTCGATCACTCGAAGGATTTGAATGGCCATTTCTGCGATTTACATCACCCATGGCAAGCAGCTGCCGATTTCACTTAACGCCCACTTGACTGGAAATGTGGCTATGTCATGGGCGGAGTCTCGCACGATTCATCCTGATGACCTTTGCAGGGTGGATACTTGGTCCTCTCTTCATACTGTTACACGGTTTTACCGAGTGGATATGGCGGTTCGTTCTGATGCTGCTTTTTGGGACCTCGGTGTTGAGGGCAGGCTCTTCCCTCCCTCCCTAGTAGATATTTCCATTGGGCATCTCTCCTGCTGTCGGGTGGCGAGTTACTTGCTGCTCAATTTTGCTTTTATTCGGCGTATGTGCCCATCTCTATCACCAACGATGGGCACATGCAAATTTAGCGAATTTTCACTCCTCTCCACCAACCTCATTTGCATGAGCATTTTTGGGAGAATGACTCGCTTTTTTAAAATTGCTACTATAATGGCTGTGACAGCGGCCCATCGGTTTTTAACATGACTTGTAGAGAATTTAGGCCTTAGTTGTTTGAAATAGCCTACTTCTTTCTGCCTTGATGATTCTCCTTCTAGGCTTGAACGCTTTCCAGCCAGTTGACAGATCCTATGATGAGTTTTCTGTGAGTATGTTCATTACCGAAGTCTCTTCTTAGGGTGCTCGTTGCACACAGCAGGTTAGTTTCTCAGTTGCCTTTGTGCCTAATATTACTTGTTTATGTTTTACAGAGCAATTCAGTTCAAGAATTGTCTGTGTTACTGGGGATCTTCCCCCATAGCCCCTTATCATAGATTTGTTCAGGTATGTGGCTTGACTTTGGGATTTAACTGGATATGTTTGCTAGCTCTCAGGCGAAGGGGTGAAGCATATACTCAGAAAAGTGTTGGATTTCTGCAACTCCCGGATTGCAGGTTGGGATTGAACACCTAGCTTATGGAATCCTACAGGGACTAACAGAAAGAAGATTATTGAAGGTATAAGCCTAATCTTCCAATTTTTCTTTGAATTTAGGTAAATTTTTAGGTTTATACACTTAGCCATGATTTTTCAACCTCTTAGAGACGCCTTCATTCTGGCCACATGTTGCTTCTTGCTCTTCCCTCCCTTAAGGGTTGCAAGGTATTACTAAGGTGACCATACGTCCCGTTTTGAACGGGACCGTCCCATTTTTTGATCCCTTGTCCCATTGTCCCCACACACAGCTTCAGGACACTGAAATGTCCCGTTTTAACAAAGAGCGTCCCGAAGCTGTGCGTGGGGACCGGGACAGGGATCTGAAGCAGTGTTCTTCCACCACTGGAGGTTTCAAGTTTGGAGGGACAGGGATCTGAAGCGGAGGGATCTAAAGCAGTGTTCTTCCACAAAAATGTCCTGCCGGTCTGTGGAGATCAGGGGGCCCGATGAACTTGCTTGCATCAGTGCCAGTAGCGTCAGCGCAGCGATCAATTAGGCAGCCTTGGGGCTTTTGCTGAGTCGCAGCCCGCCTCTGATGATGCAACTTCCTCTTTCCTCAGAGGTGGGCACAACCCATCAAAGGACCCAGGGCTGCCTAATTGAATCGCTGCACTGACGGTATTGAAAGCTACTGGGAGGGAAAGGGAGGAGAGGAGGGCAGAGGGGAGAACAGGAGGGACGGACGGTCAGACAAATCCCCACTTGCCGATACCGGTTCTGTTCTTGCAAGCCTGCCTGTTCCCCTTTGCTGGCAGCGTTGGGCAACTTGGCCTGGGACCCGAGTCTTGCACATTGCAGGCTGGAGCATGAAGTCGGCCTGCATTTTTCCCTGGGAGGGCTGCAATTGCCCACAAATGGCAGCAAATAGGGTCGGCCTCTAGTAAGATATTAGAACAGGAGTACAACCTGCATACGCACACTAAATCTCACACTTTTTACCGCTCCCCCTCCCCCCCGTTAGAGCTTCTTTCAGATCGCTGGTCTTTAGCTGAGCTCATATCCAATAAGATCAGTGAGAAAGTGGTGAACAGGATGTGAGGTGCTCAAAATGTAATTTGTTTGAACTGGAACTTCTCTCTTCTGCACTAGGGTCATTGCAATGATTGACCCGGACCAAAAGTCACATAACTTGGCTCCTTTTGGAACGCTACAACAACCAAGACCCCTGATTGTGGCCATCTAGGCATAACTTCCATGGAATGACCACAAGTACCCCCCTCCCCCCCCCCCGCCAGACCTGTACTCCACTAATTTGGGGACCAAGCATTCTGACCCAGAAATTGTAACTGAAGACTGTTGCAGTTTGATCAAGTGGCAAAACAGCCTTCTTCTGCCAGTGTCAATGTATCATATGGTATCCCCAGTGGAAATGTGTACTGGGGAGTTAGCTCTGCCCTTTAAAGCAGTGTTCTTCAACCACTGGTCCGCAGATCGGTGCCGGTCCACAAAATAATTATTTTATTTCCACCAGTCCATAGCTGTAAAAAGGTTGAAGAACAGGTAACGCTTCTCCCTGCTTCGCTGATGCAGAAACGGATCATTTGCTTGCAGCAGCAAATACTCAAGCCTTCCCCCCGACGTCATTTCTGATGTCTTAGAGGAAGTTCCAGGCCAACCAGGTAGCAATTGGCTGGCCCAGAACTTCCTCTCCGACGTCAGAATTGATGTCGGGGGAGCGGGGGCGGAGAGAAGACTTGTAAGCCTGGCGCTTGTGCAGTGCAGTCGCTGCACACGCCTTGATGTTGCTGGGTCGGGGAAGCAGAGTGGCTTGGCTAGGGTGCATCGGGGAAGCAGGCTGGCTTGGCTTGTCAGGGGCCAGGGGAAGCAGGGTGGCTTGGCTAGGGTGCGTCGGGGAAGCAGGCTGGCTTGGCTTGTCAGGGGCCAGGGGAAGCAGGGTGGCTTGGCTTGTGGGGGGCAGGGGAAGCAGGGTGCGTTGGGGAAGTAGGGTGACTTGGCTTGTTGGGGGGCAGGGGAAGCAGGATGGCTTGGGGGGCATGGAGACAGAAAGAAAGAGAAAAAAATGAAAGAGAGGATGCACAATCAGAAGGAAGTGCAACCAGAGAGTCATGAAATCACCAGATAAAGGTAGGAAAAATGATTTTATTTTAAATTTAGTGGGCAAAATGTGTCACTTTTGAGAATTTATATCTGCTGTTTATATTTTGCACTATATTTAATGGGATCCGGAGAAACCGGGAAGGATCCGGGATCGGGGGGGAATGGATCCGGGGGTCCCGTTCCTGTCACTCTTACACCCAACCTCTCTCCTCCCTTACTTATATAATTCCACTGGAGTTCCGTTCCTTCCCTAACCATGTAAACCGTGTCGAGCTCCATCTGCGGAGATGATGCGGTATATAAATCCAAGATTTAGTTTAGTTTAGTTTAGTTTAGTCTTGTCCGTTTTGAGGAAAAAAATAAATGGTCACATTAGGTATTACTCGCAGATTCTTCTTGGGCCTGGCTCTGTCTTTATGCACTCAGAAACGGATGGGTTTATGCTCATTTGCCAGCAGGTGGAGACTGAGACACTGACTTTTGGCATCAGTACAAGTGGGCTGTGCAGTCCCTCTTACAACTGGTCTTTTCTCATTCTCCAGGAAGTCTGTGTGCAGTCTGTGCTGAGGTTTTTTAAGGCCTGTTGGATCTGGTTAGTGAATCTTTCTTGTCCCTTTGTCCGGACTGAGCTTGGGGGACCCTCTCGGGGATTCTATTGACTTCGGGGGTGTCACACTTGGAAGGGTTGAGCCCTCCCCCCCCATAACCCCCACCTCCTTAGGTTTTTCAGAATCTTGAGGAGCCTCAACTGTATGCCTTGCCACCGATACTGGCACTGACTACAGTTTAGAGTGCCTGTGGGGTCTGCTTTTTCTTGATACATTTGGTTGGCTGTGAGAAGAACTAAAAAAGAGAAAATAAAAGAAACAAGAAATAAAAGGAGCTTAGTATTGAAAAAAAAAAAAGAGGCCTGAGGCCACTGTTTTTTACACAGTGTTGTTATGAGTGGGTTTTTGGTGCTTTCATTATGAGCACTTCAAAAAAGCAGAACGTGCACTTTTTGTGGGCGCCAATTGGTGGATGCAGCTGGCGGGTGCACAAAATGCTCCGGCCGCCTCGAGGGAGACACGGCTTTGGGTGTTGGCATGCCGGGTTCTCCTTTGCATGTGCATCACTCATCAGCAGAGGTGAACCCTGGGCTTTCTCTGTTGCCCATGCTGGGTTTTCCTCAGCTATCAGTGGTCAGTCGGATTTAGTGTTGCGGTCCGCCGGGGAGGCTGAGGATTCCGTTTTAGCTGAGGCTGGTGGTTTTTCTGTAGCGGCAGGGTCAGCTATGCCTTTGGGGCTGGTTATGTTTTCTGGTGACAGTTTAGCGATGGCCCTTCCCTCAGTTTTGGCGGGAAGCATGTCTAATTTGCCCACGGCCTCAGGTGACCTTCCTCCTGTCTTGGAAAGGCAGTAACAGTTCTTACATATTTTTTTTGTAATTATGTTTATTAGCAATGACAATACAGACTGTACAGTCAACCAACATTACATGTCTTCTGCTCCTAACGTAAATGCTATGTTGCCACTGGGTTTTTTTTTCCCATGATTTGGTGTTGGCCCTATGCAAGACTTATTTACATGCAGCTGGGGGTCCTGCTTTGGTGCCAGGGGTCTTGAGGTCATCTGAGGGGTTTGTCCCTGCCACAGCTGCCCCCGTTCAGTCTCCTGCCAGGCTGCCTTTATCCAACCCTCTCAGTCTTCTTCCAAGCGGCCGCAGGCGTCTTGGGGATGAGGATTCTTTCATGGCTGATCAGTTTTCTCTGGATGAGGAGTGGGATCTTGGGGGGAACCTTACAGATCCGTCAGGGGGGGCTGATTTTTTGGATGGAGACTTTAGAGGCGCCGGTTGGCAAGGACGTGTCTGTTCGCATATTTCAATGGGAAGAGTTGCAGGAGCTCATTTTTCAGGAGTCTTCTGTTTTACACTTTGAAGAGGAGGCCAAGGACCTCTCTCTCATGTTGTGGACCCTCTCCTGAGAGGGATCCGTTCAGCATCCCACTCTTTTCCTATGCATCAGGATATTTGGGATTTAGTGCACGCTCAGTGGAAAGTTCCAGACGTGCCTTTTCGCGTGACACAGTCCATGACAAGACTCTACCCCATCCCTGATGGCAATAAAGATACCTTTAAGTCTTATATGGTTGATGCAATTTTCTTGGCTATCACATGCAGACATACCATGCCGGTTGAAGGCAGTTCGGCCCTGATAGACCCTCAGGACGTAAAATGGAGGCTCTGCTTAAAGAGTTTTGATGTTGGTGCCCTGGCTGTCCAGGCAGCGATTTGTGGCGGTCTGGTGGCCCGGGCTTGTTTCCGGTGGTCTGAGAGAGTTCTTGACCGCGAGGCCGCTGACTGGTCCTTAGTGGATCAGGAAGTGGCTAAGATTGAGCTAGGCACTTCTTATCTCTCTGATGCCATGTATGATCTTTAACGTGCCTCGGCTAAGTTCATGGTTCTTGAGGTAGCTACCCACCGTACCCTGTGGCTTCAGGGTTGGTCAGCGGATGCGGCATCTATGACTAAGCTCAGTAAATTCCCCTTTCAGGGCTCCTTTCTTTTTAGAGAGGAGTTAGATAAGCTGGTTCAGGTTTTGAGCGACTCTAAAGTGCCTCGATTACTAGAGGACTGACCTCGCCAGACTTCGCGAGGTGGTTCTGCCCGGGGGGCATTTGCATGACTTTCGGAGGATGTTTCTTTCAACACATGCAGTCCTTTTGGGGGGGATCCACTATGGGGCGGTGTTGTGACTCCTCCAGGGGCTCCTCCGCTGCCCATCTGGCCCAATGACTCGTTGCGGGTCCTTTCCCTGGTTCCTGTCGGAGTCTGACTGTGGGAGTTTTACCGGGGGTGGGCCAAGATCACCACAGATCAGTGGGTCCTGGAAGTGATTCAGGACTGTTATGCTCTGGAGTCTTTCTGACCTTTGCCAGATGGTTTCCTCCTCTCCTTGTCAGGTGACTTGGAAGAAGAGGGCTTTTTGCCAGACACTGCTCAGGTTGCTTGGCCTCAAAGCAGTACCGTATTTTCTCGCATATAACGCGCGCGTTATACGTGGTTTTTACAAACCGCGCATACTCTTGCGCGTTATATGCGTGAGCGCGTTGTACAAAATTTTTTTTACATAGTTTCCCCCTCCCGACGCCCGATTCATCACCCGGAAGAAGCGCTCGCACTCCCACCCCGAAGGACCGCTCGCACCCCCACCCGAAGGACCACTCGCACCCCCACAGCCTCCCCCCCTCCCCCATGGAGAAGCTGTCTACCTTGTTTCTGGATGCCAGCCCAGCTGCTTCCTCTGCCGGTGGTCCTGCCCCTTCTCAGAGCCCTGTGCTGCGCTGCTTCCTCTTCAGGCGGTCCCGCCCTTTCTCTGATGTCAGAGAAAGGGTGGGACCGCCGGAAGAAAAAGCAGCGCAGCAGGGCTCAGAGAAGGGGCGGGACCGCCGGCAGAGAAAACAGCTGTGCTCGTTGGCATCTGGAAACAAGGTAGACTGCTTCTCCATGGGGGAGGGGGGTGAGGCTGTGGGGGTGCGAGCGGTTCTTCGGGTAGAGGTGCGAGCGGTCCTTCGGGGTGGGGGTGCGAGCGGTCCTTCAGGGTGGGGGTGCGGGTGCGTGCGAGCGGTCTTTCGGGGTGGGGGTGCGAGCGGTCCTGCGGGGGGGTGAATCGGACGTCGGGGGGGGGCATCAGGCTTTCAGGGTAGGGACAGGACTTCAAGGAGGAAAGGAGAGTCGGGGCGGGCGAAAGGAGAGTCAGGCAGCATGCGCGGTATACGGGTGTGCGCGGTATATAAAAATTTATATACATAAATATGTGTTTTTTGCGCGCTATACCCGTGTGCGCGTTTTACACGGGTGCGCGTTATCTATGTGAAAATACAGTAGTCCCAGTACCTTCTCAGGAGATGCGCAATGGCAGGTACTTCATTTACTTTGTAGTGCCCAAGAAAGAGGGGGTCTTTTTGGCCTATTTTGGATCTCAAAAATTTCAACAGGGCTCTCCAAGTTCCCTCTTTTCTTATGGAAACCCTAAAATCCATAATTCTGGCGGTCCAGCCTGGGGAGTTTCTGACTTCTCTCGACCTGATGGAGGCTTATCTGCATGTTCCGAATCGGGCCTCCCATCAGCTATTCCTTCGCTTTGCAATCTTGGGAGAGCATTATCAGTTTTGTGCGCTTTTTGGTCTAGCCATGGCACCACGGACCTTCACTAAGATTATGGTGGTGGTAGTGGCGGCGGCCTTGCGCAAGGAGGGCATTCTGGTACACCCCTATCTGGACAACTGGTTGATTCGTGCAAAGTCGTTTCAGGAGAGCTCCCAGGTTACGACTCGGGTTATGAAGTTTCTGCAGTCACTGGGCTGGGTGGTCAACCTGTCCAAGAGCTGATTGACTCCATCTCAGTGCTTGGAGTATCTCGGCGTTCTGTTCAATACCAATTTAGGGAGAGTGTTCCGTCCAGAAGCCAGGGTTTGTAAATTACAGTTACAGATTTGTTCCCTGATGGTTTGTCACTACCCTCAGGCACAGGACTTTCTGCAGGTCTTGGGGTCGATGGCGGCCTCCCTGGAAGTGATCAGGCGGGCTCGGGCTCACATGCGCCCTCTTCAATATGTGCTTCTTTGGTGGTGGTTGCCACAGATTCACGATCTGGACTTTCTCATTTCTCTTTGGGGGTTAGTTTGTCACAGCCTGTGCTGGTGGCTACAGTCTTCCAATCTGATCAGGGAGTGAGCCTAGATCAGCCCCAGTGGGCAGTGCTCACAGACGCCAGTCTCCTTGGTGGGGGCTCAGTGTCTCGGTTGCTCGGCTCAGGGCAACTGGTTGCCAATGGAGGCATCCTGGTCAATCAATGTTCTGGAGACCAGAGCCATTCGGCTAACACTGGTGGAATTCCAGTCCTTGCTGGAGGGCAAGTCAGTTTGAGTTCTCTCAAACAATGCCATAGTGGTGGCCTGTGTCATTCGTTTAGGGGGGTAGGCACCAATAGTCATCTAGTGGCGCTGGAGACCTCCCTCCTCACGGAATGGGTGGAGGCTCATGTTCTGGACATCTCGTCCTCCCACATAGCCGGAGTGGACAATGTCCAGGCGGACTTTCTCAGTCGTCATTCTCTGGATCCCAGCGATTGGTGTCTTGGGCTAGAGGCCTTCAAGTTTATTGTTCAGTCCTGGGGGTCAGCCGATCGTGGGCCTCATGGCAGCACTAATACTTCAGCTAGATCTTAGTAGTGCTTTTGACCTGGTAGACCACAAGATTCTACTGGGATGTCTGGATACCGCAGGTATCTCCGGAAAAGTTCGAGACTGGTTTCAGGGCTTTTTGAAAAAAAGATCTTATCAGGTATTTAGCAATGGTCAATATTCTGATTCTTAGAGTAACCTTTGTGGGGTACCTCAGGGTTCACCATTGTCACCCACCTTGTTTAACATCTATGTTGCCCCCATGGCTGATTTATTACAAAGTTTAAATGTAATATTTCATATTTGCGTCAACAACATCACGATACTGATACCAGTTATCTCTCTTACTGCGGAAATAAAAGATCAGATTATCTTTATTCTAAATCGGATTGAACAATGGACTATCGAATTTAAGTTGAAATTAAATACTGAAAAAACTAGATTTTTCCTTGCTTCCTCTTTTTATTTAAGAGGACAAGAATATCCAGTAGTTCCCTCCCTTAAAGTTTTAGGAATTACATCTAACTTTGGTGGAACATACTGATATGCTTGTTAAGAAATGCTTCTTCGCTTTATGGAAACTGCGTACCATCAAAAAATATTTTGACCCCACTTCTTTCAGACTACTAGATCAGGCACTAATCTTGTCTATCCTTGACTACTATTTGGAATCCTATAAAACAATCTTAGGAAGACTAAGGCTAATTCAAAATACAGCTGTCCGATTAATCTTTGGGCTGAAAAATCAGCAACATGTCAGCCCTTACCAATAGAAGCTAGAATATTTTTCAAATTTGCCTGTTATTTGGATTATCACCATTTTACCTTTTTTCTCATTTTGAATTGTATAGTCCAACTAAGTCTACTTGGCGCTCTGGTTTATTTACTTTTTCTAATCCCAAAAACAGTCGTTAAAAAAGTTTTTTGATAGAACCTTGGCCTATCAGGCAGGCAAAGTCCAAGCTTGGTTAGATGATATGATTCGACAGACTGCATCTTATTGCATTTTCAGGAAATTAGTTAAGACTTATTTGTTTAAAAAATTTGTTACTTGATCAATGATTATATTATAGTACTCGCACTATAGTTTTTTCTAAATGGTATATTGTACTGTGGCTTCTTATATGCTTTGTTTCATCACCAAATTGTTCAGTCTCCTTACTTTGTGAACCACCTAGAACTCTGGGTATTGGGTGGTATAGAAAATAAAGTTATTGTTATTATTATTATTTTCTGGATGTGATTAGATTCCTGAGAGCTGCGAAATTGCTCTGACCACCTATGAGGTGGTCAGTTTCTGCCTGGGACCTCAATCTGGTTCTCTGTGTGCTTATTCGTCCTCTGTTTGAGCTTTTCTATTCCTGTATGTTGAAGGGCCTTACTGTTAAGGCACTCTTCCTGGTGGCCATTACTTCCACGAGATGCGTGTCTGAGCTACAGGCTTTCTCTTGTAGGCCGTCTTTCCTGGAGTTCTCTCAGGAGCGGGTCGTGCTGCGGACGGTTTCCTCCTATCTGCCAAAGGTAGTTTCGCTTTTTCATGTTAACCAGTCTGTGGTTTTCCAATTCTTGGGTAGTCGTGAGGGCTTTTTGGGGCAGACAGTTGCACAAATTGGACATCCATAGGATCCATCGCTCTTATGTTCAGAGGACCCAGGAGTTCTGGAAATTGGATCTGGAGTCTGTCATAGGGGAAAACACCCTCCATGGATTCAAGACAAAGTTAGACAAGTTCCTGCTGAACAAGAACGTACATTGATAGGGCTAGTCTCAGTTAGGGCGCTGGTCTTTGACCAGAGGGCCGTCATGTGAGCGGACTGCTGGGCATGATGGACCATTGGTCTGACTCAACAGTGGCAATTCTTATGTTCTTATCATCTGTTTGTCCTCTTAGCGGATCCTCATAAGGTGCTTCTAAGGCTACCATTGCGCGCTGGATCAAGGAGGCTATCACTTCAGCGTACTTTCTTCAAAAGAAGCCTGTTCTGGAATTTCTCAAAGCTCATTGCACTCAGTGTCAGGCAGCTTTTTGGGCAGAGTCTTCTCTTATACCTCCGGTGGAGATCTGTAAAGCTGCCATTCTCTTCTCACCATTCCTTTGTGCAGCACTACCATGTGGACATTCAGGTGCATCAAGACACAATGTTCGCTGAGCGCGTTCTAGTGGTGGCTCTTCGGGAGTCCCACCTATGATGGGTACTGCTTTGGTACGTCCCATCCGTTTCTGTGTCGGTCTGGAGGGACGATAAAGAAGGAGAAATTAGGTCCTTACCTGCTAATTTTCTTTCTTTTAGTCTCTCCGAGCCCCGCCCTGTCATGTGCTGTGTTTTTGCAAAGAGTACAGTTTTTCTGCGGGTGTTGGTTGTTGTTGGGGGAGTTACAAAAGCAGCGGCATTTGGTTTGGCTGGTTTAGCTGGCGAACTGTGGGATATTTGGGAAAGGTTCTTGTTTTAATCAGTATTCAATAGTGTTTTCCTGGTTCTCTTGGGCTAGGCTTATGTTTTATCTCCATGTGATTGTGGAGTCATATGTTCTGAATCAGCGTAGTTGATTTCTGCTTGGCTATTCATAAAGACTGATTATAAGAGGGATTGCACAGCCCACTTGTGCTGATGCCAAAGTCAGTGTTTCAGTCTCCACCTGCTGGCAGAGGAGTGTAAACCCATCCGTTTCTGTTCCGGTCTGGAGAGACTAATAGAAAGAAAATTAGCAGGTAAGGACCTAATTTCTCTGTTTTTTCAAGCAAAAAAAAAGGAAAGAAATTAAATTATTTGACCCGGATTTTCTAGCCAGCGCTGTTGTTGACGGCCATCTTAAAAGCAGCTGCTGATCGTGTGTCGATCACATGATGGCAGCAGTTAGAGAATTGCACCTTTGGAAAAGATAGGCACCGGAAATGTAGGCTAAGGTTTTCCAGGCTTACTTTACTAGCGCTTACTTTTGATATGAATCATGCCTATGTAGGCATTTTAAGCCATCTAACACCTCTTTCGACATTAGCAACACCTACAGTGGCATTAGGTGCCATATCGTGCTTATGGAGGCACGATACCAGCACTGATTTTTTTAGGCACCAATAGGCGCCTTGAGAATCGGTGAAAAAAGGCATTTAAACAGCATTTTTCACTGAGCTTAGTTGCCTGTTAGCGCCTGAAAAAACGATGCCATTTAGAGAATCTAGGCCTTTGTGCCATACTTTGAGGTCTGTTTGGTTTGTAGCAGTTCTGATTATTCAGTTATTTTATATTGACTTGATTTTATCCATGTCTTTTTGAGTTATACATATATTGTTTGCTTGTAATTTGTGTCTTATTTCTGTATAATTCACTGTTTATTATTGCTTTTTATTTTGGATTGTTTGGTATTCGAATGATTATTTTATGATTTATCACAGTGTCTTTTAACCAGTCCTTGAAGTACATCAAGCCAGTCGGGTTTTCAGAATATCCACAATGAATATGCAAGATTGAGGGCTGTGTACCAAAGAGGCAGTGCATGGAAATCTATCTTATGCATATTCATTGTGGATATTCTGAAAACCCAGCTGGCTTGATGTGCCCCAAGGACTGGGTTTAGAGAGACTGATTTATATGATACGGTATGTTTTGAATATGGATTTTATTTGCTTTGAACTTGATTACTATCTATGTAAAAGTGTCTATTGTGAGGATTTAATTTTTCAGTTTTTCTTCTTTTTCCTCTCTATAGGGATTACAATTGAGGAGCTGCTGACATCTTGGTTGAAGGACTATGAGATCTTGGAGGATAGACATACCTATATCCAATGGTAAAACTGGCAGTACAGCAGATCCTCCTAGATTGAGGCTTTTGATAGCCTTGGTATCATTCAGTGTCCCTGTTTTGTTCTTTTAGAAAATCATTTCTTTCACCTTGGTTGGTACTTCTTGATACTTAACTTTGGTTTGGTGCTTTGTTTTTGGAGGTGCCATGCTTGGAGGTAGTGCTTGGTTTGTGAGGCTGGGCTGTGGCTGAGGGTGCTGTTTGCTTGCCATAGTGCCCCATTTGTGAAATTCAGCTCCAAAAATGCTTTTGACACCTGGGAAATGAAAAGCATTTGTGTCCTTCAGATGAACATGACATATGATGCCCCCTGTTTAAACTCTTCTGTTTTTTTTGTAGTGCTTTGCACATTGTGTAAACCTCACTTAGGGTGCTAGTTCAGTCTATCCCTCCATCTGCAGGAATGATAGCATTCCAGGGGCGGGGGTGGGGGGGTTGTACTGAGTTGGTGAAAAGGAGACAGGAGCTTCCACTATGTTTCTATATGGAACGCTATTGAAAAAGATGTGGGTGAGCTCATTTTCAGCAGGGTAACTAAAAAAGTCTTGGATGATCTACGGGTGTGCTGAATTTTGATTTTTCCTTTCTTTTATCATATCCAAATTCACTTATTGCAGTTTCTTCTCTTGGTCACTTTTTTAATTGTCTCTGTCTTTGTTTCAGGTTGTTCCCTCTGCGGGAAGAGGGCATGAATTGGCATGCAACACCACTGACACAAAAGGAAATTCAGGTGCGCATCTTTTTAACAGTTTTTGGTTTGTTGTTTTTTTTTAAATAAATTCTTTATTCCTTTTTAAAACATATACAATAATTGAAATACAGATTCATAAGAACATAAGCAATGCCTCTGCTGGGTCAGACCTTAGGTCCATCTTGCCCAGCAGTCCGCTCACGCGGCGGCCCAACAGGTCCAGGACCTGAGTAGTAATCCTCTATTTATACCCTTCTATTCCCTTTTCCAGCAGGAAAATGCCCAATCCTCTCTTAAATCCCAGTACTGTATTCTGCCCTATAATGTCCTCTGGAAGCGCATTCCAAGTGTCCACCACACGTTGGATAAAGAAGAACTTCCTGGCATTTGTATTGAATCTGTCCCCTTTCAACTTTTCCGAATGCCCTCTTGTTCTTTTATTTTTTGAAAGTTTGAAGAATCTGTCCCTCTCTACTCTCTCTATGCCCCTCATGATCTTATAAGTCTCTATCATATCCCCTCTAAGTCTCCTCTTCTCCAGGGAAAAGAGACCCAGTTTCTCCAATCTCTCAGCGTATGAAAGGTTTTCCATCCCTTTTATCAGATGTGTCGCTCTTCTCTGAACTCTCTCGAGTAACGCCATATCCTTCTTAAGGTATGGCGACCAAAACTGGACACAGTATTCCAGGTGTGGGCGCACCATCGCCCGATACAGCGGCAGGATAACTTCTTTTGTCCTGGTTGTAATACTCTTCTTGATTATACCTAGCATTCTATTCGCTCTATTAGCAGCTGCTGCGCACTGTGCCGTCGGCTTCATTGACCTGTCCACCATTATCCCCAAGTCCCTCTCTTGGGTACTCTCATTCAATAACATCCCTCCCATCGTATAGTTGTACCTCAGATTTCTGCTTCCCACATGCAATACTTTACATTTCTCAACGTTGAACTTCATTTGCCATTTTGTCGCCCATTCCCCTAGTTTGTTCAAGTCTCTTTGCAATTCCTCACAGTCCTCTTTAGTCCGAGCTCCCCTAAATAGTTTGGTGTCATCTGCAAATTTTATTATCTCACACTTCGTCCCTGTTTCTAGATCATTTATGAATATATTAAATAACAGCGGCCCGAGCACCGAGCCCTGCGGAACACCACTCGTGACCCTCCTCCAGTCAGAGTAGTGGCCCTTCAACCCTACCCTTTGTTTCCTACCTGCCAACCAGTTTCTGATCCATCTATGTACGTCTCCGTCCACCCCATGGTTCTTCAGTTTCCGGAGTAATCGTTCATGAGGCACCTTGTCAAAGGCTTTTTGGAAATCAAGGTATATGATGTCTATGGGGTCACCTCTGTCCATCTGTTTGTTAATTCCTTCAAAGAAGTGTAATAAGTTGGTTAGGCACGATCTCCCCCTGCAGAAACCATGTTGGCTGGTTATCAAAAGTTTGTTTCTTTCCAAGTGATCATCGATGTTTTCTTTTATCAGTGCTTCCGCCATTTTTCCCGGAACCGAGGTCAGACTCACCGGTCGGTAGTTTCCCGGGTCACCTCTTGATCCCTTTCAATTATTCATTTTACAATATAGACATCACTTAAAATTTTTCAAATATTCAAGTTTTTGGTATTGTCAGAGGAGTCTCGTTAAAGCTTGTTTGAAAATATAAACAGAATCGAGTCATCCATTGGATCTCATTGCATATATTATTGTGAAAATAACATGGCAGTATTAGCACATGCAGGCATTTTACACATCACCATCAGCTGACATTGCACAACAGTGTCATATTAGCAATATGTGTATGCACACTGTGCATTCACCAGAGCATCATATCACCAGAAATGACCTTGGTCTCTGGTTCATGGTATTGGTGGTAGGCTTATTGGTATATAAAACTTTTTTTTTTTTTAATACAAGGATTAACCATAAAATCTACTTTTTAAAGCAACTAAAATCATAAACAACTTTAAACTTGACACTAGAGAATGACACGGTGACAAAATTCATCACCGTTCCCGTCCTCACGGATAACCGCGGTAAACCATCTTCATGTCATTCTTTAAGGAGAGAGGGAAGAATCAGAGTATGAATGGCCACAACCACTTACCCTCAAGCTTTGCTTTGAAGAATGCTGGTGTAGAAGGACTGAGGTTGAAATAGACACTAAAAAATGACATGGGATTATTTCCCGCGGTTATCTGCGGGGACGGGAACGGTGATGAATTTTGTCACCATGTCATTCTATACTTGACACTACTCGCAATGTACTTAAAGCAACCTGAAGTGTTTCCCACTTAGTGCATAAGCAACCTGTGGAATTTGTTGTCAGAAGTCAAGGAAGGAAGGAAGTTAGCATAGCTGGGTTTGAAAAGGGTTTAGACCTTATTTTATCCGAAGGAAAATGCAGTAGGGATGGCATGCAATTAGATTCCTCGCTAATATACAAGAAACCTTAACCAGATCTGTTTGGAGTCTTGCATTTATGGTCTGCTGTATCACATCAGAGTTATGGATGCCTGTTGCATGTATTTAGGGCTTGATTCTATAAATGGTGCCTAACTTTTAGGTGCCGGTCTGCACAGATGTCAATAAATGCTATATCACATCGGAGTTATGGATGCCCGATGCATGTATTTAAGGCTTGATTCTATAAATGGTGCCTAACCTCACCTAACTTTTAGGTGCTGGTCTGCACAGTTGTCAATCAACCACTAGGCATCCTTTATAGAATCACACCTAGCAGCACCTAAGTGGACTTAGATGTTGCTAGACATTCTTGAGGTAGGCGCCTAGTGATGCCTAAGGTCACCAGGCCTATTCTCCGCCCCTAACCAGGCCTACCTTTTCAGATAGGTGTCAGAGGGTGCCTTGACTTTGGTGTCGATAGGCGCTGTGCAAATATCCACGCTTATGTTCAATTATAAATTAAAATACTTTTTAAATCAGTTTTTAATGGCATGGTCAATTACCACACCATTTAATCAATTTTTAAAAAATTAAATTTTGTGTGGATTTAAGTTAGGTGTCCATGATTAAGGCACCTAGCAAGGCCTAAAGTACAAGTAGGCTCCATTTATAGAATCTGGCCCTTTTGCTGAAATACTTTCCATGCTGGGTCCTTTGAACTGTCTTGTCCTACCATAGAATAAAGATCTTCATTTGGAACCAAATTTCCTCATTTATTTTCTTCATGGTCATCTTGACTGCATTCCTTCTGCATATCCTTGTTGGGGACATTGTTCTTGTTTTTGTCATGAGCAATTACCATCTATGTGGCCTTAGGAAAACTGTTGCATATCTCTGTGAGGGTGAAGGAACAAAGTCTGCTAGTCTTTGTGCACTGGTTAGTTTCAGAATTTTGTGAGTATACAATGCAAAAATGAGTTTTGTGTGTGAGCTAACCATGTGCAGCACCAGCACACAGCTTCATTAGCATGGATTTAAATGTACTATTAGCAGTTCAGCATAGATACTGAGAAGTATTAATCTTTTTGGTCTTCTGTGTACAATCTGAGGCTTTAATGTGGGGTCTGAGGAGGCATTCATCCATGCCTTTTTCTTCACTTTACTGCGAACATATAACTTGCAGCTTTTTTTTTATGGGTTCTGTAAGTCTGTCTGACAAGGTGCTTGGCTTACTGGACCTTTGGTCTGACTCAGGATGGCTTATGTCCTTAATTATGCGAAGAATAGATCTGTCTCCTTACTACTATGACAGAGAGAGTACTCTGGTTGTCTGTATTGCACTACAGATGCCCAGCCTTGTAAGAGTAGCAGTAAACCATTTGAGACCTTTAAACCGAAAAGTTTGATGGATTGGATACTTGGAAAATGATGACAGATAAAGACCTTATGATCTGTCCATACACCCCTGTGCTTGTCCCTTACTTTGTTGAATTTGGATGCACATTACTGGGAGGCTGCTCTTCACAACCACCACCCTTTCTGAAAAAGTGTTTTTCTTTAGATTACTCTTGAGTCTGACTCCTTGTTTCAGAGCTCTCTTCCATTGGATAGTTGATGCCAAATGCATGCACTAAATTCAAGTACTTCTATGATTTTTTTTTTTGATTTTTTTTTTAGGAATTTAAAATATCTGACAAAGTTATGGATAGGTTTGTTCAAGCTTATGAGCTCATGCTGGGATTTTATGGCATCCGACTGGTGGCTCAAGAGACAGGGAAAGTATCCCGGGCACAAAACTGGAAGGAGAGGTTCCGGAACCTGAATGGGTGAGACAGTAGGGCAGCTCAACAGACTGATCTGTCCACACTGCTGAGCTGATATTTTCTGCTCTTAAATGCCCTCTCTATTGCTAGCTCATTCTTTGCCATTATTTTACTGTTTGTTTTTTACCTGGGGGTTTTTTTTTTTTCACTGACTGACTCTCACTGTATTAGTTGTTGGATGGTAACTGTCTTTCATTGCTGCATCTAATTGAAGTTAGTTACCAGTCATCAGTTGAGTAGACAAGCACTGATAATCTGGGTCAGGTACTTGCTACAGAAAGCTATTAAAAAAGGGTTTTCTGAAGTAAACAATCAGTTCACTATTTTAAAACATTTGTACCCCTTTTACTAAGCCATGATAGAGATTTCTACCACTGCCCGGGGCAAGAATTATGTCTGTATATCATGTAAAGGGGCTGGGGCAGGGCTATAAGGGTTTTCTGGATAGGGGCAATATTTAGCTTCTTTCTAGTTTATATAAAGTTAGGACTATGTATTCACTGAGCATACTTGTATAAATATTTCTGCTGACTATCCATATACAGATATGCATAAAACGTATTCATATACCTTTATTTGTTTGCTGGTAGATGATGCCTCCAGCAGTAGAACAGGATTTTGATACTTGAGATAATTTCTCAGCAGTTGGGTAGATATTACGAGACTAACCATTTTTTTCTTTTGGTATCTTGTGTTTCTTTATTTCAGGCATACGCATAATAATCTCAGAATAACACGCATTCTGAAGTGTCTGGGTGAGATGGGTTTCGAGCACTACCAGGCTTCACTCGTGAAGTTCTTCCTGAAGGAAACGCTGGTAGAGGGCACTCTGTCCAATGTCAAGCGAAGCGCCCTAGACTACTTTCTCTTCACCATCCGAAATAAGCAGCAGCGCAGGGAGCTGGTTCATTATGCCTGGAAACACTTCAAGCCAAGGGAAAACTTTGTGTGGGGCCCACTGAATAAACTGGAGAGGTTTGAAGCCCAACGGCAGAAGACAGCCATGAAGACAAGTCACATTGGCACACAAGGAGAAGATGAAACAGCAGAAGAGTGCAGCACTGAGGAGGAAATAAGATCAGAGCCCAAGGCTGTGATGAGCAAGGATGATTTCCAGGGTTGCACCTTAGACTGGGACAGGAAGTCTGGGCCAGGAAATGGTGACAAAGGGGAAATAGGTCATCAACTTCACAATGCTGATATGAAAAATGCCAACAATGATACTGGGTTAGGTCTGGCAAAGGACTGTAAAAAGAGAAAACTTGAGGGTCAGGCAACAAAAAACAGTAAGAATGGCATTGAGCAGCCAAATTCACCAGATGTTGACACCATTTCCAGCAGCTTCCAAGAAATTAGCATGACTCATTGTCATGGAGAAATGCCAGTGGTAGCATCAGCAGTGGATGAGAAGGGAACCACAGTGCAAACTGAAGACATGATAGAGTTAGATTTTGACACTGCCACAAAAAGGAGGAAAAGGGACCAGACAAAGGCAGAAAAAGGAAGCATCAAAGTCCCAGAAAGTCAAGACAATGACCCAAGTCCATGTGAAATGAAAGGAACGTCAACAGAAGGCTTTGTTGATAAGGAGCCTTTGAAGCAAGCTAAGGACATCTCAAAGATGGCATTCTTACAGTCTGATGATGGTAGTCGATTGCAGAACTCAGCTGTGAGCTCTGATTCTCTACTGCTTGCACACCAGCCCCACCCTGAGGGCAGTCTTGAACATGAGAATAATACAGCAACATTCAACTCAAAGGAAAATGTGCCAGCTCTTTGTGATAAAGCTCTTTTACTAAATGCAAACAAGGTAGCGAGCGCTGGAGAGGGAGTGGGGTGTATGAAATCAGGTAAAGAAATCGAGAAGGGAGTAGATCCCAGGGGAGATAGGCAGAAAGAGAGTAGTGCTACTGAGCTTGTAGAGAGAATACAGGATGGGATCCCATTAACTAACACTGAAAGATCCACAGAGGACCTGGGCTGTAGGACAGCCACAGAACTGGCAGTTGCGACCAGTGCACTTAACCAGAGGAAAGAGAATGTCCCTAGGGAAGAGGTGAATGAAACAGAAATAGAAGGTGTAAACCCTAAGGAGCACCCTGCAAAGGATACATCAGAAAGCCCTCAGATTCCTATACATGTACAACAGTGTAATTGAAAGGGCCCTGCAGGAGGGCAAAAGCAGGAAACATTAGCAAACATTGAAAATAAGGAGCAGAAGGAGTGTGAAGCTGCTCTTATCAAGAAAAGACTTAACAAAAGGAGAACCAGGAGATTCCTGGAAACAACATGCAAAGTATAGAGGGGCTGGTGATGCACATTAAAGAAACAAGTAGGAGCTTCGGTGAAGTATGTGGCCAAATGGCAAAACAGGAGGAGCAAGCCTTGTGGGGAGAGGAAATGCCAGAATGAGAGAGGAAAGATTTTCTTGCTTTTGGACACTAGGGAAAGACTTCCATATCATTGCTCCTATTTTGCATTTAGAGGATAATGTTTATTGGCTTGGGTGCTCAGCAGTCAAAAGGGTGTCCTGGGCTACAACACTATGCTTGCAATTCAGCAGTGTGGATAAGACAGTCTAAATTTCCCTAAGAAATAGACTGTGAACTGAGGCTGGGATGCTCTTTCCATGGTAGAAAGTCTTTCCATGGCCAAAATTCTCAGTGTAAAACCTTACCTCATGACTCATGCACTCTTCTTATGTCAAATTATTTTAAAAAATCCAGGGTAATAAAAAGATTTTTATATTGCATTATTGCAACATCTCTAAAAAAGTATGTTCTTGTTTGAATTACCTCACATGTTTTACTGCTCCATACCTAACTGCTGAAAACCTTTCTTTCTCTGCAGCATTTTTCCTCGGAGGGCAGCGAGGGGTCTGGCACATTGGTCAGGTCTTTATTCTGAACAGACAGCTTCCCTCTAGTACTCTTCTAAAACAGTGCAAGGTCACCCTGAGGATTTAGGGAATAGATTCACTACAGCTCTGTGTGTTAGGAGCCTGGTATGTATTGGACGACTGCTATCAGCCCTGCCAAAGGAGTAGGATAACCCAAACTACACAAACAAAAAAGCAAAGCTATGGGGGGGTTCTGAAGTAGTCTTCAATAAAATGTTAGCAGATATGCTAAATCCATAAATTGGTATATTTGTTGTTGTATGAAATCGTTATCTAATGAAACAAAAACAGCAGCTTGTTTATCATCCTTTAATGCAGTGTCTCTAGCATGCCCCGACGGGACCCGTTTTGCCCAAACGGGCTTTTTCAAGGGTTCAAATAGGAGCTCTGCATAATACAAAGAGTTACAGCATATCTTATTAATCTAATAATAAATTGTTAAAATATCAATTCTATTAATCTAATAGTAACTGTGTTTCCATTTACCAAACTTATTGAAACGTCGACTCAATTAGTTCTACAATTTTTCAGATATTGTGTAACAAATCTAAAAATATGTGATAATTTCAGGACAAAAATCTCATGGTGTACAACTATCTTAAATCTTAAGTTAAAACCAATCAAAATGAGACCTCTAATAATACATAAATTAAACTTAATATCTAAGAATTCAAATGTATAAATTTATAATTTAGATATGAAATGACATTTACAGACAATTAATTAAACAAGTGAATAAAGTTTAAAATACACTACCCAAGTGCTAATAAATAATGACCTCAATATAATTTAAAGTTACTTCTAAGACTACTCAATATACTTGTTCTATTTGTGATTGCCTAGAATGAAATAACTATATTTAAAATAATTAATTATCTAACTTCTTAAGGTTAAGTATCAAGTAATCTATATTTTCAACTTCTAAACAATGTATTCAATCGTGTCTAAAAACCTATGAATTAATCTATAAATTCAAAGTGCTTTTCCTAACCACACATAATTACTCATAACACTCATATTTTAAAATACTTCATATAGAAACCTCTCTCGATCATAATAACCATCACAACATGTTGAACCCAACAAGGCAACCTATATTTTTATTGTGCTAGTTTCATATTGTCTCATATAGCTATAAATTACTTGCAGGAATAGTGTTCCCTTACATTATCTCAAATTAAATCAAATGGATCTAGTGATTTATATCATAAATTCAACTCACTAGAACTACCAGATTTTAAATTTAAACAAGAAACCGTGAAAAGCTCATCAATTCAATCTAATCATTAATAAAAATCGTTAAAACAAATCTTCACGTTTCTATTCTCAAGCGATTAAAATAAACAACACTATCCATTCCCATAGACTCTAATTCAAGATTTAAACTTCCATTCTAGAAAAATAGAAATGTAAAGAGAGACAGCTCATTCAATAAACCAACCTTATTTCAGCGTCCTCTCAGCTTAGGGGCTAGAGCAGCTAGGCGTGAACCGTGTGTTATTTGCCCTATTTTATATCGATGAACACTGGCGTAAATTTAAAAATGAACGTGCTTTACGTCCTATGCGTGTTCAGCGTATTCAGCGTATCTACTATGACATCAGACGTTATTTGTAATCTTTAACACAAGCGCAATAAATAAATTATAGGCACGAATCCCCAAAAAATATATAAAATTTATTTATCAGATCTTCAATATCCCAAAGCAGCTTATGCCTCCGCTCTTATATTGATGTGATCAAAAATAGAGCGCTAGTCATACTTAGTAGTGAAGCATACGCTGAAGTAATAATAATAATAATAACTTTATTTTTGTATACCGCAGTACCAGAATAGTTCAGAGCGTTTTACATGGCAAGAGACTGTACATCTACAGCGAAGTTACAAATAAGTCAATCAATCAATGTAGCTTAGCAAGTCGGGAGCAGGCAAGAAGGAGATAGCGAGGTTATAAACAAGTCAATTAGCGTAGCTTAGGAAGTTGGGTGCAGTTAGGTAGGAGGTGCAGGTAGTTAGGAGGTGCAGGTAGGTGGGAGGAACACGGCATAGTTAAAGGTAGAGTTGCAAGGAGGGCGGGAATCAGAGATATTTGTCAAAGAGATAAGTTTTGATTGATTTCCTGAAAGTTTGGTAGGAGGGAGAATTAGAGATGAGAGTGGAAAGACATTTGGTCCATTTGCCTGCCTGGAACGCCAGGGATCTGTCAAGGAATCTCTTGTAGATGCAGCACTTTAGGGACGGGAAGGCAAACAAGTGGGCGTTACGCGTGCGGGTGGGGCCAGGACGGGCAAAGTGATCTGACAGATAGATTGGAGACTAGCCTGTTAGAGTTTTGAAGCAGAGTTAAGCAAATTTGAAGATAATCCTTGCCTCCATTGGCAGCCAGTGCAGTTTTTTGTAGAAGGGGCTTTTTTGAGGGGTCTGATTTTTTGAGATTGTAGATGAGTCTGAATGAGTCTTAAGCGTTTGATGGTTTTTTTAAATGAACCTAGGTAGATGATATTGCAGTAGTCTAGGATACTCAGGATTAGTGACTGGACCAGTAATCGGAATGAGAGGAAATCAAAGTAGTGTTTGATGGTACGGAGTTTCCAGAGGGTACCAAAACATTTTTTAATCTGAGCATTGATGTGGACTTTGAAAGTAAGTCAGTGGTCCAGGATGACTCCAAGGATTTTAATAGTGGGGTAATAGTAAGGTTGGCCATCATCATATTATTCTATCATAGAATGTAGTTGATTCAATATAATAAAACTATGTTCAACAAACATCATCATCTCCATGCTGAATATAAATATAAGTGCCGAATGTGAAATCAAGTTCATATACAGTTCCTTATCTCAATAAAAATGTTGGATGGTTATATATAAGGTTTCCAATCAATATCTGCATTTAGTCCATTTGGTTCTATCGTGTTTAATATAAAGATCCATTTGGTTTCTTTTTGAAGCAACTTGTTTCTTCTATTTCCTCCTCTTATCTGGTGTTACATGGTCCACTGCTAAGCATCACAGATTTTCAAACTTATGTTGCTGTTGAATGCAATGTTCCACTATAGGTTCAGAGATTTTGGAGCATTTGATGTTAGATCTGTGTTCAGACATCCTGGTTTTAAAGGCTCTGGTGGTCATTCCGACATATATCTTGTTGCAAGGACAGATAACCAGATATATTACAAACGATGATATACAATTTAGAAAATGACTGATTTTGTGATCTTTATTGTCTTTTGGATTCCTGAAAGATTTTGTTTGCAGGCATATCTCACAAATATTGCATGTCTGGCATTTAAAAAAGCCTTGTGGTAAAGTTTCTTTTTTCTTCCCAGAAAGATTTTCTCCACTTTTAAAAATTTATTTTAAATTTTTCTCTCTTGAGAAGGCTATCCTCAAATTCAGATCTTTCATTACTATTACTGGATGTATCGTAATAATGTCCCAATATTTATGTAAAGTAGTAGTAATTAAATTACTTAATCCGTTATATCTAATAACACAAATCATCGTATCTTCATTTTCTTTTTCTTTTTTCTTGTTCAATAATAGCCAATCTCTATTGCAGTATTTGGCTCTTTTAAATGCTTTTTTAATTACACTTCTAGGATATCCTCTGTCCAATAGTTTTTCTCTAAAATATTTCCTTGTTTTTTAAAATTCTTATCATCAGAACAATTTCTTTTCAGTCTAAGGAATTGTGAGTATGGAAGGCTATTTTTTAGTTTGCCTGGATGATTACTGTCATACACTAAAAACGTATTCCTATCCATTTCCTTAATGTACACATCTGTTTTAAAACCATCCTTAACTTGTATTATCTTCTAATCCAAAAAATTTAATTTTGTGGCTGAATCTGTCATGGTAAATTTCAGGTTATCATCACAAGAATTAAGCCAGTTAGAAAAACTTATTAATAAGCTTTCAGGACCTTGCCATAACATAATGATGTTATCTATAAATCTTCGCCAAAAATAAATATGTTGTGCAAAAGGTGAATTTTTTTACCCACTCTAATTCAAATTTAGTCATGTATAAATTTGCTATGGAGGGAGCAAAAGTGGCTCCCATTGCCACTCCTCTTTTTTGTATATAATAGTCATCATTATATAGAAAATAGTTCTCTTTCATTGCAATAGTTGTTAATTGCATTAGAAAATCAGTAGGGATTTGATGTGGTCTTTCTCTTTTTCTAAATTTTCTTTCACTACCACTATCGCTTCATTTTGCGGTATAAATGTATATAAAGATACCACACCAAAAGAGACCATGATGAACGGAAAGTCCTCTTTTATCTCTGATAACAAGTTATCTCTGATAACAAGTTCAATACATGACTTGTATCTTTAATGTAAGAGGGGCTATTTTCAACCAACGGATTGAGAAAGTAATTCACAAAACAGGCTAGTGGTTCTAGCACTGATCCTTTCGAAGACATGATAGGTCGTTCTGGTAGTTTCTCTTTATTCTTGTGGATTTTAGGTAGAGTATAAAATATTGGTGTAATAGGATATTCATTCAATAAGTATCTTTTGTCTCTCTTTGTTAAAAAACCTTGTTCATTTCCTTCTGTTATTATTCTTTTAATCTTACTAATAAGGTGTTTTGTTGGATCTAAACTTGGTCTATGATAGACATCCTTGTCCATCAGCTGATTTTCTATTTCTTTATAATAATCCGTTTTATTTTGTACTACTGCCCTTCCTTTGCTCTGCGTATAATGATATTGGAATCATGACTTAAATTCATAAGAGCTTCATTTTCTTCTTCTTTTTTTTTTTTTTTTTTAAATATTTTTTATTCTTTTTTTAAATTCTTACATCAAGTGAAATACATGTAATACATTCAATTATGAAAAAACACTTGAAATTATTATTAAATGTTCTTACAATGTGAATTAAATAAACCCTTTATCAGAATTTTATATCATATTAATATTACAATAGTTTTCCCTCCCTACCCCTTCTATATGTTCTATACATGTGTTATTATATCTGATCAATAGAATAATTTGTCAATGGTCCCCATATTTTATTAAATTTTTTAATATAACCTTGTTGTTTCATTTTCTTCTTTATTTAAATTATGTCTTTGAAAGTACTTAGGCTTATTTCTCTCGATTTCTTTGATTACACATTCTGTTAAGATATTAATATTTTCATCTAAAGGTGTTGAAGTATACCAATTAGATTTCGGTTTTAAAATAGTATGGTCCTCTTTATTTTCTTTACCAAAAAAAAATGTTCTTAAATGTAGCTTTCTAGTGAATTTTTCTAAGTCAATGTTGAATTGAAAATCATCAAAAGATTTCGTAGGAACAAAGGAAAGTCCTTTAGAGAAAAGTGATAACTCTGCAGATGTTAAATCTCTATTAATATTTACTACCACTGCACTTGTTTGGTTTGTGATCTGGTTGTTGGTCTTCACTTGTTGTAACCTCCTCCTTCTTGCTTTTGTTTGGGTGAAACGGGTCCCGTCGGGGCATGCTAGAGACACTGCATTAAAGGATAAGTAAATAATATACAAGCTGCTGTTTTTGTTATTTTTTCATTAGATAACGATTTCATACAACAGCAAATATACCAATTTATGGATGTAGCATTTCTGCTATCATTTTATTGAAGGCCTTAATGACAATTCGTATCATAGTGATATATATCTTTGAGCCTCTCTACAATCAATTCTTTACTAGTGAGATTGATATCTGTTTTGGGAGATTCCAAGTTGCCTCACTTTTTCATCTTCGTTTTGACTTTAGGGTTCTGAAGTAGTCTCTTTAAAAGAACTAAGGCCTAGATTCACTAAACTCACCATTGTTGGGTGATCCATGGCTGAGTCTTGCCGAGCGACCAATTCACAACAGCTTCAGCATGCAAATGATGTGATCGGACGCACGCCCTACAGCGATTGAGACGCAATTCGCAGATCATCCTTATTGGTTGTAGATGCGATTTGCGCATGCGCTAGCTCTTAGCACAAGCGAGGTCAGGGGGGGAGCAGTGGCTGCAGTTTAGCTGGCCCTACGAGTGGACATCAATAAGGAATCATTTCAATTTGGCCTAGGTGCAGCCAGATTATATGGAACAGAACACGCTTACAGCCAGATTGTGGAACAGAACACGCCGTTAAAACCGCGGGTTAAAACCACAGGCTCGCACTGCACTTTTTGCAGAATATATGGGGGATTTACTGGGATTTCAGGGTGAAAGAGAGCAGGAGAGCCGGCAGGGACAATAAGCAACTGTTCCTCAGCAGTCGCTTCATTTTGGATCAGCAAGCCCAATCGGTGTTCCTTCTGTTTAGTGAATCGCTGCCTTCCTACTTATGCATGCCATTTCCCCTCATTTGCACGGGCAGATCGGGTGGGAGATTGATCGGCCAGAAGGTTAGTGGGTCGGGAAATGCTCACAAACTGGTCGGGATACGATCGATGAGCTTAGTGAATCTAGCCCCAAGTTAGTAGTAAAAGCAGGTTAGTGAGAGCATGTAGGCCCTTGGACTCTTCCCTCCTTCCTTGTAGCCCTGGGCCTGTCTTCCAGTCATGACCCTTTCAAAAGTGCATGGGTAGTGATTGAGGGAAACATTGGCTACCTCTGTATTCCTTAAGTATTTTTGGGGTAATGTCAGGAAGGTGGGCTGCAGACTAGTTCTCAGGATCTCCTCTTAAGGAAGGTGGGGTTTAAACTACAGTAGAATCACATACCCCTCACCTCACTGCAGAACATCAAAAACACTTCTGATTAGAATAATTCCCTTGTTAAACTTGTTTTTATAACTTATTTAAAAATAAATCTTGTTTTTGCATAACGGAAGGAAAGGCTCACATGACCATGCTGTGCATTTTGATGGATGCATGCTGTTGTGATTTTCCTTATGCAGTGTACCTGTGTTTGATGTTTGCATTTGAGTTATTGCTTTCATGGAATATTCAAAGTTTCTTTTTCTTTCTGTTCATATGACCTGCTATAAATCATATTATGTTAATATTAAATTACTTTTGTCAGTCAAGTTAGGTTTTTGTTACTTAATGCTCGAGGGGAGGGGAGATGGACACACAATACATAGTTTCTCAAAAGCATTATGCTCCTAAAACACTGAGTTACATGTGCTGCCATACCTTACAGTAGACCGTTATATTCACTTTTTCAACTACAGTGCATTGTGAGTTTAGAGATTTAGCTAGGGCAACATGGGGTGGGGGTAGAAAGCAAGGTGCTAGGGGACAGACTAGTATTTTTATTCATTTCATGCTGCCACAGGATCTGCTCTACTGTCTTTCCAAGTTTCCAAGTTTATTTCAGTCTTGATACCCCACCTATCATAAAATGTCTAAGTGGCCACAATCTCAAGAACTGATGGGATGGGTTCTGCCAGCCTAGAGAACCTAGCTCCAAAACCTACCAAGAAGACTGTATCTCCTTCAGGTTTAGGCAGGCATGGACTTCCAGGGCAGTTGCTCCCTGCTAAGTCTGCCTGTGAAAGGTGCCTAACTTAAATGTATAAGAAGGGAAAGTCCAAATATATTTTTATATATATATATATATATATATATATATATATATATATATATATATATATATATATATATATATATATGCCCTTCTCTGATCAAAAATAATAATTGTTTAAACTGAAAACTCAAAAACATCAAAATAAACTATGAGTGAGGGGATGTTTGATATGCTCAGAGACCTGGAGGCTCCATGAAATGTTGAAACTCAAGAAGAGCAGTCTTTCTAACCAATCATTGCATATACCATATTTTTCACTCCATAAGACGCACTTGATTTGCTGCTTCTTGTGGCCCTCCCCCGCCACCCTCTTACCTGCTCCCACTGCAAGAAAGGAAGAGAAGGGCTGGCGGCATGCAATCGAGCCCACAAGTCTTGCCCTGACGTCAATTCTGACGTCGTAGAGAAGATCCGGGCCAGCCAATCATTGGCCTGGACCTTATCTCCAACATCAGAATTGACATCGGGAGAAGGCTTGTGGGCCCAATTGCACACCGCTGGCCCTTCATGGAGTTGGGCCAGCAGGACTCAGCCACTTTGCTGTGTCAGCAGCGGCATCGGGTGTGCGTGTTGAGTCCGCTGCAGTCCAGGAATGCAGGAGCTGAGTGTGCTGCAGTTCAGAAGTGCAGGAGCCTCGTTTTGTTCAGAGGAGCCGACTTTTTGGACTTCCGTCGAGGGATCTTCAGGCTAGTGCTGCCCGATTCATGATTCGAATCGGTTCACCGATTCACTTTGGGTGAATCGATTCGAATCAATTTAAAATAACAAAAAATCGGCTTCCCGATTTGGCTGACCCTCCCCCCTCGCCCCCTAAAGCAGGAGCGGCAGCACTGCTCTTGTTGGCCGGCCACTGCCGCACCTGCATTAGAGGCTGAGGGTGGAGGGTCAGTTGCGAAGTGCTGCTGTCTAGTCCCCCCCCACCCCTTGGTATCTGGCTTCCCTGCACTCGTTTACCTTTGAAGAGTACCTGCACAGAAAATCTCAGCGTTAGTGATGTCTGCAAACAGCTTCGGAGATGTTAACTCTGCCGTGGTCCCGCCCCTCCTCTGATGCCAGAGGAGGGGCGGGACTGTGGCAGAGGAAACAGCTCCGAAGCTGTTTGCAGACATCGCTAATGCCGTGATCTTCTGTGTAGGCTACTCTTCAAAGGTAGATGGAAGGGGGGGTTCAAAGACGTGCATATGCTGGACTTTGGGGGAAGAAATAATGGGTCTAAAAATAGAGGCAAGAAGAGAGATGATGGACAATGGGATTTAGGGAGGGAAGGAACATAAAGGGAGAGAAGTTGGACACAAGGGATGGTGTGGAGGGGGGATAGAGATACTGGATAGGAGGGTAGTTGAGAAAAGAAAGGGAGAGATGGTGGACCCTGGGGTGGTAGGGAAGGAGGGAGAGATGCTGGATGAAAAGGTAGTTAAGAAAAGGTGAATCTGTGGAGGGAGACGAAAAAAAGGAAAGATGCCAGAGGACAGAGATGGCAGGTGGATGGTTAGCACGGAGAAAGAAGGAGACCATGGCAAGCAAGTTATCAGAAGACCACCAGAGCCTGGAACCAACAAGATTTGAATAATAACCAGATAACAAAAGGTAGGAAAAATAATTTTATTTTTTGTTTTGTGATTACAATTTGTCAGATTTGAAATGTGTATCCTGCCAGAGATGGTGTTAGACCGCAAACGTGAGCTAGGATTTAACAGAGAGAGGTTAGGAGAAGGCAAAGAGGCTGTAAAATAAACCCACCCAATTGGGAAGGAAAATCGAATCGAAAAACCAATTCAATAGGCTGAATCGAATTGAAATTTTTTTCCTGAATCGGGCAGCACTACTTCAGGCTCCTGAAACGTCGGCATTGCTCCAGTTCCTGCAGTGTGGCCTTGAGGATCGTGACAGCCCGTTCCTATGGCACATTCAAGGGTGTGTGTGTGTAGCTTGGTGCGGGTGTGATAGTGGCACTGGTGGGGCACGGCCTGGGATGTGAGCCTCTGGTTATTTGGGGTAGTGGGGTGTTGGTAGGTTGGGGTTTACCAGGGTTTGGTGAAAGGGTTTTTTGTGCTCCTTATGGCGCTGCTAAAAAGTCTGGTTCCAGGGGAGGAAGGGGTCATTTTGCAGTGGTGACAGTGCCTGTTGGCGGACCAGGGAGGAGGAATCAGTGCAGCAGGGAGGAAGGCAGGCTTTGTGGAGTTGCAGCAGCAGTGGGTGAGCTGCGAACCAGGGAGGAGGAATCGGTGCGGCAGGAAGGAAGGCAGGTAGACAGGCTTTGTTGCAGGAAGGACAAAGGCGGGTAGGGAGCAAGAACTCGGGACATAGGAAGGAAGGAGGGAGGGAGGGAATAGAAAGACAATTGTTGGGCCTGAGGAAGTAAGGAAGGAAAGAGAACTAGGATTTCAATTTAGTTATCAAAATCTGCTGCAATATATTTGTCTTTTTCTAGGGGGCTGGGTTCAGAGGCACAATTTGGTTCAGAATATTTTTTTCTTGGTTTTTCCCCCTCTAAATCTAGGGTGCATCTTATGGTCAGGTGTGTCTTATGGAGCAAAAAATACGGTATATATTTTGAACTCTTTAAATAAACTGCTCAAACTCTAATTTTCAAAAGGCTTTACAAAAAAATTAACTGAAAAACATTGGTCTTTTAGGGTCCTAACATGGACCATGTTTCATTGTCTTCCTCAGGGAACCCCACTCAGAGTTTTAATGCAAGCGTACCCTGTGGCGTATCTGTGTGCTAAAGTGAAAATGCTCCTCAAATGAAAAAAGTTTGTGAAAGGTGCCTGTCAGGGTGGACTTCAATTTCCATAGAGTTATTGTTACAATGTTTGGTTATTAAAATGTCCAACAACAATATATTGATTAGGTAACTGCGAAACTGATTGTGCCAGAAACAATGAACAGACAGAAGAATAAAGGAAAACTGTTCTAAAAATAAGAGATAATGGCCTTCCCCCCCCCCCCCTATAAATGTACACCTACATTTCTAGGATTTGGAATCCATTACTAAGATCTTTATCCACCCAGATAGAAGTTCTCATAGGAAAGCAAAACCATCCTATTAAAGTTGCTTTCTTAATATACCTTTGTCACAATCTGACCTTATTCCTCTGTGCCTATTCTGACTCCTCTTTGCTTCCAGTGCTGGGGCTCAGCTGCCAGTCACTGGTGGGAATGTGTAGCTCCTTTGATAGCTGACTAGCCTCCCTCCTCCTCTCCCAGTCCTGAATCCTACTGCTTGCTCAGCCCCTACAGTCAGACACTTTCAGAAATTTTAAGTCTTGAGAGGTGAGGGAAGAATCCCTTGAAACTAACAGGCGGGCGTGAAACTGGGAAACGCAGAAGAACCATGATCAGATTTTCAATTCTTGGGTTGCTTTTACTTTCACACCTATTAGTCACCTCTTTGGCTCAGGTAAGTTGCTTTCTGTAGCAGTTAATGGTGGGAAGTTCTGCTAGTAAACTTATGAATCTGCTGCTTTCCACTTAAAGGTCTGAATCCCAAATGTACTTTCATTAACTAGTTTGATTTTATTCTGTAAAAATACATGAAATGCAATGGAATAAAAAGCTTAGTTAACTAGATGCTATCTGTATAATTCATGTGTTAGAGCACTACCCTTCCTCAGTGTATGTACATAGCTTTTGTTTTTATAAGCCAAAAAATGAAGGTAAATGGCTTTAGAAAACATTGTTTTATGGTTTATATCTTGGCACGATGAAAAAGGATTCAGTGCTCCTTAACTGCTTTTTCAGCTTAGGGCCACTTTTTGACAAGTTAATTATTGGATTTTAATTTTATTTATTTATTTTTGAGGGGGGGGGGGGTAAGCCTATGAACATTTTAAAATCAGTCTGCTCATGCTTTTGAGAAAGCTACAAATGTGGTTTGTAATTTCCGCAAAAGTCTGGTTGCAAATGTTAGCAAGAGTTGAGCATCAGCTCTCCAGGTCAAGTTCCATGCTAAAGAGGGTCTGCTCCCGTTTATTTTGCTAAAGGCTGGCTGCTGGTCCTGGAATTTATTTCCTGCTGTGAAGTGTGAGCTGATGTGAGGACAGAGGGACAAGTGAACCTTTGTTCTTAGTTTTACAGATTGCTGGATTCAAATAGTCATCAGCAAAACTGAAGTTTTCAAACTTAAATACTCTTAGTATTGGGTAGAACAAGAAATCCCTTTTATCAGATCTACTGTTACTTTTAGGTACAAACCATGGCTTGTGTTTAGGCCAGGAGAAGATGTAATAATTAAAGGGGGGGATGCATACAGAGGACTGACCTTTGGATCTAAGGAATGGATGCAGATAATGAATGCAGAGAAATGTTATCTTGTCCTTAACTGTGTCCTAAGGCCTTACCTGTTTTGTGATTTCTCAGTGATTGTTTTAGACTGGATAGCTTTTCTTTACTATTGTAGCCTCCTGTAATGACTTGTCACTCCTGGTCAAAGATGAGTAACCATGCTAATAATCTTATTCTGTTCTCTTCTGTGTTATGATCATGTTACTTTTCTTTTCTCTCTAGCTCAGAGCTGGACCCCATGGCCCTCTTGGACCTCCAGGACCCCCTGGAGCACCTGGCAAGGATGGCATAGATGTAGGTGGGAGGAATTTGAATGTGGAGGGAGGCGGGAGAAACATTAGGCACCAAGGAGTGGGAAATGGATTGGAGGGGACACCTGGAGCAAACTAAGAGTGAAGAACCCCCATAGAGGTGGAGAGCCCAAGAAAGACAGTTTTGGGTACATCTCTAAATATGTCTTTTTCCAGGAGTAAAATGCAGGAATAAGGCCAGCGGAGGAGAATGCTGACTTTTTTTAAAGAGGAATTTCGGGGGAAATGAAGCAAAGGAAATGCACTATAATGTAGTAACAGCCCTAATGTGCTAAAATAGAATGCTTGCTATTATTGCTTGCAGCCCCTTCCAGCAGCAGAGGAGGGCCTGAGAAGAGACAAATGTTCTCAGTCCTCTGCTGAGCTCAGGTTTCATCTACTGACAGAAATCTTTGTGGTGAACCTGGCTATAAAGGCAATAGTGTTCTGTGCAGAAGACTTCTCTTAATCAGTATTATCCCACCAAAGAGTCTGTGAGAAGACCTTTATTTCCACTTTTCCTTGAAAAAAAAGCAATCCCCAAACTTTCAGGCAGGTTAGGAGGAGCAGGAAAATTGTTTCTTTACAAAAACAAAAATAACATTTCATACAGCTGTGTTTCTATATAATTTGCTGATGCTCAGCCTGATTTTGCCTCCTACCTCTAAAAGGATATTTCCCCTCTGAATCCTCATATTGCTCTGTGCAGATGTATAACAAGCATGCATAAATCTGATATTCACTGCCATTGTCCTAAAAACCTGAAGTATCTGTGGATGTAAAGAACTGGAGCTTTACCTTCAGAATGAAGCCACATGATGAAGCAGCAGCAGCTCAGAAACCTAATCAAAATCTTCAGGGTTTTTTTTTTTTTTCTTTTAATGTGGGACATATCCACGATGAGGGTAGTTCTCTATAAGTCAACTAAGGTTATGGTTGTAGTTACATTTATTTGATATAGCACATTTATTGTGTAATAAACTAATGTCCCATTAAAAACCAGGTGCAATTAGCTCATATATACATGACCCCCTAAATTCTATAAAACTAAAAATTGGGTGTGCAAATTTGGGTGTGCTCAATTTGAGTGCACAATGTAATAGAATAACAAACCAATTAATGCCAATAATTAAGATCTTAAGCCTCCTTTTATGAAGCCATGTTACGTTTTATAATCACCGGCCACGGCGGTTTTAACTCCAGCGCTCATAGGAATTTTATGAGCATTGGAGCTATAACCGCCACAGCTGGTGAAGCCTAACATGGCTTCATAAAAGGAAGGGGGGTTAATGAGCAATTATTGGCACTAATTAATTAAAGTTTGCACATGTAAATTTAGGTGGAAATAAAAAAAAAGTCTTAGAAATGGGAGGGTCATGGGCAGATTTGAGGTGTTGCTTGGATTTATGTATTTAGGCCAGGATTCACTAACCTGCCTGATCAGGCCCAGGTCCAACAAATTCAGGAATCAAAAATATGCAGATGGGGCAATCGGAGGAACGCCCCCCATCTGCCTGCACGGCTTGCTCATGGGCGATCAATGCACATGCGCAGACCACAGCCACGACAATTTTTTTAACTTTAAACTTTTGCAGCCCGTGGGTTTAACCCACTTCAGGTTAAACCCACGGGCTTGCATAGGCAGTTGGGACAGACGTTTTAGGGCAGGCGGGCATGTTTGGGCCCGACTCTCCTGCTTCCATGCAGCAGCCTCTTCCCTCCTTCAGTGCGAGCCTGTGGGTTTAAAGCGGGGCTGCACTGCGTCGTGCAGCCCCACTTTAAACCCGTGGGCTTGCACTGGAGGGAAGGCAGCAGAGCCAGGGGGAGCAGAGAGGACATTGTAAGGACATCATCCAGCATCTCTCCCTCCTTCCCCACCACCCCAGGGTTCACCATCTCTCCCTTTCTTTTCCCAACTACCCTTCTAGCCAGCATCTCTATCCCCCTCCACACTAACCCTTGTGTCCAACTTCTCTCCTTTTCTGTTCCTTCCCTCCCTAAATCCCATTGCCCATCATCTCTCTCCCTCTCCTCTATTTTTAGACCCAGAAATAGGCTTACAGAAAAGCAATCTTCATAAACATTACAATTAAGGAGAGATCAAAGCAGTTTCCCTGCCTTACAGAGTCCAGAGAGAAGCGTGAAGTTCCAGGGAGAGGCAGAGAGAGAAAAGGGGGATGGGGGTGATGGTCTAAGCTTCAGGTTCCCGAGATAGAGCAAGAGGAGCAAGAAGAGGGGTGATGTTGTGAGGGGGCTTTTATAGCTTGGAATCTTATTCTAAATATTGAATCTTGAATTCTATTGAATTAAATATTGAATTCTATTGAACTTCAATAGAATCTATTGAAGTTAAGCATCCCCATCCTTAGCAAACTGTCTGAAACAATGGTTAGTTTTACTGACCAGGCAGGGAAGTGAGGTGTGCTAGACTGGAAAAGAATAGACTGGAGTCAAATGTAATTTCCAGTATGACTCTGACAATAACTGTGCACCTGGATCCATTGTATATCCTAAGCTGCCAATTCTAAGCATCAGACATTAACACATCTTCTTAGCACCTCTTAGCTGCAAGTTCGTTTGTTACCTTTTAAGCATGATTTAATTAGGGCCGTTTGAAACAGTCTGCCTGGATGCTTTCTGTATGTGAATTCTGTGCATGAGCACTTAGGATCTATCTGCATCAATATTCCAGAGTCAGATTGATATAATTTCTCATAGGCCTTTGCTGACATTGGTTAGGGCAACCAAAATGCTAATTGCTAGCAATGCTATGCTGACGGACATGTCAGGCAGGCATTCGGGGCAGACAAGCCCAGGGGTGCAGGACCGCGAGAGCAGGACAGGCAGATCAAAACAAGCAGATCAGGGCTGCAGGAGGCGTTCGGAGCTGCAGGAGATCGGGGCTGACAGGGCAGAGAGCAGGGCTTCAATAGAACAGGAGAGTTGGAAGGACGTTTTCGACTGCTCCCCAGCAGTCGCTTCTTCCGTTGATCGGCCAGCCCTGTCAGATGTGAAATTTTGTGTAGTGAATCGCGTTGCTGTCCAATTTGCATGCACGGATTTGAAGCGGATCACAGGAGAGGTAAGTGAATCAGGCTGGAGGGAAATTTGCTCGTTAAGGGGGTCGCAAACCAATCGGTTTTGCTTACTGATTCTAGCCCTTAGTTATAGAATAAGGGGTATCCGTGCCTAATTCAGGCATGAGGATTTGTGCCATTTTTCATTTGTTGCAAATGGCCACTCCTAAAGTTAGGTATGAATCCTGGGTATAAGCACTATTCTATAAACCACGCCTAACTTTAAGCACCATTTGCAGAACAGTGCTGAGCATTTTTTTTTTTGGGGGGGGGGCGCCAAATCTAGAATTTAGTCCCAGTGAATTTTGTAGCACTAATTGTGTAGTTATCATTATAAATAAGTTCACATTTACCCACATAACTTTAGGTGTGAACAGTTGTGCTAGCTTTATGGCTGGTGTAAATGCTCACCCCCTAAATGCAGCAATTACGTTTAATTGACAGTATTCTAAAAGCTTGGTCCTACCACATGCCCTTTTCCACATTCGTTTCACAATTTAGGTGCAAACATAGGTTTTGAGCATCAGGCCCCTAGCGCTGATGGAGCAGAAGAGCGCTGAACTAGAATTGGCACTAATCTACTCAGAATGCTCGGAGGGTTCTAGTGCAGGAAACTGCTTGTGTACTAGAGATGACCACAAATTGTATTTAAATGTAGTAAGGCAGATGTAAATTAGATCATTTGGTATTCGCTTTCAGTGCTCAGAGAACATCGCACAAGCAAACCCAGCTTGGAGTTGGTGCTGGTGAATTTTAAAAGAAGATATCTTGTGATTTTTCCCTTTAAAATCTTCTGGCTGTCTTTCATTTTAGAAATGGAAGGAAATCCGTGCAAACCTAAGGTCCAATACTGAAAAACAAATGTGTGTGAGTCCAAGCAAACACAAAAGTGAAAGAACAAATTGGCTCCTGTTTTCTGTACTATTAATACTATTATTTATCATTTTTATAGTGCTGAAAGGCATTATCAGCACTGTACATTTAATATTCAATAGATGGTCCCTGCTCAGAAGAGCTTACAATCTAATATGGACAGACAGAACATCTCAGGGTTGGGGAATTTCTAGTAGAAGGAATGATACGATGGGTATAGGTATTTGACTGTGAGTGGGAGTCAAGAGTTGAAAGCAACTTCAAAAAAGTGGACTTTAGCTTGGATTTGAATACTGCTAGAGACTGAGTATGTCGTATTGACTCTGGCAGCCTGTTCCAAGCATACAGCACGGCAAGAAAGAAGAGACTAAATCTGGAGTTGGCAGTGGAGGAAAAGGGCACAGATAAGAGGAACTTACCTGATGAACGGAGTTCACAGGGGGAGGGAGCATAGGGGGGATATAAGTGATGAGAGATATTGAGGGGCTACAGAGTGAATGTACTTGTAAGTCAGAGGAGTTTGAACTGTATTCGGAAATGGATGGGGAGCCAATGAAGTGACTTGAAGAAAGGGGTAATGTTAGTATAGAAATAGACGGCAGATAAGGGCCACGGCCCATCCAGTCTGCCCACCCCAATGACCCTCCCTATCTATCTCTGCGAATAGATCCCACATGTCTATCCCATTTGGCCTTAAAATCTGGCACGCTGCTGGCCTCAATGACCTGAAGTGGAAGACTATAGAAACATATGGCAGCTCTCGTGGAATATGAGTAGTGCAACAGCATTTTGAATGGATTGAAGGAGAGAGAGATGGTTGAGCGGAAGGCCCGAGAGAAGTACATTGCAGTAGTCTAAACAAGAGGTGATGAGAGCATGGATAAGAGTTGGCAGTGTGCTCAGAGAGGTTGGATTTTGGTAATATTATAGAGGAGCAAGCAACAGGTTTAGGTTTTAGTGATTCATTGGATCCGAGCAGAGAAGGAAAGAGAGGAGTCCAAAGATTAATATAAGTCTTTCAAGTGAAAAAAAAAAGTTGAAAAGCTCTCCCTCCATATTTGCAGTTTAGGGATTCACAAATTCGGTTATTTGTGAGTCTCCAAACAAGCAGTCTCTCACCTCCACAGCTTACCTTTAAAGCCCTGGTGGTATAGCAGTGAAGTGGGGAAAAAGTGCTCCTGCCCTGTGCAGATGAACTATCAAAAATGGCTGCCTCAAGTTCCCGCGTCAGTCTCGTGAGTTCCCACAGTCTCACGAGACCGATGTGGGAACTTGAGGCAGCCATTTCTGATAACAGATCTGCACTGGGCAGGAACATAGGAAGATCATTCCTGCCCCCCTTCACTGCTAGATCACCAGGGCTTTAAAGGTACTACTACTACTACTATTAATTATTTCTATAGCGCTACCAGACATATGCAGCACTGTACAGAGCTACAAAGAAGAGAGTCCCTGCTCGAAAGAGCTTACAATCTAAACGGCATACACGATGACATGAATACAGTTAAGGGGAATGGTTAATCTGTTGGCTGGGTTGGTGGGAAGTAGGGGTTACCAGATTTTACGGAAGCAAAATCTGGACCTATGGCCATGCCCCCAGGCCCTCCCAGTTCCGCCTCGTTCTGCCCGAGTCATGCCCCAGCCCTGCCCCCTCCACCTGTTCACTTGTTCGGAGTGGCGTCGGGATGGCATTGGTGCATGTGCAGGTGTGACATGATGATGTCGCCTGCATACATAGATGCCCTCCCGATGCCGCTCCAAGCTGAAAGCTTTTCAAAACCCGGACAAAGTTCCAGGTTTTGAAAAGCCATCCGGACGCCAAGATATGCCCTCTAAATCTAAAAAAGAGAACATGTCCAGGTAAATCCGGACGTCTGGTAACCCTATCGAAGGCTATATCAAAAGGGTGGGTTTTCAGTCTGCTTGTAAATAAGGAAAGGGAAGGGGCTTGGTGGACAAACTCGGGTAATTTATTCTCAAGCATAGGGGACAGCCGGATGAAAGGACCGAAGTCTGGAATTGGCAGTGGAGGAGAAGGGAAAAACAAAAGGAATTGACCCCAAAATATCCACAAAGAAGAAAATCCAGAGAAAACAAAAAAAAACTCTGTGGAGTGACGATGTTCCTAAATGGACTTTTATTTGAAAGTGTCAAAGTTCCAAAGGTACACTAAAATAATCCATAAAATAATTCCATCCACATAAAAGTAAATCATCCACATAAGAGCCTTAAAGGACCTAGTCCGCTAGGGATACAGGACCCAACACGGTCCGCGTTTCGACAAAAAGTCTTCTTCAGGGGTCCCTGGGGGTCCTATAAAGGTGAGTACGTGGGAAACAATTGTGTGGTGAGCCGGAAGTGAGACACTGCTTGCATTTGCAAATGCATTTGTCTCACTTCCGGCTCACCACACAATTTTAGTGTACCAGTGGAGGAGAAGGGTACAGCTATGAGTAGCATATCTGAGGAATGGCGTTCTCTAGGAGGTGTATAAGGAGAGAGAAGAGAGGAGAGCTATTGAGGGGCAGCAAAATGAACACACTTGTAGATTAGCAATAGGAGCTTGAATGTGAAGGTGGATAGGGAGCCAGTGAAGTGATTTAAGGAACGGGGGGTGACATGGGGGCCCTAAAGTTATTCATCTATTTTTAATATTCCTGAGGGAACTGTGCCCCTAACCCACATGAATATGGAGACCTGTATTTTAAAGGTGCAGAAGAGCAGCATTGATGTGTTCTTCACTTTCAAGTTTGCCTGGCACATGCTCACAAGGGCTACACTTACTGGGAAACTCATCTGTGCATGCACCAAGCATGTTCCCCTTTGCTTTCTCTTATACAGTGCACATATAATTAATGCCATTAGCTTTGAGCATTAGAGCATGTTTCTGTGCTGTTCCAGCAGTATGGAGCTGGTGCTGTTGGATTCATTGTTGGGCTTTGAGCATTAGGGTCATAGAATAGCGCCTAAGTAACTGCAGTTTAGTGCCAATTCATACCTAATTAAGCAATTAATTTGTATGTAACTAACTGGTTATTTTATTTTAGGGAGAACCCGGTCCTCCTGGCTTACCTGGCACTCCTGTAAGTATTTATCAATTTATCTGCAGACCAATGGTAAGGTGGTAGGATGGGTTTCCACTGTGGATGGAGTCAAGTCAGAGTTTGGCCCGTTTGTACTTATACCTTTGTAATCTGTAGATGTAGTTGAGTAGATTCAGCCTGGCGCTGGTAGCGTCAAGCAAGATAAAACCCTGCTAGCAATTCATTCGTACTCGCCTGTCCTTTTTCAGAGTTTTCACTTGGAACATTGAGGGATTTTGTCATTCTGTCGGCTGAACTGCAGATGGATCTGTACATATCCGAGAATGCTCTAGGGCAGGCTTGTCCAAGTTCAGGCCTTGAGGGCTGCAAACAGACTAGGTCTTCAGGGTGTCCCTAGTGAATATGCATGGGGAAGATTTGCATGCCCACCATACCCATTGTATGCAGATCTCCCTCATGCATATTCATTAGGGACACCCTGAAAACTTGGTCTATTTGTAACCATGAGGAGTGAACTTGGACAAGCGAGCCTGCTGAAGGGCCTTAGACTTAAATCCTAATCCTCAAGGGCTATTAACTTATTTTAAGAAACTGGAAAAATGGGGATAGATTGAACTACTCATTCTGGTGGAAATCTCTATGTTATACCTTTAAAATGGAACATTGCATGGCCATACAACAGGGACAGTATAAAAATTTTATGAATGTTTGGGAGCCATTGGCTAAATTTTGTAAAGAAGAATAACAGTTTATTTCATAGACAGGTAAACATACACATCCGGGGAGGGGAGGGAAGGAAGTACAATTGAAATTTGATTTAGGGATTTTATGAATTGTTCATTAAGGTCTTACTTTAATTGTATATCAAGTGGGAGAGTAGGGATAATAATAATTGTTGATGTCTGAAAGTTTCATTGTGCTTGCTTTTGAATATCTATATTTGTGAATCATTTTGTTGCACAATTGTAGTTGAAAAACTTAAAGAAATTTAAAAAAATTAAAAAAAATAGCTCAGGTTTTCAGCATACCTCTAATGAATATGTGGGAAGAGAGTCCTTGACTCTTGTGCCCGCTGTATAATTATTCTTTTTGTTTTTTTCGAATTTAGGGACCCAAAGGTTCCAAAGGGAAACCGGGGGAGGTGGGGAAGGCAGGCCTGTCTGGACTTCCCGGTATTGATGTAAGTGTACAATATGTCTTCAAAAGTGACAATGAGGTGAGATGAGGTAAATGCTGAAGCTACCACAAATGACGCTCTAAGGCCCCGATGCTCAAAAGGTTTCCTTGCAAGTAAGACTGGTTTTTACCAGTCTTAACTTGCAAGGAAACTCTCCTGCTGATGCTCAAAAGGGTTCTCGGTGATTGCTACTGATCCTAGTAACAGCCACCAAGAACACATTGCTTGAGGCTCAGTATTTAAATGAGCTCTGCTAGAGATGCTCAAAAAGAAATGCCCCTCCCCCTCACATACCCACACATACACTTTTAGGATTGCTAATTTTAGGCAGCTCTGGAGCTGCCGGTAACTGCTGTGTGTTTGTGCACTCACACATCACACGCACAGCATCTGCGCCCCTTAAAAAATCAAAACAAAAAATACCCATCACCATACTCCTGTCCTAGCTGATTCAATGATGTGGCATATAAATCTAAGGATTGGATTGGGGGAAATAAACCAGAGTTCCAGAAAATGTCACAGATGTATATAGTCATGTAAAAAGGGTTTCACTTACAAATTATTCTTAGGCTGTTAAGGAATTAGTGATATTTCTTTAAAGAAATGAAAATAGTACTTCAATATTTTTAATTAAGAAGAATCCTTAAGATCCTCAAACATTTCATATTCATAAGAGAATGAAGAGATGCATGTTGCTTTTGATTTAAGTTTCCCCATCTGCCTGAATTAGATGCATTTTTGCCTTTTTGATGAATTTGCTTTGGTCCTTTCTCTCCTGTCTCCTTGAAGCTTGCCAGGGACTTTCCAGCTTCCTCCCTAGCTTTGTGTGGTGCCCTTATTAAAAGACTATGGGCTAGATGCACTAAAGTAGCAGATCATCTAGCGGTCGTCGCTAAACTGGTTTGATTGGTAACTAATTGAATTTGCCAACCCGATGAACAAAATAGCTCACCACATGGTTTTCAATGTGTTTGTACATCCTCCGATTCTGGCATGCAAATGAGGCCATTAATATTAAAACCAACCATCCGATCGTTGACCTAACATTGATGCCAGAATTGGATCAGTACTACCTACCCGAAAAAAATGACAGGTCTACCTGGTTTTTTTCATTTTTTTTCTATGGGCACAGATGTTATATTGCCCATAAAAAAGAAATGCCATGCTGTGCCGGCCTCACTCCCCCAACTCAACAACCCACCCCAGAATCAAAATAGAGGCAGGAGGGATGCCCACTTCCTCCTGTCGCTGTGAAACCCCCCCCCCCCCAGCGCCAGCCAAACCGCTTCCCCCACATCAATAAAAATTGGTAGGAGGGATGCCCACTTCCTACTGACACCCCCCTCCAGGACCCCCCGAACTGAGCCCTCCCCCACTCCCTTTCCTATTAAAAAAATTGGCAAGAGAGATGACCATTTCATCCTGCTACCGGATGCCCCCCACAATCCCTGAACCTCCCCCATACCTGGTTACGAAGTTGACAGCAGGTTGATCAGACTGGATTACAGTGAACTTCTGCGCAAATCATTTGCATGCAAACTTGTTGGAACATCGATCGCTGTTCCAGAATTGGGCCAAATAATCAGCCCACAGCGACCCGCATGATCTTAATGACTGTGTTTTGTGCATCTATCTCTTTAGAGTTGCTTCACCTCCAACTCATGCCCCAAAGAATGCAGTAATTCTCTCATATCTTCTCTTTGTCACACTGAAACCTGAAATGCCTTAATGATTCTGCATGTTTCAGGGTTTCCAGCTGAATGAAATCTGGCTCTCTGATTTCTAATTCTGCTGCTTCTGCTTTTCTTTTTGGTAGGGTCTGACTGGTCCTGATGGTACGCTTGGTCCTGATGGGCCTTCAGGACAGAGGGTAAGTCCAGAAGCACACAGCTGTGCTTTGCTTAACAAGTTGGGATTCTTTTCATTAGTTCAGACCTTCACAAGAATTAGGAGCTAGTTTAATGACTTTGTATTACTTTGTTGAGTATATAACTTGTTCTTTAGAAGGTTTTTAATTGGGCCCTCACTAATGAGAAACTCTTATTCTGTCATATTGTCTGGATTTTCAGCTGATTAAATATTACTGTCTTGCAAGGGACAAAAGCTGTCATAGGAGTAAAGCTGCTCTGCTACTAGAAGAAGATGGTGATAAGGGGCACATCCCCTCTCCCACCCACCCCTAGCTCATTTCTTTACTTGTGTTCTTCATTTCTTACCAATTATTCTAATTAGGACAACAGGAGAACTCTTTATATTTCATTACCTGCAAAGAATCAAACACTAAAGTATACAATATAACCCTAAGACTATCTAAGAAAGAAACACTAAATAAAGCATATAATAAAAGCCTAAGGGCTAGATTCACTAAGCAAACTGATCGTGTACCGATCGGTTTGCGACCCCTTTGCAACCAGATTTCCCTCCAGCCCAATTCACTAACCTTGAGGCTAGACTAGCAGACTTGGAGGAGTTGAGGGAGACAGAGAAGTACATATAGGAGACCTACTGCTTGAGTACCTGATTGTAAAAACCGCTTAGATAACCTTGATAGGCAATATATAAAATCCTAATTTTTTTTTTTTACAGGGTTTTTGTAGAGAAATCCCATCTCTACTTTGGTAGCCCCTATGCTGCCTTGGAAGGAGAGCATCACCCTGGTGAAGTAGGAAATAATCCTTTAGCTAGGGCCTGCCCACCAGGGGATGCAATATCCTCTCGCACCAAGGATGTGTCTCCAGGGGCTTTTGCCCAAGAGGGAAGGGTTAGGACAGCTATTGTAGTTGGTGATTCGATCATTAGGCATGTAGATAGCTGGATGGCTGGTGTGCGTCAGGATCACCTGATCACTTGCCTGCCTCGTGCAGGGGTGGCAGACCTCACACGTCACATAGATAGGATTTTAAATAGTGCTGGGGAGGAGCCAGCTGTCTTGGTATACGTAGGTACTAATGACATAGGAAAATGTGGAAGGGAGGTTCTGGAAGCCAAATTTAGACTCTTAGGTAGAAAGCTGAAATCCATATCCTCCAGGGTAGCATTTTCAGAAATGTTCCCAGTTCCACACGCAGGACCCAAGAGACAGGCAGAATTCTGAAGTCTCAATGCGTGTTTGAGATGATGGTGCAGGGATGAGGGATTTAGATTTGTTAGAAACTGGGCAACCTTCTGGCAAAGGAGGAGCTTATTCCAAAAGGATGAACTCAAGTTTCAAGTTTATTGAAATTTTGATTTAAACGCAATATCAAGTATTTTCAATGCGTATAACAATAATAATTTGGGGGGAGACAAATAAAACAGTTTAAAACCATATACATACAATTTTATCCATAGTTACATTAAAAATATGTAAAGAATTAGAGGTTAAATTACATTTGATTTAAAATAAACAATTAAAATAGAATAACAATTAGGGAAGAACAATTTTTATGAAGACTTAGTCTAAGAGTAATTGTTAAGGTGAGACCTGATCTAAAAGTAAATAGGAGAATCAAAAGGATTGTCTGATCTAAGATTCATAAGCATCTTTATAAAGAAAGCTTTTTAGATTACTTTTAAATTTTTCTAAGGAGGTTTCAGCCCGCAAATAGATTGAAAGTTTGTTCCAAAGCTGAGGTCCGAAAATAGAAAAAGTTGTGGTTCTTCTGGTGCCAATTATTTTCAATGATGGAATGGTCAACAAATACTGATCTGTTGATCTAAGAGATCTAACTGGGGAGAAGGGTATTAAATATCGATATAAGAATATTGGAGTATTAGTTTTCTGAATTTTGAACGTTAACAATGCAAATTTATATGTTGTTCTATGTGAAATAGGTAGCCAGTGCGCTTCTTGCAAAAGAGGAGTGACGTGATGGAACCAGGCTACTGGCACTCCTCATTTAAAGAAGAGATAGAGCAGCTTGTAAGCTGAGATGGTTCAGTGATATTTAGGGGGTCCCAGTAGAGAGGTTTCAATAATGGTGAAAGAAAGCCAGGAGGGTTTAAGAGGAAGGCAGAGTAAAAGACTCAAATTTTCCCTGTCTTCTTAGCAGCCTTTAGTTTCAAGGAAAAAACACAATTTGAAGTGTCTGTACATAAATGCTAGAAACTCACCATAAATTGGAGAGAAAAATTATCTTCTTCTGTGATACTGACGTAATATATAATAACAATAATCACAGTTTTAATTTTAAAAACATTTCAAAATTATTAGTGAAAAACTCAGACCCTGAACCCGTGAATAATAGTGTAATCACACCACCTGAGGTTCAATAGGGGACCATCATAGTTTTTCACTGTCCCCACATACCATCCATACTTTGTAACAAAATAAATACACCAGGTACTTATCTGAATCGGATGGACTATCGATATTATAGAACCGCCAAGGAATGTGATGTGCCAAGTGCAATAAAATAACAATAAAGTTGATTGAAGAAAAATTGACTCTAATAACCCTGTCCTCCCGACTCGAGTTTCAAGTCTTCTTCAGGGAAGGACACTAGTAATCCAAAACACAAATATAACTATTAGAGAAAATCCTATCTAAATATGAACAAAACCCACTATCCGTGTGATTATTGTTATTATATATTACATAAATGCTAGAAGCCTAACAAATAAAATAGGAAAGCTAGAGCACTGTTCTTCAACCGCCGGTCCGTAGGAAATTTCTGCTGGTCCGCACAGGGCTGGCAAGATTAAAGTGACCATAGGTCTTTTTTCAGACCTCCTGTCCCGTTGTCCCCATACACAGCTTCGGGACAGCGTCCCGAAGCTGTGCTCAGGGACAACGGGACAGGCGATTATTTCCTGTCCCTCCCTCCTTCCTTTCCCCGGGTCCCCTTCTCTTACCGCCCTGCTGCTGCTGCTAAAGCCGACAGGAAGTCTTTTTTTCTGATGTCAATTCTGACATCGGAGAGGACGTTCTGGGCCAGCCAATCGCTGCCTGGCTGGCCCAGAACGTCCTCTCCGACATCAGAATTGATGTTGGAAAGAAGACTTCCTGTCGGCTTTAGCAGCAGCAGCAGGGCGGTAAGAGCAAGTGAAAGGAAGGAGGGAGGCTTTTTTTTTGCGGGGCAGGGAGGGAAGGTCGTACGCAGGCAAGCAGGCTAGCTTTGGCCAGGGAGGGAGGGAGAGAGGTAGACAGGCAGGCAGGCTGGCTTTGGGGGTGGGGGTGGGACAAAGTATGGAAGGAAGTGAGAGGGACATAGGAAGGAGGCACTGGGAGCACTAAAGAGATATGAAGGAGGCACTGGGGGAACTAAAGACAGGAAGGGGCACTAAGGGCATGGGAAGGAGGCACTGGGGTACTAAAGACATGGGAAGGAGGTACTGGGGACACTAAAGACAGGAAGGGGCATTAAGGACATGAGAAGGAGGCTCTGGGGGTACTAAAGACATGGGAAGGATGCACTGGGGACACTAAAGACAGGAAGGGGCATTAAGGACATGGGAAGGAGGTACTGGGGGCACTAAAGACAGGAAGGGGCACTAAGGGCATGGGAAGGAGGCACTGGGGGGCACTAAAGACTGCGAAGATCTGCAAAGGGACCTAACGACACTAGAAGAATGGGCCAAAAAGTGGCAAATGAGCTTTAACGTCGTTCCTCTACATAAAAAGGGTTGCAAGGCTGAGGCTGCGAACTATAGACCGGTAAGCCTCACCTCAATAGTGTGCAAACTCATGGAAACACTAATTAAGTATAAATTAGATACGATCCTGAACGAGGGAAATCTCCGGGATCCCAGCCAACATGGATTCACCAAGGGTAGGTCATGCCAGTCCAATCTAATAAGCTTCTTTGACTGGGTAACAAGAAGACTAGACTCAGGAGAGTCCTTGGACGTCGTGTACCTGGACTTCAGCAAAGCGTTTGACAGCGTCCCACACCGCAGGCTGCTGAACAAGATGAAATCTATGGGATTAGGAGAGACTCTAACTGCATGGGTTAAAGATTGGCTTAGTGGCAGACTTCAGAGGGTGGTGGTCAACCGTACCCTTTCTAAAATGTCAGAGGTGACCAGCGGAGTGCCACAGGGTTCGGTCCTGGGCCCACTCCTCTTCAACATATTCATTAGGGATCTGACTCAAGGGCTCCAAGGCAAGGTAACCTTATTCGCTGATGACGCCAAACTATGCAATGTAGTAAACGGCTATAATCTTCAGGATGCTATGGAGCAAGACCTGCGTACTTTAGAAAGTTGGTCCTCGATCTGGCAGCTGGGCTTCAATGCCAAGAAATGTAAGGTCATGCATCTCGGCAACGGAAATCCTTGCAGAACTTACACCCTGAATGGAGAAACTTTAGCCAGGACTACGGCAGAACGAGACTTAGGAGTAATCATCAGTGCTGACATGAAAGCATCCACTCAAGTGGAGAAGGCTTCATCTAAAGCACGGCAAATGATAGGCTGTATCAAGAGAAGCTTCGTCAACAGGAAACCTGAAGTCATGATGCCACTGTACAGAGCCATGGTGAGACCGCATCTGGAATACTGTGTTCAATTCTGGAGGCCACATTACCGTAAGGATGTGCTCAGAGTTGAATCGGTTCAGCGGTTGGCCACCAGGATGGTCTCGGGGCTAAAGGGTCTCCCGTACGAAGAAAGACTGAGCAAATTGCAGCTCTACACTCTCGAGGAGCGTAGGGAGAGGGGAGACATGATTGAGACATTTAAGTACATCACGGGACGGGTAGAGGTGGAAGATGATATCTTTCTTCTCAGGGGACCCTCGACCACAAGAGGACATCCGCTCAAGCTCAGGGGAGGGAAGTTTCGTGGAGACACCAGAAAATACTTCTTCACGGAGAGAGTGATTGAGCATTGGAACGAGCTTCCAGTGCAGGTGGTCGAGGCACGCAGCATCTCAGACTTCAAGAACAAATGGGATACCTATGTGGGATCCCTACGAGGTCATGCCAAGGGATAGGGTCACTAGGACTGAATGAGCGGGTCAGTAGAGTGACAGTATAATTACAATTATTCTTTAGGGGGTCAGTAGATTTAAGAGGGTGGGTAAATAGTGTGGGCAGACTTGATGGGCTATGGCCCTTATCTGCCGTCATCTTTCTATGTTTCTATGTTTCTATGGAAATGCAAGGTCATGCATGTAGGGAAAAAGAACCCGATGTTCAGCTACAAAATGGGGGGATCACTGCTAGGGGTAAGTAACCTTGAAAGAGACCTGGGAGTGATGGTAGACACAACTTTTAAGGCGTCGGCACAGAGCGCCACAGCCTCAAGAAAAGCAAACAAAATGTTGGGTATCATTAAGAAGGGTATCACGACCAGGACGAAGGAGGTCATCCTGCCACTGTATCGTGCAATGGTGCGCCCGCATCTGGAATACTGTGTCCAGTACTGGTCGCCGTACCTCAAGAAGGACATGGCGGTACTTGAGAGAGTCCAGAGAAGAGCAACTAAACTGATAAGGGGTATGGAAAACCTCTCATATACTGACAGATTGAAAAAGCTGGGGCTGTTCTCCCTGGAAAAGCGGAGACTTAGAGGAGACATGATAGAAACCTTCAAGATCCTGAAGGGTATAGAAAAGGTAGACAGGGACAGATTTTTCAGATTATGGGGAACCACAAGTACAAGGGGGCACTCGGAGAAATTAAAAGGGGACAGATTTAGAACAAATGCCAGAAAGTTCTTTTTCACCCAGAGGGTGGTGGATACATGGAACGCGCTTCCGGAGGCTGTGATAGGCCGGAGCACGTTACAAGGCTTCAAAGAAGGTTTGGATAGGTTCCTAGAGGATAAAGGAATTGAGGGGTACAGATAGGAGTAGAGGTAGGTTATAGGGATAGTCTGGGACCACTGCTCAGGCAATGGGCCTGATGGGCCGCCGCGGGAGCGGACCGCTGGGCGAGATGGGCCTCTGGTCTGCCTCAGCAGAGGCAACTTCTTATGTTCTTATGTTCTTAATGACAGGAAGGGGCACTAAGGACATGGGAAGGAGGCACTGGGGGTACTAAAGACAGGAAGGGGCACTAAGGACATGGAAAGGAGGCACTGGGGGCACTAAGGTCATGGGAAAGAGGTACCAGGGGCACTAAGGACATAGGAAGGAAAGAGGGAGGGAATAGAAAGGGACAATTCTTGGGCCTGAGTGCAGAAAGAAAGGATACACAGACAGAAGGAAACGCAACCAGAGACTCATGAAATCACCAGACAGCAAAGGTAGGAAAAATGATTTTATTTTCAATTTAGTGATCAAAATGTGTCAATTTTGAGAATTTATATCTGCTGTCTATATTTTGCACTATATTTCTCTTATTTTTCTATAGTTACTGAGGTGACCGAGCTCACGGAGATGAGGCGGAAACGGGATTTTTAAATTTTAGTCCTAGTAGTTTGCCGGTCCACAAAATAATTCTTTTATTTCTGCCGGTCTACGGGTGTAAAAAGGTTGAAAAACACTGAGTTAGAGTATATAGCACTGAATGATGAGGTAGATTTAATAGGCTTCTCAGAGTCCTGGTGGAAGGAGGACAATCAATGTGACACTATATTACCTGGGTATAAATTATATCTCAAGGATAAAGTAGATTAAATTGGAGGGAGGGTTGCGCTATATGTTAAAGAGGAAATTGAATCAAATTAAAAAAAACATTCTGCATGACATAGCAGTTTGGAATCCATATGGATAGAAATTCCATGTGTGACGGGAAGGAATATAAAGGTAAGGTTATACTACCGTTCCCCAGGACAAAATGATCAGACAGATGAAGAAATGTTTTCATTAGGAAAGCTGGAGAATTGGGCAAACGTATAATAATGGGTTATATAAGTTGCCAACTTTTTACTAATCTCTTACTCAAAATTTGCCAACAGGTCTGAGCTGTCGTTGCCTTACTTTCTGATCAGTGCCTGAGTGTTGATTGGCTCAGGCACTGACAGGAAAATAAGGTTTGACAACTTAGACCTATCAGAAAATTTTGCCGCCATCAAGCAACACCCCCCCCCCCCCCCAGCAGCAGGAGAGACGCCCACTCCTTCCTGCTGCCAGGCACGCACCCCCCCTAACACCCTTCTTGGCAGTGGAAGAGATGCCCACTCCTTCCTACCACTAAGCAACGCCCTCCAAGACCCCCCAAAGCAACAGGACAGATGCCCACTCTCTCCTGCCGCTAAGCAATGTCCCACCCTACAACAACCCCCCCCCTGCCTCTGACGACCCCCCACCCCCTACCTTGTTTACAATGGCTGGCCAGAGGGATGCCTAATCCCTCCAGCCAGCAGGTCTGCCTTTTTAAAATGGCAGGCCTTCCCCTCCCCGGTGCATCATGGGATGCACTGGGGAGGGGCCTAAGGCTCTGCTTGGCTCAGGTTGTTTAAGGCCCCTCCTATGGGATGGGTCTTAACTTGGGCAAATCAGAGCCTTAGGCCCATCCCCAGCGCATCCCAGGATGCACCAGGAGGAGAAGACAGCCATTTTAAGATGCGAGCCTTCTGGCTGAAGGGAGTAGGTATCCCTCCAGCCAGCCATCGTAAACAAGGTAAGGGAGAAGGGGGGGGGGGGGGTCATTGGAGGCATGGAAAGTGTTGGGGGGGCATTGCTTGGTTGTGGGAGGGACTGGGCATCTCTCCCGCTGCCATGGGGGATGGGGATTGCTTGACTTCAGCTGTGGAAGGAAGTGTGCAAACCTCCTGCCGATCTTCGATTTGGGGTTTTTTTTGTGTGTGTTTGTTCTAAGCATGTGCCGATTGCTTTCACCAGCGATGGACACATGCAAATTTAGCGAACCTTCGCTACTCTCCATCAACCTCATTTGCATGCGTGTTTTTTGGAGAATGACTCACCTTTTTGAAATTGCTACAATAATGGCTGTGACAGGTTTGAGAATCTAGCCCTCAGTATCTCTGAACAAAGGAAGTGGCTTTTAGAGAGGAGGAGGAGGATTCCCTCGGCACCATCAGGAGAAACCCAATTGTGTTAAAGGGTACTTTTGTCTTTTAGAAATTTGAAAGAATGTGCCGGAGTAAACTCTGAGGCAGATTACCTGGTGAACGATTAGCGTCCCTAACTTTTAGCCCATATTTTACAAAATGTTATACAATGTATTCCTACCCCTGGAGCATCCATTTGAACATGCACCAATATCCATTCAACCTATGCAAAATAGCTGGACTCACCCTTTGCTCTTAGAATAAGGTTCTTTCCAGGTTCAGTTGTGCAGCAGGTTCTGAAGAGAGAAAGATGTTTTGGAAATGGCAGCTTGGGCGTTAAGGCCCATATTTTATAAATGGCCTATATTCTACAAACTTAGGTGCAAAGTTAAGTGAAAAACATTGTTTAAAAAACATTTAAAATGATTTTCAAGGTGCCTAAAAAAAGGCACGATTCATGTCAAAGGTAAGTGCCGGAAATGTAGACCTTGAAAAACCCATTTGCCTACATTTTCAGTGCCTACCTTTGTCAGAGGCGCGATTCTCTAAATGGAGCTGTCGTATGATATGCAGTCAGCAACCGCTTTTAAGACGGCTGCCAACAACTGCGCCATGTAGAGAATCTGAGACTAAATGATTTGACATGGGCCTTCTGTATGTTTTGTATGTGTGATATCAGCTGACTATTTTTCTGGAATGCGGGAGCATTGCGGGTTTCTCTGTTATTGTGTTTCCCCCTTCTTAGCAGCTTTGCTTGTTTGGCGTTTGTTGGCCACTGAAAGTTTTAAGCACTTATACGCTAGTCCGGGTTTTTTTGCTAGCTTTTAACCTATAGTTTTGTTTCCCGGAGTGGACCTGTGATAGTCATACTTGCTCTTTGGTGAAGTTTTTAACTTCCTGAGTTGCTATACTATGGATTTTTGAGGTCTATTTTGCTAATTAATTGGCTTTGCTTTTTCATTTGACCCCACCTCACACTAAAAGATCTAGATCAGTGGTCTCAAAATCAAACCCTTTGCAGGGCAACATTTTGGATTTGTTGGTACTTGGAGGGCCTCGGAAAAAAATAATGTCTTATTAAAGAAATGACAATTTTGCATGAGGCAAAACTCTTTATAGTTTATAAATCTTTCCTCTTAGCTAAGTCTTAATAATAATATTGTAATTTATAGCTAAAGAGACATATGATCAAGAAACCTTTGTGATTATGATAAACATACCGAGCGCCTCAAAATAGTACCTGTTGGGCCGCTTGTGGCCCCCAGGCCATGAGTTTGAGACCACTGATCTAGACACTTTTTTCCTTTTTGAATTACCTTCTGTATGCAGTACTTGTGGTTGAAACACAGAGTTCACTTGGCACACTTCACACTAATGTATTCTCATCCCACAGGGTGACATAGGCTCAAAAGGACCAGATGGACCTGCTGTAAGTACGCCTGACACGTCCAACTCTCTGTTCCACATTTCAAGCACTTACTGTAGCTCATGGCATTAAAATCAGAGAGACAGAAATGCTGTGTGACTGATGGTTATAGTTGGTTATAATAAAAATATGTTGTGATAGTTTGGATGCGAACTCTGGTTGTCTGTATACAATATTTTATAAAGGCATCTTAGGCACCTTTGTGCCTTTTATAAAATAGGCTGCTGGAAGTACTGCCAGGTCTACATAGATTCTCTCACACATGTATTCCTGCTCTGAGGCAACATAAATACGTGCACATGTTCGATGCATTATGTGAGTATTGTGTACATCACAACACTGCCCAAATTATGTCCGCATAAATGTAAGTGCAGTCTGTTGGGGTGCTGCCTCCTTATTGCTTGTGTACCCCCACACAGTTTTATAAGAGCCATGTATAACCTGCTGTACATGCAGACAGTTTTTTTTTTATCGTCAAATATATTTTATTGAGCACCAAGAATAAAAACAACAATCCAAAACAAGGTCAAAGATCAACAAGGCAGCTCAAAATTTCACACCAGAAACCGACTAACCCACCCCACCAACCCAACCCACAACCCATTCCTCCCCCCACCCACTCTCACTGATGCTAAAAAAAAAAAAAAAAAGGTTAAACTAAATAAGAAAGACAAATACCAAGGGGCTAGCAGTTCAAAAGGCGGCTACGGGCCACCGGAGACAATGTGGTCCAAAAAGGCTCCCAAATTCGTTGAAAGGCTCGTCCGGGCAAGGAAGAAATGTCTTGGACTCCTCTCCGTTCCCAGGAAAGCAATGTAATCATGTGACTACGCCAAAGGGAATAGTCAGGCACCTCCGCTTCCATCCACTTAAGCAAAATACATTTGATAGCAATCACTGCCGTCCAACGCAGGAACGCGAAGGCCCTGGGCCTACAGGGATGGAAGTATAGGGAGGCTCCAAATAACAGGTTTTTTTAAATAAAGGGACCCATTTAGAGGGTAATTCAATAATGTGCGCCTAATAATTATGTTCTAATTAGCACCTGGTAGGAGTTTATTCTGTGACGGAAAGTATGCACCTGCAATCCTTTATAGAATAGTAACAGAACTGGGTCTGTTACACCTGTATGGCTTAGGTGCCAGAACATATGCTAGCCATAGGGCCAGTGCATGTGCTATAACTTGTAATACTCTTGTTCCCTGCTCAGAGACTGCCTATGTGTATGTCACCTGCAAACTACATACTGTACCACCAAAGGTATTTGTGTAATTGCAAAATGCTGGTATCTATGTGCATGTCTACCTGTTTTGTAATCTGTTTCAGTGTATAAATTAGGATTGTACTGAATATTCAGATTAGATTAGATTCAGCCCCACACAGTGCCCTTGATACATTATTTGTATTTGGCCAAATAACGATTTAAATTCAGATATAAATAATCTGCGGTCTATTGTGCTTAACCTCTGCGTGTTGCTGCTTTTATTATTTGTTATATTAAAGCTCAGTGCTCATTATTCGTATTTGGTCAAATAGTAAAATATGCTGTTTGATACAGCTCTAATAAATGTTACACTTAATACATTTACTCCCTAAGGGAGCAACAGGATTGGTGGCCACCTAGAAAATGGCCACCAATTGTGTGTCAATCATGCACTGGTGCCTTTTGTAGAATCCTAGAATAATCCAGATAACTCAATCATTTAACTCTTCTTGGAAGCCTCAGCCCCACCACTCCTCCGCTGCGTTAACTTAGAACTGCGGGAAGCATTACGTGGTGCCTCATCATTGGCCATCCATTTTACTATCTTTATAGTTATATTCATGCATCATCTATATCAAAAATACTTTTGTTGTTCAATCAGGAATAAATATCCACCATTAAATATATAAATATAAAGTGCTTTGTACTTAGCTTTGGTACTTAGCTCAACTTAGTACTCAGCCAACATCTGGGAGTTAGACCCGACATGTTTCGCCCAAAATGAGCTGTGTCAAGGGTCCCCTCTAGATAATCTAAAATAAAGGGAACAAAAGTTAAAGACAACCCCTCGTGTCCAACTCTCTTCCCCCTTCTCTTTATCCTAACTTCTGTTATGTATTACACAAAATGCTCACCGAGGTGGCTATCGTCATCCAACTCAGTTGTTGGTATATGAGAAAGATGGCGGCGGCGTCTATTCCTCGGGTTTAAATCCTCCCACCAACTCTTTCCAATGTTCACGCCCCCTGTGTCTCATTTGCTCTCAGATCATCCAATCACAGTCGCCCATTCGATCTCATTGTTTAAACCCCTAGGTTCTACCGTACCAAGTGTAAAAATGTAACGCTGTTCAATTTCATTCAATTTTGCCTGATCTTTCCCTCCGTCCCTCCCTCTGACCTTAACAAGAACATGCCATCTTCCAAGAAGAGTTAAATGATTGAGTTATCTGGATTATTCTAGTTTTGAGTGCATATGGACTATAGACCAGATAAAGAAATTGCATATTTATAAACATATTGCCAGAGATATATATGTTTTGTAGAATCCTGGCATCGTGAAAGATAGGTGCTGGAAATGTAGGCCAGGTCTACATTTCTGGCACCTACCTTATACGAGAATCGTGGCTAGGGAGGCGCTTTACGACGTCTAATGCCACTTCTAGTGTTAGCCAAGCTTGCAGTGGAGTTAGGCATCATAAAGTATCTCTTTAGCCACGATGCAAGCATCTTGGGGTTGTTTTTTTTGGGGGGGTTTGTGCCAATAGGTGACTACATTTTTTTAAAACAGCATTATGCACTTAAGTTAGGTGCCGGTAGGGTGCCTACTAGCACCTAACCTAAGGCACTGTTTATAGAATATGGGCCTAAGTGGATAGCTAATACATAAAAAGCTCAGTCTCTAAATAACCTCCCTTTCTCTCTTGTATTTGCAGGGGAGGGGACCACCAGGATCTCCAGTAAGTAGAAGTTTGTCAATATCAATGTTGTAAATAGTTGGATAATTGTGAAATGGTGATGAGTGAATAAACTACAGAGTGATGTACTGCAAAGTCATGGAATAGAAGGGGATATACTAAGATGGATAGGAAAATGGCTGGAAAACAGAAGACAGAGAGTGGGCATAAATGGGAAGTACTCGGACTGGAAGAAAGTAACTAGCGGTGTGCCTCAGGGCTCGGTTCATGGGCCTATCTTATTCAATATCTTCGTAAATGACCTGGAAGAAGAAACGGCCAGTGTTATCATCAAGTTGGCAGATGACACAAAGCTATGCTGGGCAATCAGGTCACAAAAAGACAGCGAGGAACTCTAGAGAGATTTGAAACAACTTGAGAGATGGGCAGAGAATTGGCAGATGAGTTTTAATGTAGAAAAATTTAAAGTGGTGCACCTGGGCCGGAAAAACAAGGAGCATGAGTATAAACTGTTAGGTATAATATTGGGGAAGAGTGAACAAGTACCTGGGGGTACTGATAGACAGGACCCTGAAGCTGTCGGCTCAATGCGCAGCAGCGGCAAAGAAAGCTAACAGGATGTTAGGCATGATAAAGAAGGGAATCACGAGTAGATCAAGGGAGGTCATAATGCCACTTTATAGAGCAATGGTCAGACCACACTTGGAATACTGTGTCCAACACTGGTCTCCATACCTGAAGAAGGAGAGGGTGCAGAGGCGAGCGACGAAGCTAGTAAAAGGTATGGAGAACTTGAGCTACAAAGATCACCTCAGAAAACTGGGATTATTCACCCTCGAGAAGAGAAGACTGAGAGGGGATCTGATAGAGTCTTTTAAAATACTAAAAGGAATCGACAAAATGGAGCAAGCTCACTGACCCAGCAGGGGGAAAGAATGGTGAGCAAGAAACAACGTATTCACATTGTCAAATATGACTCAGACTCGGACAAGAGGTCATGGACTGAAGCTGAGAGGGGACACAGCCAGGACAAATGTCAGAAAGTTCTTCTTCACACAGCGAGTGGTGAACGCCTGGAACTCTCTCCCAGAAGAGGTTGTGGAGGAAACCACCATTCTAGGATTTAAGGAAAAATTGGACGCATATCTTCATGCAGGACGCATTGAGGGATATGAGTGACTAAGGTATTCGCCAGGGTACGCCTGGTTGAGCCTCCGCATGTGCGGATCACCAGACTAGATGGACCCCAGGTCTGATCCAGTGCAGGCATTTCTTATGTTCTTATGCATTGAAAGTAACCTAGGTTTAGGGATCAAAACAAAATTATCCTCTAGAACAGACATGGCAAACTCTGGGCCGCGGGCCAAATCTGGCCCGAGGTATAGTTAAATTTGGCCCGCCAAACAATTAAAAAATTTAACTTAAGTTGGCCCAACGGCAGACAGAGTACGATTCGGGAAGTGCTACAGTGCCTCCTGCTCTTACTTTTCGCTAATTTCGGCAGCCTGCAGAGAGGATCGCCAGTGCTGTAGCGATCCTTGCAGGCTGCCGTCATCCTGAGCACCAAATTCCCTCTGCTGCGATCCTGCCCTTGATGTCAGAGGAGGGGTGGGATCGCGGCAGAGGGAACGTGGTGCTCAGGACGATGGCAGCCAGCAAGGATCGTTACAGCACCGGCGATCCTCTGAAGGCTGCCCAAATTAGCGGAAAGTAAGACCTTGACTTTCCACAACCTATGAGGGATGGGCGATATATTTACTGATGCTGCAAAATCAGACACACACATTCTTTTCCATACTGTCAAAATCGCGTGTAAATAGCAACTTTTTAAAATAGCTGTTTATCCCCCTCTTTTACTAAATTAAATTAGAGTCCGAGATTTTTGCCGAGCTGTTTCTCAGCGAGCAGCATGGGCAGAAAAATAGCAGAAGGCACAGACAATGTGGGGGAAACGACTGAGCATCTGTTAAACTTTCTCTTCTAGGAATAGAGCTCCCAGTAAAAAAAAAAAAAAAATGAAGCAACAAACACACTAGAAATTTTTTTTTTAACCTAATAGCAAAAGTTTTTCACTATTCATATGCATTGTGTTTGAAAATCAAGTTGTTAGTGTGGCTAAAACAGAGAGGAGAGGGAAAGAGATGGTGGACAATGGGATTTAGGGAGGGAAGAAACAGAAAGGGAGAGAAGTTGGACACAAGGGATCGTGGGGGGGGGGGGATAGAGATACTGGATAGGAGGGTAGTTGTGAAGAGAGAGTAAAAGTCTTTTTTATTTATTTTGTTTACATCACAGAGCTGGCGTGGGGTTGGAGAGGTTGTAACCCTATACTTCTACTAAGACTAAGGGGTCCTTTTATTAAGGTGCACATTTAGCGCGCGCTAAATCAGTTAGCGTAATTAAATAAAAGGACCCCTATGTATCTTAATAAAAAATTTGGCCCACGACTTACCCTATGTTTTAGATTTTGGCCCCTAATGTGATTGAGTTTGATACCCCTGCTCTAGAAGGTCAACCAGAATTAATAGGGCAGAAAGGTGCATCTTTTTTAAGACACACTTTTGTACATATTATGCATATTTTTTAAATAATTTACATAAATCTTGACTGAAGTTTCAAGTTTATTAAACGTTTGATATTCTAACTATAAAAAAAATATCTGAACAGTTCACAATCATTATAATTAAAAAGGGGAAGAGAAAAAGAACATGTTAAACATAAGAAGGGGAGAACTACATTAATTCATTGGACAGTTATTTTTATTTTATAAGTATTTATATACCACTTATAACCTAAGTGGTGTACATGCAGGTACTCAAGCATTTTTCCCTATCTGTCCTGGCAGGCTCACACTCTATCTAATGTACCTGGGGCAATGGGGGATTAAGTGACTTGCCCAGGGTCACAAGGAGCAGTGTGGGATTTGAACCCACAACCTCAGGGTGCTGAGGCTGTGGCTCTAACCACTGCACCACACACTCCCCATAAAGTCAGGAAGGAACAGTCAGGAAGGAACAGAGGGGAGCGAAGGAGGGCGGGGGGGAGTGGTGAATCTCGCACAAACCATTATCACAAGAAGACAAGGTAAAGATTTGCAACGAATAAGCAAATAATAAAAATAATGGGATTGGTTTAAATGTGTCCTTAAATTTCAATACATTTTTCCATTCTGAGGTGAATTTGGAGGGTGCATTCCATAAACTTGGAGCAGTTACCAAGAATATGGAACTTCTGGTGGTATCATAGAAAATATGCCTAGGAGATGGAATAACCAGTAGATTTTATTGAGTAGAGCATAAAGATTTAAACGGAACATAAGGAATCGGTAAACGATCCAGAAAAGCTGGTTTCCTGACCAATTGTTGGCCAAATTCAAAAATGTGGAGAGAGGAATTCTTTTAGGAAAATGTTGAAGACTCAGCTATTTGTTAATGCATTTTTCTGAGCAATTGATTCACACTATACTGAATTCATGCTGTATTGAATATTTCTATTCTATCTTCTTATTTTGTATAGACTTTTAACATTTTATGTATGTAACCCCTTGTGAACCGTTTTGGATAAAAACGGTATAGAAATTTTAAAAATAAATAAATAAAAGTATTTTATAAACTATCCAGTAATTGATGGGAAGCCAGTGTGCTACTAGATGTTCGCAGCACTGTACACCTTATATGAAGGTACTTTCTCCATCCCTAGGGGGTTCACAATCTGTTTTGTACCTGGGGCAATGGAGGTTTAAGTGATTTGCCCAAGGACACAACGAGCTGCAGTGGGAGTTGAACCCAGTTCCCCAGGATCAGTTTGCTGCACTATAGCCATTAGGTTACTCCTCCACTCCAGAGTGAGTGGTGCATTCTGTCTATACAGTTCTTCATGTCCAGAGGCAAAGTGAGACAAACTCAGGTGGCAGGTGCCAAACTCCTGCCCAAGCCTACTTACTCTACAAGTACATGCATTGTGTATACTTGTATACGTGCATTGTGTATACTTTCTAGGCATGACCTAATTTTATGAGGCCTTTTGTGTGTTTAAATCAGTGGTTTATGTTCATAAAGGATTTAAAAAATGACCTCGGGATTCTGCTGGAGTTCATGTGTCTTGTCTCTGGGGAGGGGGAACGGGGCACTGACTGCAACTGATATGCATAGAGGGCTTTGCAGAATGTGAGTTATAATACCATCTCAGCTGTACAGGAATGTTACTTTTTGAGAATTCTTGAGAATAATTTACCAGTGTATACTAGTGCTGCCCAATTCAGGAAAAAAAAATTTTGATCTGATTCAGCCTATTGTCCTGGAGGGTTTATTTTGTAGCCTTTTCACCCTCCCCCCCCCCCCTTGCCCTCTCCAACCCCACACTGGTGCTGTGGTGTAAATAAAATAAACAAAAAAAGACTTTTCCTCTCTCTAGGTCCTAGCTCATGCTCGCTAACACCAACTCTGGCAATACACATTTCAAATATGACATATTGTAATCACAAAACAGAAAATAAAATTATTTTTCTGCCTTTTGTTATCTAGTCAGAATATTCAAATCATGTTGGTCCCAGGTTCTGTTTTCTGTTTGTCTTCTGTTAAATCGCTCACCAGGGTCTCCTGCCAATTTGACTTTTTCTTTCTCTATGCTCACCATTCATTTCCTAAATCTGTACCTTCCCTTCCACTGCCATATCTAACACTTCTTTTCCACCCCTCTCTCTCACTCACTCTCACTCTCTTACTCACTCTCACTCTCTCTCTCACTCACTCTCACTCTCTTACTCACTCTCACTCTCTCTTTCATTCACTCTCACTCTCTTACTCTCACTCTCTCTTTCATTCACTCTCACTCACTCACTTTCTCACTCACTCACTTTCTCTCACTCACTCTCACTCTCTCTTTCATTCACTCTCACTCACTCTTTCTCTCGCACTCGCTCTCTCTCGCTCTTGTTCTGTCTCTCTCACTCTTTCATGCTATCGCTCTCGCTCTCTTGCTCGCTTTCTCTCTCGCTCTCTCTTGCTCGCTCGCTCTCTCGCTCACTTTCTCTCTCACTCTCTCTCTCGCTCTCTCTCTTTCATGCTCTCGCTCTCACTCTTTCACGCTCTCGCTCTCTCTCTCTCTTGCTCACACTCTCACTCAAACGCTCTCTCACTCACACTCTCTTGCTCTCTCTCTCGCGCGCTCTCTCTCATTCACTCACTCTCTTGAACTCACTCTCTCTTTCACTCTCACTCATGCTCTCTCTCTTGCTCTCAATCACACTCTCACACCGGTGGGTCAGAAATGTGCCTGGAGTTTATGCATATATCTTATAGAAGACTTGCAGTATGTGCCTAACAGCCTACAGTTAAGTGCATGCATTTATATAAGCCATTTGGCTAGCGTAAGTACTCATGCCTAAGATTAGGTGCGTGAGTACAGACTTAAGTTAGTATTCTATAGCAATTGCCATTATAGAATTCATGCTTAGTATGTAGTATCCCAGTGTTAAATTTTAGGCAACTTATACAGAATCTCACCCCCCTCCATACACACACACACACACACACCTTTAGTGTCCAGTGATGCCTTGATCACATACTCAAATAACTAGCACAACTGTGTGAACTTATCTTAGGCATTTGCGCATGACCTTGGGATAACTTCTTTCTATGTAGACCAGTGGTCTCAAACTCAAACTAGAGAGTTGCACGGGGACAGAAATCCCACCCATCCCCGCCAGTCCCCGCCACGATCCTCTCCGTCCCCACCCGTCCCCACCAGGATCCTCTCTGTCCCCACCCATCCCCGCTCGTCCTCATAAAAAGCAGCAATTACTTCTGACAGGATCATCAATTCCACAGTTTCTTTTGTGTTTGTGCTGCTGTTTTCCTTGTGGAATCTCTTTGGTGGAACCCTTGTTTTGTTTTCTGTTCAGGTAATTAACTTATAACCCCCTCTTTTACTAAGGCTGACGTGTCCATTATATTATATGGACGAACCCTGCTTCCAAAGCCTTCCATCCCGGTGAGAGTCCCGTTGGCTAGAGGGGGGTCCCCGTGGGAGTCCCGTGGGCCAGAAGGGTGTACCCGTGGGAGTCCTGTGGGTTAGGGGGGATTCCCACAGGACCCCATGCAGACATAGAAACATAGAAATTGATGGCAGAAAAGGGCCACAGCCCATCGAGTCTGCCCATACCAATGACCCACTCCCTGACTTCTACTCCCCTATAGATCCCACGTGAATATCCCATTTTCTCTTAAAATCTAACACGCTGCTGGCCTCAATCACCTGCTGAGGCAGCTCATTCCAATGATCGACCACCCTTTCGGTGAAGAAATACTTCCTAGCATCACCTTGAAACTTCCCTCCCCTGATTTTCAGCGAGTGTCCTCTGGTTACCGAGGGCCCTGTAAGACTGAAGATATCATCTTTCACCTCTATATGCCCTGTGATATACTTAAAGGTCTCAATCATGTCCCCCCTCTCTCTTCGCTCCTCCAGTGAGTACATCCGCAATTTTTTTAGCCTTTCCTCATACGTGAGATCCCTGAGCCCCAAGACCATCCTGGTAGTCATACGCTGAACCGACTCAACTCTCAACACATCTTTCCGGTAGTGTGGTCTCCAGAATTGAACACAATACTCGAGATGGGGTCTCACCATGGATCTGTACAGTGGCATTATGACTTCAGATTTTCTGCTGACAAAACCCCTCCGGATGCAGCCCATCATTTGTCTTGCCCTGGACGAAGCTTTCTCCACCTGATTGGCAGCCTTCATATCATCGCTAATGATCACTCCTAAATCACGTTCCACCGTGGTCCTGGCCAAGGTTTCACCATTTAGTGAGTAAGTTCTGTGTGGATTTTTTTTGCCTAGGTGCATTACTTTACATTTTTTAGCATTGAAGCCTAGCTGCCAAGTTGATGACCACTGTTCCAGTTTCCGTAGGTCTTGCATCATAAAGTCAGGAACACTGCTTTTGCCTACTATGTTGCATAGTTTGGCGTCGTCGGCAAACAGTGATACTTTTCCTCTAAGCCCTTGGGTCAAATCTCCTATGAATAAATTGAATAGAATCGGCCCTAAGACGGAGCCCTGAGGTACTCCACTCGTTACTGCTGATGTTTTGGAGGGGGTACCGTTTACCATCACCCTTTGAAGCCTACCATCTAGCCAATCCTTTACCCATGCAGTGAATGTATCCCCTAATCCCATCGATTTTAGTTTGTTTAACAGCCTGCGGTGTGGGACACTATCAAAAGCTTTGCTGAAGTCCAAATATATCACATCCAGGGACTCCCCGGCATCCAGATGACTGGTCACCCAGTCAAAGAAGTCAATCAGATTAGATTGGCAGGACCTTCCCCTGGTAAATCCGTGTTGGTGTGGATCTCGTAAATTTTTTTCGTCTAGAATTTTGTCGAGTTTCTGCTTGATCAGTGTTTCCATGAGTTTGCACACTATGGATGTAAGACTCACCGATCTGTAATTTTCTGCCTCTGTTCTGCAGCCCTTTTTGTGGAGTGGAATTACGTTAGCTGTTTTCCAGTCTAGGGGTACTTTTCCCATGCGCATGGAAAGATTGAAGAGCACGGATAGTGGTTCAGCCAGAACTTCACTCAGCTCTCTGAGTACCCTGGGGTGTAGATTGTCAGGTCCCATGGCTTTGAGTCTTGAAAGTTCGTGGTAGACACTACTGGGTGTAAACTCGTAATCATGAAACAGGTCATTTTGGCTGTCTCTTATCTGTAGTTGCGGACCAGCTCCCGGCGCTTCACAGGTGAATACTGAGCAGAAGTATTCGTTTAGCAGTTCTGCCTTGGTATAATCAGATTCTGCGTAGTTTCCGTCTGATTGCCTAAGACGTACTATCCCATCTTTGTTTCTCTTCCTGTCGCTAATGTACCTGAAAAAGGATTTGTCCCCTTTTTTAATATTCCGTGCTAGATCTTCCTCTGTTTGAAGTTTGGCTTCCCTGACTGCCTTTTTGACAGCCTTAGATCTGGCCAGATAGTCTTCTTTTGCCTCTCATTTCTCAAGATGTTTGTAGGTGATAAATGCTTCTTTTTTCTTTTTTATGAGGTCCGAAATTTCCTTGCTTGAACCATTGTGGTTTTTTGTTTCTCTGGCGTTTGCTTACTGTATTTATGTAGCGGCTAGATGCTTCGTTCAGGATGGATATTAGATTTGACCACATAGTTTCAGGATTGTCTGTTACTGTATGGTTTTGCAGCTCCTGATGGACCCGCGGGATTCCCATGCAGACCTCTAACTCAAACCCTTTGCAGGGCCACATTTTGGATTTGTAGGTACTTGGAGGCCCACAGAAAAAATAGTTAATGTATGATTAAAGAAATGACAATTTTGCATGAAGTAAAACTCGTTATAGTAACTATAACGAGTTTAACCTCATGCAAAGTTGTTATAAAGGAGTAATATAATTTATAAATCTTTCCTTAATTGCTTCTGATAATTTCAACTATACACAGCTGAAAGCAGTGCAACATGCAGAAAGTGAAAATCTATCAAAGTATCAACTGCAAGAGACAAGATTTTGAACCAACTATTTTGAGACCCTCGGTATTATAAAGAATGATTCTTTATAGAAAACTTGTGCCTTAAGTGTCTGGCGGTTGCATCCGCAACCACTTTCAGCTCTCACCTCCTCCAGCACCGGTCACACACACAAACTGCATTGCTTCCAATGGTTACCTTACGTTCTGGAACATTGCCCGCCTCACTGCTTTAACCTTACACAACCGCTTTCCTGTGTCTGCACGTGATTGTACTCCACCTCACAATCACGTTCAGACACAGGAAAGCGCATGCGTGAGGTTACAGCGACTGCTGGATGTGACCGCCAGACACTTAAGGCACAAGTTTTCCATAAAGAATCATCCGCTATAATAAAACCCTTAGCGCGCATGCGCAGTTCAAAATCGGTGGGTCTGTGATCCATAGCTCCATGCCGCCGCATGCGTAGTACACCGAGCATGTGGCATTGCCGTGCGGCGGTTTCCCCTGATGAAAAAGGAGACTGCGGCGGTGGAGGTTTTCACGCCTCATTTTCCCCAGCAGCAGTAGTTCTTATGTTCTTATGTTTCCTTTGCCGGCGTGTAGCATCATCAAAGGCACTGACATTGAAGAAAAAGTATTTGCAGTCCTAGCAACCGCCCTGTGAGGAGCACACGAGGCAAGCAAAAATAACTGCCGGCTTCCACACACGAACCCCTGACAATTACTGATTTAGAAGGTTGGGGGTTTTTTGGGTTTTTTACAGCAGTTTGTTGGGCAGGAAAAAATACTTGCAGTTTGTTTTGGGTGAAGGGTGTGTGCTGGGGAAGATAAAGGGCGGGGTGGGGGAGGGTGCTGGGGAAGGGGCCCAGGGAGCAATCTTGCTTTCCTTTGGGGGGAGAGATGTGATTTCTTGAGTACAGGAAATGATCTTGCTTTGCTTTAGGGGGAGGGGTGTAATTGGTTGGGGACGGGTAGTGATCTTGGACAGGGGGAGCAGAGAAAGGAGAAGGGGTACTACTGGATAGGAGGGAGTTAAAAGTAAGGGAGAAAGGCTACTGTTGGACAGGGGGAGAAGGGAAGGGGTGCTACTGGACAGGGGGAGGTAAAAGGAAGGGAGAAGGGTTACTGCTTGACAGGGGGGATTAGGGAAGGGGTGTTGCTGGACAAGGGGGAGGTAAAAGGAAGGGAGAATGGCTACTGCTGGACAGGGGGAGCAGGGAAGGGGTGCTGCTTAGACATAGGGGGCAGACAGACAGACAGGGGGCCAGGGAGAAAGAAAGAAATGCCTAAGTCTACACATCTATTCTAGCACCTGTTAATGTAACGGGCTAAAAAAAACTAGTTCTTTTTAATACCGAGTAGTATCTGGTGGGCCATATGCAGCCCATAGGCCGCGAGTTTGAGACCACTGATGTAGATAGTATAGATTAAATTTATTTTTTTTTTAGATTACATTCTGGAAAGGCACACAAGTCTTTTAATAATTAAGAATGGACTCTCCTTAATTCCTGTCTGTCAAGAAACATGTAGCTAGTCAAACTGTTTGTTTCTCAAGAGAAGATAGAAAAAGAAGTCACACAGAAAAGAGACACTAAGGCAGACATTTTACTACTAAATACACTTTAGTAAAAGTAATACAATGCATGTCCAATAAATACTATTTACAGAACAGTTTAGGAGAGAGAGAAAGTAATCAGTGAGCCAGTCTTCAATCCCTCTTTATGAGCAGAAGCTGAGAAGTTTATGGACTGTGATCGTTCTGATGCAATCAAATTATTGCTGCCTTAAGGAAGAAGCAGTAAAACTAGAAAAGTGCAATAAATCTTTACAATACGTTAAAATAGCATTATTTTTATTTCTAAGTAACAGTTGCTCAAGAGCATTACATGTGGCTGGTGAGTACAAGCAATAGACCAACGTATTGAAAAGCTTTAAACCATGACTGGAGAGCTGAGACTGGATTCTGCATCCTTGATCTAAGCTCATATGAATCTTTGGGGATTAGTGCAGGTTTTATTGCAAGAAGCAGAATTCCTGATGTTCTGTTTTGTCCTTTCAGGGATCTGCTGGTAGAAGTGGTCTTCCAGGTGGGAGTGGCCTCCAAGGACCTCCGGTGAGAAGCAATTTCTTTCTGGGTGTAGCTGATATGTAGGAGATGCAGTACAACAAGCACATGGACAGGGGAGTGAGAGGAGGGAGGACATTCTGGTACATCTATTTCTACAATCGTGCAGCAAATTAATGACAAACCAATTTATATACTCAAATATAAACCAAGAATTTTGGGTCAAAAAAAGACCCAAAAATGGGAGTCTCGGTTTATATTAGAGTCTGTACCTCAGTACTTCTCTAACTAAAAAAAAAAAATCTGGGTGTGGGGAACAGAGTTGCAGGCCTGAAATGCTAGGCAGGCAGCTGATTCCTCCCAATGGCAGCCGCAGTAGTCCATGTTGTTTGCTGGCCACCGGGAGGAGGGGGGAACAAGGAGTCAGCGGCACATCTGGATTGCGATGACCCTGCCTTCTGTCCTAGTCTCACTAAATCGGCTGGCAATGAAGAAGCCAGACACTGCGGGGGCCTTCCCTCTTGCAAAGTCACTATGGGCTCCGCTGGGCTCAGTCCCGCCCCCTAGGAAAACTCACTCATTATTTTCTTTCCCTTCTGTGAAAGGGTGTAAATACAAGAAATTTCAGGAACGACTATTATCTTTCAGGCAGCCTCATGGACTAGGGCTTTAACTTAAATATTTACACTCCCAACTTCATATCAACAATTTCTACGTGCCTTAAAAACATATCTTTTCAGGGAATACTTTGGAAGTTAGAAATTGGATGTCTATTCATTTGTCCTTGTGAACCGCATAGAACTTAATGGTATTTGCGGTATACAAGTGAGTTTTATGTTATGTTTATGTTATGGAGGGGGTAAGACTAAGGTGACCATACGTCCCATTTTGAACGGGACTGTCCCCTTTTTAGATCCTCTGTCCCGTTGTCCCCACGCACAGCTTCGGGATGCCGAAATGTCTCGTTTTCAGGGATAGTGTCCCGAAGCTGTCTGTGGGGACAACGGGACAGGCGATCGCTTCCCCTCCCTCTAGCGCTGAAGCCAAAGCCTGCCTCCCCCCTCCCAGACTGGCCCCCGCTGCTGCTGCCTACCGCCGCTTAAATGTTATGGCAGCCGTGGCGCTGTATCCATCAGAGGAGACTTCTAACCTCGGCCTGCCCCGGAACTCTTCCTGCAGCAGCCGCCCGCCTAGGCAGGAACAGGAAGTTGCTGTTGCAGGAAAAGTTCCGGGGCAGGCCGAGGTTAGAAGTCTCCTCTGATGGATACATCACCGCAGCTGCCATAACATTTAAATAAGGATCCAGGGAGTGGGGGGAGCAGGTGTGGGGAAGTCCGGAGCTACAGGGCCAACGTTAGAGGAAGTGAGAGCTGATGGTGCTGCTGGGGCGAGGAAGGAAGAAGAGGAACCGAAGCACGGCAATTTTGGGGGAGCAGGTGTGGAGAAGGCCAGAGCTGCAGGGGAGAGTGTTGCTGTACCCAACTGAAGGGAGAAGGAAGATGAGGGAGGGAATGAAAGGAGATGCCAGGGCTTGGAAGGAAGAAGAGATGCCAGTGCATGGAGGGAAGGAGGCGGGATGGGGGGCGGGACTGAATATTAATAGATGTCCCATTTTGATGAAAAAAATAAATGGTCACAGGTAAGACAGTAGATACTGGTTAGAAGAGTGAAAATAAAGGGAGAAAGAGAAGATGCTGGAAGGAGGGAGAGAGGGAAGAGTTAGTTAAAAAAAACTGGAAAATAATAGGATAAGGGAGATGGAAAGCTGTAAATAGAAGCAGATAGAGATGCAGAAAAATAAATGGAGGTAAACTGAAAGGAAAAGGTTAAAGTCAGAGATGGACGTAGGAAAGGAAGGGAAGAAAAGAAAAGGCAGATAGACTAAAGACCCTGAAAGAAAATGAAGAAAAGACAGAAGAAAGCAGAAACTGGAATAAACATGAATAAAATATCCAGACAACAAAGATAGAAAAAATAATTTTATTTTTAATTTCATGAACAGAAAATGCAGTTTTACTGTAAATTTATTCTTTCTTTTTATTTTCCAAAGTGTAGAGTGCTGTTTCTCTTTCTCTGGTGTTGAACTGCATATGGCTTCTTGAGGTTTAAAGTTTTATTTTTGTCTACATTTATTTAAGTTTGTGGTTGCTTGGAATTGCATTTTCCTATGTAGGGGCCTTGTTGTGAATGTTAGCTTTGGAATATATACATCACAGATATTTGTATTATGTTTAGTGACTTAGGAGATAGGTCATGGGGAGGGAAGGTGAGCTGTCTTTATAGATTGGCCCACCATGATAGCCCAAATTTTTAATCTCTGGTTTATGTTCAAATCAACTTTTTTCCCCCTTTTTGGAGGAGAAAAAAGGATATCTCGGTTTATATTTGGATTGATTTATATTTGAGTATATACGATAAACTAAATACTCTTGCCTCCTAGTGGTGAGAAGCCGCTGCCAAGCTCCTCAATAATTGACTCCAAGGACCACGCAGACGTGCAATATATTATCCAAAAGCAGACAATATTTTATTTAAACAAAATATAAAAATGCAACAGCAAAAGCAGGTTTAGAAAAATGTATTGTCTCAATTGTAATACATTGGAGAGATCATTAGAAAAATCATACAAATAGATGCCAAGGCAAAAATATATTTTTTTATTTTTTAATTCTTTATTGATTTTCTAAACTTCAAAAGTGCATTACACAAATATATATCATATAATAAGTTAATAAAAGCACATTCAACTTACAAATATGCATAATCAACCATTTTCTCCCCCACCCCCCACCAAATTATTATTCAATAAAACACGGAAACATAGACTATCCCAATAACATTACATTACATTAGGGACTTCTATTCCGCCTATACCTTGCAGTTCAAGGCGGATTACAAAAGAGCTAACTGGACATTTCCAGTGAAGTTACAACAGTTTTGGGTTGTTTTTTTTTTTTAGTTACAACCTTACCCTATTCAGATTAAAAATATCCTCCCACCCTCTTCCCACCCCAGATGGACATACTTAAAAGTAAAATTAGGACAGAAATAGCCCCCCGCCCCCTTTTCCTGGATGTGTACAAAAATAAACAAAAACTGACTCATAATCAAAGACCTACTATAGTGAAGTAATATATGATGTCAATGGCTCCCAAACCAGCTTAAATAAATTACTGTGCCCCAAACTATCGGCATTCATTTTTTCATATCTATAGCTAGAGCACAAATTTGCCCACCAGAAAGGAAAATTTAGGCGATCTACCGTAGTTCTTCCAATTTTGGGTAACCATCTGCATTGCTAAAATATCTAGCTGTAAGTACATCTCTAGTTAAACAAAGGCATGCATCAAGTTTTATAACCTTCCTTCATGGATACACCCTTTACTCTTATGCCAATCAAAACTTGTCTTGTCATATTGCAAATTTGCTCCTATCTACCATATCCTATCATTTCCAGGTAACCATAGCTGCGCTTATCTATAAATGACCACTTATCTATAAATGACCAATCTGTGCACAATTCCACAGTTTTTTCTTTAGTTCTGTTTTTTCCTTATTTGGCAAATTGCAGTTGTTTTTTGTGTTAGCTGGTGTCAGGTCCTGCCTAGGTAAAAAGTTCAGTACATTCTTAAAGCCTGACACCTGTATCTTTACATACAGGCTTGTTTTGCTTGTGCTTCTCTGTAACAGGAGCCATATATCCTCTTGCTCACATGATCCATGCTCAAATACATGACAGGCCTGTATTCTTCCAGCAAAGCCTTGTTGTCAGCCTGCTTCTCTAATAAATGAAATGCAGGGCAGACCTGCATATGAGCTCTTCAGTGGCTTTAGAATTATTGATGAGAAAAAGACTTCAGAACATTTACAACTCTATGCCAGTATTTTTCAGAGAGGCGCCAGGCTGTGAGGTATAATCACAGGCCAAAAATCTTCTCTTTAATACAACTTTGGGTGTTAATAAAAACAGTAAAATACATTGCAGTCTTAAAATCATTAAATATTACTAGTTAATGACTATGAATAGTGCACTTGATATCAGTCTCATCCCAAAAGAGGCCCGTGTTACACTAACACTGCATCAGAGAAACATATATTTTTTTTACATCCTGAGCTCTGAGGGCGAGTGCTTAGCACAGCAGTCTTTGCAAATGTCAGTCTTACAAGAAAAGTAATCTAGAAAGGAACAGGGGGTGGGGGCTTCAGGCCTGTTTATGGCTTGCACATTTCTCTGGCTTCTAGTTCAATTGAAACCGGCATCTGTTGGCTTACAGTACAATGCACCTTCATTCATGACTACCTGGGAATCTGACTCCCATTTTATACACTTGCCCATCCCATCCCCAACTATAAGACCTAATCTGGCCATTGGAGTGATGGTCCCAAGCTACTGGAACCCTACAGTTATGGACCTGAATCCAGCTGCTAGTTATTAACTATCTCTGGTACAGCAATGTAGATCTTTTTTTTTAATGTTTTTTTTTATTACTATTTTTCTGATTTTATTGGAATTCTATGTAAACCACTCATGTATCTCTGATGATGGGTAATAGAAACATAGAAAATGACAGCAGAAAAGGGCCAAAGCCCATCAAGTCTGCCCACTCTACTGACTCACCCCCCTAATACTACCTTCCTAGAGATCCCCTTCCTAATGACCCATCCCCTTAACTCTTAACTCTACCCTCTTAGAGATCCTACATGGGCATCCCATTTACTCTTAAAATCTGGAACGCCGCTGGCCTCGATCACCTGGAAGCTCATTCCAATGATCTATCACTCTTTCGGTGAAGAAATACTTCCTGGTATTGCCATGAAATTTCCCGCCCCTGAGTTTTAGCGGATGCCCTCTTGTGGCCAAGGGTCCTTTAAGAAAGAAGATATCATCTTCCACCTCGATACGACCAGTGATATATTTAAATGTCTCAATCATGTCTCCCCTCTCTCTTCGTTCTTCGAGAGAGTATAGCCACAATTTATTCAGCCTCTCCTCGTACGAGAGATCCTTGAACCCCGAGACCATCCTGGTGGCTATCCGTTGAACTGACTCGATTCTCAGCACATCTTTACGGTAATGAGGCCTCCAGAATTGCACACAGTATTCCAGATGAGGTCTCACCATGGTTCTGTACAATGGCATTATGACCTCGGGCTTCCGGCTGACGAAACTTCTGTGGATACAACCCAACATTTGCCTTGCCTTGGATGAAGCCTTCTCTACCTGATTGGCAGTTTTCATGTCTTCACTAATGATCACTCCTATATCTCGTTCTGTTGTAGTCCTAGCTAGGGTCTCACCATTCAAGGTGTAAGTTCTGCACGGATTTTTGCTGCCAAGGTGCATGACCTTACATTTTTTTAGCGTTGAAGCCCAGCTACCAGGTCGAGGACCAATGTTCCAACAAAAGCAGGTCCTGCATCATACTGTCAGACAAATTGCAATTACTTACTACATTACATAATTTGGCGTCATCGGCAAATAATGTTATTTTTACCTTGAAGCCCCTGAGTTAGGTCCCCAACGAATATGTTGAAAAGGATCGGGCCCAAGACCGAGCCCTGCGGCACTCCACTGGTCACCTCCGATATTTTAGAGAGGGTACCGTTAACCACCATCCTCTGAAATCTACCACTCAGCCAATCATTGACCCATGCAGTTAGTGTTTCTCCTAATCCCATCGATTTCATCTTGCTCAATAACCTGCAGTGTGGGACACTATCAAAAGCTTTACTGAAGTCCAAGTACACGACGTCCAGGGACTCTCCCAAATCCAGCTTTCTTGTTACCCAGTCAAAGAAGCTGATGAGATTGGATTGGCAGGACCTACCCTTGGTGAATCCATGTTGACGGGGATCCCGTAGATTCTCTTCATTCAGGATCGTGTCTAATTTACGTTTGATTAGTGTTTCCATGAGTTTACTCACTATTGACGTGAGACTCACCGGTCTGTAATTCGCAGCCTCTGCCCTGCAACCCTTTTTGTACAATGGAACAACATTAGCTGTTTTCCAGTCCAAGGGGACTCTCCCCGTACTCAGGGAGAGATTGAAGAGCCTGGATAACGGTTCCGCCAGGATATCACATAACTCTCTGAGCACTTTGGGGGTGTAGATTGTCCGGTCCCATGGCTTTGTTCACCTTGAGTCTTGTCAGTTCGCAGTTTGAAATTCCGAAACGGGTCGTTCGAGCTTTGCTTTGCCTGCAACTGTGGACCGGACCCCAGTGCCTCACAGGTGAAGACCGAGCAGAAGTATTCATTCAGTAGTTCGGCTTTATCGGTATCTGATTCTACATAATTCCCATCTGGTTTTCTAAAGCGTACTATCCCATCCGTGTTTCTTTTTCTGTCATGAATATACCTGAAGAAGGATATATCAAATGTTTAATAAACTTGGGACTCTCTCTTCCCAGTACCCGTGCACTATTCTCGGTCTCAGTTGCCTTGAGGAGCAGAAGTTGAGCTAAGAATCCATCCCAGGACCTTTCACATAGTGGTACACAGTGTTGACACTGAACATCAAGGCCACCATAAACAATTAGGGCTCCTTTTCCTAAGCCGCATTAGGGCTTTAATGCGCAGAATACAGCGCGGGGTAATTTTGTGCATGCGATAAAACCGCTAGCACACCTTAGTAAAAGGAGCCCTTAGTGTCCTTTAGCCAGTTTTTTTTTTCCTTACATTATTAAAAAAATAAATAAAAATGAAAACACTAGGTAATAAACTAGTCAAATAACGGTCTCCCCCCAGTATCCCCTCCCCCAAAACTGCTGGGTTCAACTCAAATCAAAAATTGCTTAGATGCATGACCAACTCTAACCTACATCAAAAATTTTAGCTATAGCAGTTCCAATGAGCTAGTCCCTATATGGGCCTCTCCACTTATGGTGTAGGTTCTAGTACAGGGGTAGGGAACTCCGGTCCTTGAGAGCCGTATTCGTCGGGTTTTCAGGATTTCCCCAATGAATATGCATTGATCTCATGCATATTCATTGGGGAAATCCTGAAAACCCGACTGGAATACGGCTCTCGAGGACCGGAGTTCCCTACCCCTGTTCTAGTATGTTCCTAACACTCCTGTCTATCAGTGTCAGCCAATCAGTCTAAACTGTATGTACCACTCAGTCTGTTTCTATATTTTAGCAAATGTTCAAGTGGTACTTTTCATGTACACCTGTATTTCCAGGGTTGTATACACAAAAAATCTGGAATATATGAGAGAAATGGAATTTTTAATAGCATTTTACATTTTTTTAGGGAATGCCTGGACCTTCTGGGCTTGCTGGACCACCAGGTCCCACTGGACCTCCAGTGAGTAAAATGTTTTCCATTGATTGTGGAGAAAGCCTGCAAAATTTTTAAAGTAGCATCCTGATAGCCCAGTGCTGAGAAACAGGGGCACACTGGTCTCAGAAGAGACTCCTCTGGATACTTCACTGCCAATGAATACTTTATCCTGGAGCTGTCGTAATTGTTATGATTCCATATCTTAAGGAGGGTAAATTTTATTACAGGCCACCTATGTGTGAAGGCCACATTTTGCAGATGCCCATATGTAGCTAATTAGAAAAAGACAAATAAGTGCCCATGTGCAGAAACAGCTGCTAGATTAAAGCTGCAGACATTTTGGCCCAGATTCTGCAAAGTGCGTCCCAATTGTAGGCAGCTGTAGGCATTCTACAGTTGTCTAATCAGCCAATCGGGACACACATTTAAAAAAAAAAAAAAAAATGCTCCCCAAGCAGGCTGCCTATATTGAAGTTGCCTCCGGGAGCCTAGGGAGGCCCGCAAGTCCGCCTAAGCTCGCCTAAGGTAGCCTTAGGTGAACCTAGGCGGCCATACGCATCTCCCTAGTAGAGTGGGAGATGCTTACAATGTAGGCCAGCAAAATGTGGCCTACATTGTAAGTAGACGCAGCCGGTATACTTATCGCGGCAAGGGTTCTCCCTGCCGTGATAGGTATAGTGGCCGCCTGTCTCGCCCCCCCCCCCCCCGACGATCACCAGCAGATGGGTACCCAACCCCTCCTGCTGGAAGAAGACCCCCCACCCCACCCACTGTCGCCAGCAGGAGGGTGCCCAACCCCTCCTGCTTGAAGAAGACCCCCCTCATCTCCGATCGCTATCAGGAGGGTACCCAGTCCCTCCTGCCGAAAGAAGACCCCCAACCCCCCCTCCCCGATTGCCGGCAGGAGGATGCCGAACCCCTCCAGCTGAAAGGCCGCCCAACCCCCAGTTCTTTAGCAAGAAGGTGCCCAACCCCTCCTGCCAGAAGAAAACTCCCCACCTCCTCCCGATTGCCAGCAGGAGGGTGCCCCACCCTTCCTGCCGGAGGATGCTCCCATTATAACCTCCCCCCCACTAACCTTTCAATGTTGGCCAGCTGGACAGGTCTTCCTAGAATCCTGCCCGGCAGGCCCACCTCGTCAAAATGAGGCGGGCCCGCCCCTTTCCAGCCCATCCCTCCTGCCGGCAATCAGGGTGGAGATGGGGGTCTTCTTCCGGCAGGAGGGGTTGGACACCTTCCTGCCGACGATCGGGAGTGGGGGTGGGGTGGTCGTCTTCCAGCAGGAGGGATTGGGCTCCCTCCTGCTGGTGATCGTGGGGGTGGGGGTATTTTTCTGGCAGGAGGGGTTGTGCACCCTCCTGCCGGCGATCGTCGGGGGGGGGGGCAATCATCAGGGGGGGAGGGGAACAGGCGGTCACGGCCACTATACCTATCACGGCAGGGAGATCCCTTGCCGGGATAAGTGTAGTGGCCATGTCTACACTAATGCAGTTCTGTAACCAGCATCTGTAACATGGATGTCGGTTACAGAATCAGGTTTATTTTAGGCGGGCATAGGCACGATTCTGTATAGGACACCTCTAGATCTCATTACAGAAAATAAGACCTGTGCTAAAATAACACAACTTGGGGTTAAATAACCAATATTTACAGTAGCCCAAAAGTGGCATCAGAATTCTACTTTCACTGGAATGTTGTGCTATTGATGTTTTCCCCATGCCTGCAAAGGTGAAGTTGAATGGTGTTGAATAAGACCCCAGGTATAAGCTGTTGCACTGCTTGATACTGCATACTGTATATCTCATGTGTCTGTCACGTTTCCACTTTTCTGTGATTACATCTTCCCAGACTTCAATCATGTTACCGGTATATTACAGATGAAAACTGTTTCTTTTTCTCTCAGGGTCTGCCTGGTGTTATTCCTGATGGCAATGGAGATCTTCAGGTGTGTCTAACTTGCTTTTGTGTATGAAGCCTCAACCAACTGGAAGTGTAGTTATGGAAACTACAGATGGCTTTGGAAAGATGACCTGAAAAGGGTCACAAGGAACAGTGAAAACAATTTAGCTGGTGTTGAAAATATTTATGTGTGCCTTCACTTCTTCTCCACAGTGTCCAGCTATCTGTCCTTCAGGACCCCCAGGACCCCCTGGAATGCCAGGCTTCAAGGTAAGGACAATCATAAGTTGTTAAAGAACCAGGATCCAAGAAATTCCATAAACATGCAATAATTTTGTCAGTGGTTGGAACTTTGAAAACCCTTAAATTATGGAATTTTCTTTTCAACATGTTTCCATCATGCCTAGAATCCATTACCTCTTAGCCACGCTAAACCTTGTGAATCGTGCAGCTGCAATGCTGTGTGTCATTCTTGGGCATCCCACTGATTCTTTATTATGAAACAAGACAAGTGATTGAGAAACAGCCGTAGACTGAGATTTCAAGATAAGAGGGAATAAACTGAAGTAAAGGCTTCACATCTTTTTCAAATAAAACAAATATAACTATTTTCAAAAAGATCCAGGTACAGTCCCATTGTTTGAAAATTGCTCAGGAATAGTCTGACTAATATAATAGCACAGTTTCACAATATAGTTTTATTGTGCAACTCTTCATATGCACTTTTATAACTATTTGTAGTGAGGCAGATTACATGCCTGCAAGTGAATTTTTAAGTATTGCATGCATCATTTCTGACCTTGGAACCCAGCACAAATACTTAAGTGCCTGTACACCATTACGTGTTTTTTCAAAGCAAGAGTGTGTAAAAATTTCACCTCCCTCCACCTCTAAAAGCTGCCTTTAAATATGGATAAAACTCTTATGTGCATAAATTAACAGTTTATATAAGAAGTAAATGCCTACTGATATTTGTCTTCCTTTTGGGGTGCTTTTCATATCTACTCACGGATTTGTCAAGTCCACAGAAAATATCAGGGTTCCCTAGGTTCTTTAACCACAAAAATATGGGCCGACAACTTAGACACAAACACTTATACCAGCCTTAGAGCCCAAATGTTTGCAGCTAAGTTTTGATGATATACATAAGAACATAAGAAATGCCTCTGCTGGGTCAGACCTGAGGTCCATCGCGCCCAGCAGTCCGCTCACGCGGCGGCCCACCAGGTCCAGGACCTGTGCAGTAATCCTCTATCTATACCCCTCTATCCCCTTTTCCAGCAGGAAATTGTCCAATCCTTTCTTAAACCCCAGTACCGTACGCTGCCCTATAACATCCTCTGGAAGCGCATTCCAGGTGTCCACCACACGTTGGGTAAAGAAGAATTTCCTAGCATTCGTTTTGAATCTTTCCCCTTTCAACTTTTCTGAATGCCCTCTTGTTTTTTTATTTTCTGAAAGTTTGAAGAATCTGTCCCTCTCTACTCTCTCTATGCCCTTCATGATCTTGTAAGTCTCTATCATATCCCCTCTAAGTCTCATTTTGAAAGGCTATCAAGACTGAAGACCCTCTAGAAATGCAGAAACATGAAACACAAGAAGTGCGAAAGGAATCTGAAATAGAAATGGACTTAGTGCACCGTAACCAGATAGACTTAAGCTTGGCATGCTTTCTGTCCACATCTCATATTATAGATATGCATATAACTTAGTCCTGCCCAGACTCCATCCAAGTGTATGCCTACCTGTAAAATATGTGTACTATGTAATATACACATGGTATTTGCAGTATAGTGCTTATGCAGGATTTTGACCAGTTGCTTACTTAGGATGGGGTGGTGGAGGTAGTCCACCTCAAGTTGCAGCCAGTAAGGGAGTGTAGGGAGAAGCCGTGGAGTTATGGTCTAGCACAGGGGTCTCAAAGTCCCTCCTTGAGGGCCGCAATCCAGTCGGGTTTTCAGGATTTCCCTAATGAATATGCATGAGATCTATGTGCACGCACTGCTTTCAATGTATATTCATTGGGGAAATCCTGAAAACCTGACTGGATTGCGGCCCTCAAGGAGGGACTTTGAGATCCCTGGTCTAGCAGGTGACTCCACTGGCCCCTACCCCCTCAATGTCAAATTCCTGTTCTGAGGCAGGGGACCAGCAGAGCCGACAGCTGCGTCCATCAGACCACAACCCCATGACCTCTCTATGCATCCCTACTTCCTGGGGGGGGGGGGTTCTCTGCCCCAGGTTGCAATCAGCGCAGGTATACCACTGGTTTTGACAAATATGCACATATGTGCCATTATTCTAATGAAATGCACAGAATTGCACATACTCTATAGAATTGTCCTTGTGCACATAATGTAAACATAAGAACATAAGAATTGTCGCTGCTGGGTCAGACCAGTGGTCCATCGTGCCCAGCACTCTGCTCCCGCGGTGGCCCTTAGATCACAGACCAGTGCCCTAACTGAGACTAGCTTTAACATTCATGCGACGGCCCTTAGGTCAAAGACCAGTGCCCTAACAGACTAGTTTGAATGTGTGGCTGTGACACCACACTGAGGGTAATTTTATAACAGTACCTGTGTGAAAAGTCCAAAAAATGCACCTAGGTATAAAGACCAACCTAGGACCCTCTGTGCCTTTTTATAAAATTATTTCCCTGAAATAGAGGGCAGTGAACACTGGTTTTGGCTATAGCCAAATCTGCAGCCAAAATTCAGATTCAACCAAAACTGAAACACCCCCTCCCAGCAGACAGTGTGTGTGCCCTGGCTGCCTCCTCCTCCTCCCCCCCCCCCCCCTTGACCAAACACTCTGCCCTTTCACCACCCAAAGGCCTTCTCCGGGCCTACCTTTAGAAGCCCTGGTAATCTAGTGGCCTCTGTGGGTCAGGAGCAATTCTGAGTCACTACTGCCCATACTATCTTCTCAGTCAAAATGGCTACTGTGGCTTATTGCAGCGGCCATTTTGAGATTGGAACCAATGTTGGCAGGAGCAAGCTTCAGTTGCTTCTACCTATGCTGGTCCAACTCTCAAAGTGGCTGCTGTGATCTCCTGCAGCAGTCTCACAAGACTGCCGTGGAAAATTTTGCAGCAGCCATTTTGCTGTTTTGACTGTGGAGCTGGCATGGGCAGGAACTACTGTGAATCACTCCTGTACTAAAGATGCCAAGGCCATGAGGGCTTTTAAAGGTAGGCCTAGGGATGGTCTTTGGGTGGTGGGACAGCCTTCAGATAGTGTGTGGGAAATGGGCAGAGAGAAGTTGAAGGGGAAGATGGGGAGCAGCCTGACAAAATGCTCAGGGCCACCCAATGGTAGGGGCTGCCTGCAGCTGAACTCTTCTTTTTGCATGCCAAGGTCTAGCATCTCTTCACCCCATACACTCAGCTACTTACTTACCTGCTGGGTCTTCCACAGTTACAGTGCCAGGGACACGTTTTTAACAGAAACCTCTGGATAATATCACCCCTATAGTAACACCTAATCAATTATTCAAACCTTATCACCAATATATATTCAGAAACCCAAATAAGCAGCCACCATCTGTAACCAGAAAACTGCTTCCTTCAAGTTATGTAATTCTCTTCTGTAACCTGAATGTGTTGTTATTCTCTACTGTAACCAGTAATATACTTGCTTCTTTGTTATGTAATTCCCTAGGAAATGTAACCTGTAATATACTTGCTTCTTTGTTTTGTAATTCTCCTGGAAATGTCCAGATATCTTCTAATTTGTAATCCGCTTAGAACCGCAAGGCACAGGCGGAATAGAAATCACTAATGTAATGTAATGTAAATGGGATCATAAATGTTATGTTGTCAGCGTAACTATAACTGTAGAACCCCTGTTTTTCCAGAACAAAGCCAAGAGAATTCATCATTTAGTTTCACTTTATAAGACTTGATGGAAAGAAATCCCTTGAACCAGTTCAAAACATATTACTGATCCTCATATCCACCAATTCAACAAGCAAGATTTTATGGGCCACCAAATCAAAAGTGCTAGACAAATCATACTACAAAATAAGTGTTTTATCATTATTACTCAACAATGATCTTGCAGTATCTAAACAATGAACTAAGAACTGTCTCTATACTATGAAAAATTCTAAATCTTGATTGAGATGATTGTAAAATATTATACAACTAGTCTTTAAGCCCGTTACATTAACAGGTGCTATAGGAAATTAGGCCAGTAGAAGGACTTGAAGCAGCGTTTTTACTCTGCCTCGGACGCTGCTGGAGCCGGGAGGTTTGTGTTCGTCTCGCGGTGGGTCGGCTGGGAGAGTCAACGGGGGTTTCTGGTGTGCCAGATAGGGTCGGCGGCAGGGGGGGGGAGTCACGGAGTGTTACTGGTGTGCCGGGTAGGGTCGGTGGCGGGGGGTGGAGAGTCGCGGCGTGTTACCTGTTGCCAGTCCTTAGACGCGCGCATGCGTACTCTTACCTGCCACAGCCAGACAGATCAGGGATCAGGGAACACGGGGTAAGAGTGCGCATGCGCGCATAGCATTTTATTATATAGGATGATAAATAATCATTGAGTTGAAGCAGTGGCGTACCTAGGGTATGTGGCACCCGGGGCCCATCATTTTTTGACACCCCCCCCATGTAAAAAAATATTTTTTGTAATGACCATGAAACGGAATAAATGGTCAGAATAGAAACAGGCAGTGAAAATTTTCTTATATTCCAAACATAACATAACATAAATTATGTCTGAATTGTCATGACATCAGAAGTACATATGGAGTAGTTGCAGGTGATGCTTGGGACAGTTCTGATTGTGTTAGTTCGGTTTTATGTGTTTTTTGAATAGAAGGGTTTTTATTTCTTTTTGAAGGTTTTGCAGTATGTGGTCGATGTCAATTGGTTGTAGGGTAGGGGGTCGAGTGTTGCAGCTCGAATGGCTAGGAGGTTGTCGAACAGTTTTTTTCTTTTGACGTTTTTGGTTGGAGGGTGTGTGAATGGTGCGTGAGTTCTCCTATGTCTGTTTGAAGTGGATTGAATTATTTAGCTGAAGAAATTAGTTACCCCCTCATCCCACACACATTAATTCTCTTCCATTTTTGTTCCCATTATAAAAAACACTGATAAGTTCCCAGAAAAAAAATACATTAAAATAAGAAGTGAAAACAAAGGCCCCTACAGATGAGAACATAACATAAGAATAGCCTAACTGGGTCAGACCAATGGTCCATCATGCCCAGTAGCCCATTCTCATGGTAGCCAATCCAGGATACTAATACCTGGTCAAAACCCAAAGAGTAGCAACATTCCATGCTACCGATCCAGGGCAAGCAGACACTTCCCCCATGTCTTAATAACAGATTATGGACTTTTCCTCCAGGAATTTGTCCAAATCTTTCTTAAAACCAGCTACACTATCTGCTTTTACCATAACTTCTGGCCACTTCATTTTTAAGTTTAGATCTTTCCTTTCAAACAGAGACCTTGCTAGATGTCAAATACAGCACAAGGTAACTTCACATGGACTTAGCTGTGTAGGAAATGTGAATCTCCTCATACACCCACCATATAGTGCAAAAATGTGCAAAGGTCTGTTTTTTTCTTTCGATCACTACATAGCCTAATGCCACACAAGCAGCGCTGTTACAAACATATTCTGTAGGTCAATGCTAAGGATAACAAAGTTTCCTTCCTTGGACCAGAAGGAGATACTGATAAACCACTGGAAGAGATCCCAACACAACACCCAAAGACCCACTCAGTGTGTGAACCAATTGAGTGGAGTGGCTAACTGGGGGGTGGAAATGGGCCCGGAGTTTGCTCAGCAGAATTTCCCAGACCACCTCTTCCTCTCAACACATTGACACGCTGCCACCACCACCACTAGAAACACCTCACTGGGTAGGCCAGCTATGCTATAAACTTTATAAAACACATTATTATATTTTCTTATAAAGCACATATTTTAACTGAACTCTCTGACATCCTCAGCCTTTCCATTCACAAAAATAGAAGGAAGAAAAGTTCCCATTTCCTGCTGTTTCATGTCCCCGGCCTATACAATATTTTTTTTCTGCAGACCCTTCAAAAGTCTGACCAAATCCTCATTTCACTTGCATTATAAAGTACTGAGGATGCCATCTCTCCCCAATCCCAGGTCCTAAAGTCTAAGACAGTAGCGCAAACTAATGCTGCCAGATTCAGGAAAAAAATTTCGATTCAATTCAGCCTATTGAATTGGTTTTTCAATTTGATTTTCCTGCCCAGTTGGGTGATTTTTTTCAAAACTCCTGGTGGGTTTTATAGCTTTTTCACCCCCTTTGGCTTCTCCTAACCACACTGGCGCTGTGATGTAAATAAAATAAAGAAACAAAAAGGACTTTTCCTCTCTCTGTTAAATCCTAGCTCACGTTTGCAGTCCAACACCAGCTCTGTCAGGATACACATTTCAAATCTGACATATTATAATCACAAAACAGAAAATAAAATTAATTTTTCTACCTTTTGTTGTCTGGTTATATTTCAAATCTTGTTGGTCCAAGGCTCTGGTTTTCTTCTGATAACTTGCTTGCCAGGGTCTCCTTCTTTCTGCGTGCTAACCATCCATCTGCCAACTCTGTCCTCCCTTTCCATTTCCCTTCCCTCCCCAGGAAGTCTGGTATCTTTCCTTTTTTTCATCTCCCTCCACAGATCCACCTTTTCTTAACTACCCTTTCATCCGGCATCTCTCCCTCCTTCCCCACCACCCCAGAGTCCACCATCTCTCCCTTTCTTTTCCCAATTACCCTCCTATCCAGTATCTCTATCCCTCCTCCACACCATCCCTTGTGTCCAATTTCTCTCCCTTTCAGTTCCTTCCCTCCCTAAATCCCATGGTCCATCATTTCTCTCCCTCTCCTCTATTTTCAGACCCATTATTTCTTCATCCCCCCAAAGTTTGGCATATGCACGTCTCTTTGAACACCCCCTTCCCTCCGTGTACTTCTAAACCAGGGTCCCCCCCAAAGGCCTGTCCCCCCTTAAAGGTCTGCCTGTCCCCCCTTGAAGGCCTGCAACCCCCTTGAAGGTCTGTCCCACCCCCTTGTAGGCCTGTCCCCCCCCTTGAAGGCCTGTCCCTCCCCCTTGTAGGCCTGTCCCTCCCCCTTGTAGGCCTGTCCCTCCCCCTTGTAGGCCTGTCCCACCCCCTTGTAGGCCTGTCCCCCCCCTTGTAGGCCTGTCCCCCCCTTGAAGGCCTGCACCCCCCCTGAAGTCCTGCACCCCCCCTGAAGGCCTGTCCCACCCCCTTGTAGGCCTGCCCACCCCCTTGTAGACCTGTCCCCCCTCTTGTAGACCTGTCCCCCCTTGAAGGCCTGCCTGCCCCCCCTTGAAGGCCTGTCCCTCCCCCTTGAAGGTCTGCACACCCCCCCGAAGGCTTGTCCCCCCCCTTGAAGGCATGCCTGCCTGTCACCCCCCTCCCCCTTGAATGCCTGCCTGCCTGCCCACCCGCCCCACCCTGGCCTCCCCGCACCACCTATGAAGCAGCACTACCTATGCTCCCGGCCTTGCCATTCAGTCCCCACCACCCCCGAAGGACCGCTCGCCCCACTGACCTTCCTGCACCACCTATGAAGCAGCCGCAGCAGGATCACGACGTCAGCTATCCCTGCGCTGCTTAGGCGCTGCTTCCTGCGCCGCGTTCCCGCCCCTCCTCTGACGTCAGAGGAGGGGCGGGACCGCGGCGCAGGAAGCAGCGCCCAAGCAGCTCAGGGATAGCTGACCTCGCGATCCTGCTGCTTGCTGCTTCACAGGTGGTGCAGGAAGGTCAGTGGGGCGAGCGGTCCTTCGGGGGTGTGGGGGGACTGAACGGCAAGGCCGGGAGCACCCCTTCAGGGCTGGCACCCGGGGCGGACCGCCCCTCCCGCCCCCGCCTTGGTACGCCACTGAGTTGAAGGCAAACCAGACCTTCCATTAAATTTGTAAAAGAAATGGTATTGACGCTATTGGCCTATAATTAGAAACTAGTTGACCTGGATCTTTTAGATTTTTCACCAACAAAATAATAATCATCTCCCCTAGATTAGCTTGAAACAGCCCCCCAAAAAGCAAATAATGAAAAAATGGCAGAGAGTAAGACACAAGATCAGGAGGACAAGTATCTAATTGACAATATGATGAAATACTAGCACAATTCCAGCAGCAATAGCAGCTGCTTTCAAGGCACAGACATTGTCTGCTCAAGAACAGGTGTAAATTTTCACATGCAAAATATCTCTTATGACACGAGATCATGCCTAAAAGCGCACATGGTGCACGCTGGTGTATACAGGATTGGAGTTAGGGTGGAGCTGGGCAGAGTCAGAATGTATGCATAAATTAAAAAAAATTAAATTAAAAAAAAAAAAAATATATATATATATATATATATTTATTTATTTTCAATATATGCATACATTCTGACTCTGCCCAGCTCCACCCTAACTCCAATCCTGTATACACCAACGTGCACCATGTGCGCTTTTAGGCATGATCTCGTGTCATAAGAGATATTTTGCATGTGAAAACGGCTCTTAAAAGTATGTGCTGTGTGTTGGCATCACATACTTTTATGTGTGAATACCATTGTGCAATTTTGTAAATGGGTATTTGTGATTGTAAAGGGCTGCTTACATACATCAGAGGTTTATAGAGTTATTCCCAAAAGGATCAGCCCACAGCAGGTTGACAGAACAGTAAATATTTGTAGTATTAACATTTCATACATTTTTGGTTATAGGGTCATACAGGTTACAAGGGAGAACCAGGAGAGGAAGGGAAGATTGGACAGAAGGTAAGTGGGGTTTTTTTCTTTGACATTCTTCTTATGAAATATCTTAGAAACCCCAGAAATGGCTCCGTAAAGCCCTTTCATTAACTACTCGCTTGTATCTGGTGCTGTTCTTCAGAGCTGAGGTAACTGGTGTATGTACAGGAAAGACTGGAAGCGTGATATGGGTCTGTCTTCAGGGGCTCAGAGTGCCTCTGCAGCCTCAATCCTGGGAGAGGCAGAGCTCAGCAAGTCTATTGCATAAGATGTTGTACAGCATTCTGGTGGCTTGTCCAGAGGGGTCAGAGCTGAACCTGGATCTGCCACAAAAGAGAACACGCTGTAAATGACTAATGTATTATGACTTTTTGTATGGCTTTTTGGATTTAGCTCAACAACTGTAGCTCAAAAGTGTTACATTCAGGTATCAGTGGGTATTTTTCTGTCCCCAGAGGGTTTGCAATCTAAGTTTGAGCCTCAGGGTTAAATGACTTGAGATCATAAAGAGTCACAGTGATATCTGAACTGGGCTTTCTTGGCTTGCTGGGATGTTTGTGGATTTCTGTTATACATTGGAGAAAATGTGGTGGTATTTGGACCCCACTGTAAACTTTTGTCCCAGTCCCAGTGCATGTTTCTGCTCCATCTCCCTCTCATGATCTCAAGGACCTGGATATCTCAGGTAATGTCCTCTAACCCAGCATAAGCGAATAGAAACATGGTGGCAGATAAAGGCCAAATGGCCCATCTTTTTCACTCTCCGAGAGATCCCACGTGCCTATCCCAGACCCTTTTGAATTCAGACACCGTCTCTGTCTCCACCACCTCTTCTGGAAGACTAATCCATGCATCTACCAACCTTTCTGTAAAAAAAAGTATTTCCTTAGATTACTCTGGAGTAGAGAATGACACGGGGAAAAAATTTGTCCCCATCACTGCCCCGTCCCTGTGACCACTGTCCCCGCCCCATCCCCATCCCCATAGCATCCATACAAGCCTCAATACTGCAATATTTAGCTTATTCCTTCCTTATAATCAAAGTTCTGGCTGCTGAACACAACTAATATCCTAAAGCAAAAAAAAATATATATATATATATATTTTTTTTTCTACCTTTGTTGTCTGGTTTCTGCTTTTCTCATCTTCCATCCACTGTCTGCCTTCTCTGTCTCTTCCATATGCTCTGTTACTATGCCTCTCCCTTCCATTTCTCCCTCCACCCCCACCCCAATTGGTCTGCCACCCATCTTCTTCCCTCCGCTCCCCCCATAGTCTGGAATCTCTCTTCCCCATTTCCCTTCAGTGTCGGATCCCTTCAGCGTCTGTTCTTCTGCACCGCAACTTCCCCGGATCTCTTCAGCATCTTTTGTTCTCCACCCCACCTTTCCTCCCTTTCTCCCTCCCTGCCCCTTATCTTTGTGGCAGGCAATTTCTAAATGTGCTTCCTACCAGCAGCCGGAGCGTTGAAATCACGTGTGGCAGCAGGAAAGGTCATCTCTGATGCAACTTCCAGTTGCGTCAGATATGACCTTTACGGTAGCCATATGCGATTTCAACGCTCCAGCTGCTGGTAGAAAGCACATTTAGAGAAATTGCCGCGAAGGTAAGGAGCAGGGAAGGAGATGCTCAGACGGCAGTGATCAGGAAGGATGGAGGGAGGGAGATGCTTGGGTGGCGGTGGCAGCGGCTATCAGTATGGAGGTAGGGAGCGCGATTGGTGACCGCGCGCGTTCCCTTCCTTCACTGCGGAGACAAGGCCATTCACCGCTCCACGGGGCAATGAATGGCCTTCTCCCCGTACCTGCAGTGACCACTTCTTTTCTCTCCCCCGTTTCGGCGGGTTACCTGCGGCTAGCCACGGGTAACAGCCATCATGTCATTCTCTACTCTGGAGCCTATCACCTCTTAACTTCATCCTATGCCCTCTCATTGCAAAGTTTCCTTTCAAATTAAAGAGACTCGACTCATGTGCATTTACATTACATAGGTATTTAAACATCTCTATCATATCTCCCCTCTCTTGCCTTTCCTTCAAAGTATACAGATTGAGATCTTTAAGTCTGTCCCTATACGCCTTTTGATGAAGACCATATACCATTTTAGTTTCCTTCCTCTGGACCGATTCCATCCTTTTTATGTCTTTTTGAAGGTGCAGCCTCCAGGGGCATCAATACCTCCTTTTTCCTACTAGCCTAGCATCCTTCTAGCTTTCACCGTCACCTTTTCAACCTGTTTGGCCACCTTGAGATCATCACATACAATCACACCCAAGTCCCGCTCTTCTGTCATGCACAAAAGCTCTTCACTCTCTAATTACATTACATTACATAACATTAGTGATTTTTATTCCGCCATTACCATGCGGTTCAAGGTGGATTACAGAAGAGGATTTCTGGACATGTCCAGAGGTGTTACAGAGTAGAGCGGGTTGCTTCAGAGGATTGAAATGTTTCATACAGTGTTAGTTAGTCTTCATGGATTTCTTGAATAGCAGAGTTTTTAATTTCTTTTCTGAAAGTTTTGTAGTCTGGGGTCCTGATTAGTAGATTGGAGAGTTGGTGGTCTAGTTTTGCTGCCTGTGTGGCTAGAAGACCATCGTATATTTTTTTTCCATTTGATGTCTCTGATTGGAGGGTATGTGACTGGTGTCTGGGTTCTCCTGTGTCTGGTTGTGGTAGTTTTGATTAGGCTGGGATGTTACCATTTATGGATTTAAATAATAGGCGGTAGAATTTAAATAGTATTCTTTCTTGAATTGGGAGCAAGTGTGAGTCGAGGTATGTGAATAGATTAGTCTCAGGGCTATGTTTTGTACTGTTTGTAGTTGATTTATCATTGTTGTGGGGCTGAGGAGATATAGGATGTTGCAATAGTCAAGGAGACTTAGTACTAAGGACTGGATCATGAGCTGGAATTGTTTTCTGTCAAAGAATTTTTGAACTTGCCTTAGGTTTCTCATGACCGTGAATGATTTCTGTATTGTTTTGTTGATTTGTGGTTGCATGGTGCAGCATCTGTCTATCGTCATTCCCAGAAGTTTTAGAGTGGGTTGAATGGGGTATGTGATTGAGTTTGTTACTAGGTTATCTATGCATGACCTTGCATTTCTTAGCATTAAATTTTAGCTGCCAAATTTCAGACCATTCTTCACCAAGTCTTTCTTTGTTATTCACACCATCCGGTGTGTCTACTCTATTGCAGATTTTGGTATCATCCGCAAAGAGGCAAATCTTACCCGACAGCCCTTCAGCAATATCGTTTATAAAAATGTTTAAAAGAACATGTCCATGAACATAACCTTGAGGCACACCACTGGTAACATCCCTTTCCTCAGAGCGATCTCCATTGATCACTACCAAAGGCACTGCTAAACCTCCAATGTATTTAAATGACCTCACACCGACAACCCATTGCTGTATAAAATATATGTTTAATAGTAATAAACACAAGACAGCTTGCATAAAAAACAGTATCCAAATAGGATATAGTAACAGCAGTTAGGCTAATGCAGTGGTAACACAGAGTACCGGTATGCCATGTGCTGCCCAGTCCATTCTACCTTTTAAGGAACTATGCTGGACCTTTTATAACCAAGCTTGGTAGCCTGGGGTCCAGAGTCTTGCATAGCTACTAATTACATACTTAATTTCTATTGTTTTTTTCACACAATCATATTTAATGGTTGGATGATAAACATAATTGCAGTTGTCATAATGAAGCTTGATGCCACTTGGTGTCAAATATGACTTCTCTATTTTCCCTGACAATGCATTCTTAATACTAAGGTCAATGATCCCTGAGGGTGAGCCCCTTCCCTCCTAAGCTTGATTGAAGTTGTCAGCAGCTTTATCTACAGTTCATGTCATTTTGACCATGTCATCTTGACCTGATATTGTGGCTTTCTTGTGGCCCAAGCATTTCTTGGAAATTCTCTTAGTATAATAACTAATAAGTGTCACAATCAGCAGATAATTGGCAGCTTCTAGGGCAAAGATGAAGTTCTCCTGCAGAAATATTCATTTGTGCTGAAAGAAATGCATGCTCTGCCCAGCTCATAGGACTCATTATAAGTCATGTCTCATAACACAATATCTCTCCTGAGGGTCCTCCTGAGGGCCTTTTTCCTCAATCTTTCCTCACTACCCTCTGTCGCCTTCCACTCAGCCAGTTCATGACCCAGTCCATCACTTTGGGACCCATCCCATGGGCACTCAGTTTATTTATTAGACGTCTGTGTGGAACACTGTCAAAGGCTTTGCTAAAATCTAAATACACCACATCTAGCACACATTAAGAAGGGAAGCCAGGGCACGAAGCAGACCTGTTGCAGGGTCCTTTCTTCTGTTTTTCTTCTGTTTTTTTTAGCGGCGGAGGGCAGGAGGAGGAAGCCACGAGGAGGTAGCCAGGGGAGGAAGGCAGAGCAGGCAGGAGGAACCGGGGTCGCGGCGAGAGGTAGCTCCGCCCACCCCCACCGCGTCACAGGTCGCGTCGGCGCCCGGGCTCCCCTTTAAGAAGGGAAGCCAGGGCACGAAGCAGACCTGTTGCAGGGTCCTTTCTTCTGTTTTTCTTCTGTTTTTTTTAGCGGCGGAGGGCAGGAGGAGGAAGCCACGAGGAGGTAGCCAGGGGAGGAAGGCAGAGCAGGCAGGAGGAACCGGGGTCGCGGCGAGAGGTAGCTTCACCCACCCCCACCGCGTCACAGGTCGCGTCGGCGCCCGGGCTCCCCTTTAAGAAGAAGGGAGCCAACGGCGCCCAGCCGTTCGGCGCGCGGCGAAGGCGAGCGGCAAAGGCGCTCGCCTTAGCGAGAGCGCCTTTGCGAAGGAGCCTTGCGAGGGAGCCAGAAACGCCAAGTAATTCACTTTTCTCTTCTTTTCTCTTTTTCCTTTCTCTCTTTCTCTCTCTCTTACCCACAGCAGGAACACACCAGCACTTCACAAGAGCGATGGAGGACCCAGGATCCCAGAGGTACTTTCCGGTATACTGCACAGAGTGCAACATGTACGACTACCTCCCTTTGGGAAGGCGGGAGTACATATGCAGTTGGTGTCAGGAACTGGAAAGCCTGAGGATGGAGGTCGGCAGATTGAGGGTCAGGGTCCAGGAGCTAGAGGGACTGGAGGAACTGCGCACCACAGAGGAAACGAGCTGGTCTACCCAGAACACAGACGGAGCAAGCCCCATTGTGGACCAGGTGAGGGACCTCGAGAGATTCATTGAGGAGGCCTATAGGACGGTGGAGGAACGGGTTCAGCTGCAGCACAGACGGATGTCGGTAGACGAGACCCAGGATCCACAAGGAGATACCGAGGAAGGACCTAGCGGAGGGACAACGCAAGAGGAGGAGACCAAGACTCACCAGGACCCCGAGGGAGAGACACCATACTACACCGAGGACACGGACCTGAGGCAGAGGAGGTTGCTGAGGAAAGGGAAGTCTGCCATTGTGGTGGGAGACTCGATCTTGAGAGAGGTAGACAGTCACGTAGCTGGAGGAAGGGAGGACCGGCTAGTGACTAGTCTCCCAGGGGCTAAGACACGAGACATCACTGAAAGGATCGAGAGGATCCTGGACGGAGCTGAGACAGAGGAGACTGCTGTAATAATCCACGTCGGAACAAACGATGTGAGCCGGAGGAACTTCAGCATGGACGCACTGACTGACCAGTTCAGGGTCCTGGGACGAAAGCTGAAGCGGAGCACACGGAGGATAGCATTCTCGGAGATCCTACCTGTACCGAGAGCAGATGCAAAGAGGCAGGCAGACCTCCAAGCTGTGAATGCATGGTTGAGGAGATGGTGCCAGGAGGAGGGCTTCCGCTTTGTGAGGAACTGGACGTCCTTCTGGGGAAAGAACAAGCTCTACCGGCGGGACGGCCTGCACCTGAGCACAGCGGGAACCAGACTACTGGCAACCAATTTGAGGAAGGAGATCGAGAGGGCTTTAAACTGAGGAGAGGGGGAAAGCCGACAGCTGATATGATGTTGACGCTTCGGACAACAGTATCCAGAACAGATGCTGAACGGGCTGACTGAAGGGAGGAAACAGAGGGACCGGAAGATCTCCAAATCAGACAGCGAGGGAAACATCAGGTAAAGGGAGCTTGCTGGGAGAGGACTAAGGGGCATGGGGACACAGGGGGACTGGGTGGCATAAGGGCGAAAGCCAAGGGTAATATAGAGGTACCACAAGGCGAGGGGGACCAAACAGAGGCTCAAGGGATGATAGCCCAGGAGGGGGTCAGTAGGGCTAGAAATCCCAGAGGAAAAGCGGGAAAGTGGGGTGGCAGGAATGTGGGGAAGCTGAAAGCTAAGAGGGTAAAGGCTGAGGGTAAAGCAGAAACCGAAATCCAAGGGCAAGTGGCCCAAGTAAATGCAGAGTTGGGAGAAAAACGACGGGACCTGCGGTGCTTATACGCAAATGCAAGAAGCCTCACGGCCAAGATGGGTGAACTAGAAGTCATGGCCAAGGGGGAGGACTTGGATATAATTGGAATTGTAGAAACCTGGTGGACAGAGGAAAATCAATGGGATGTAGCGCTGCCGGGGTACAAGCTCTATAGGAGGGACAGGACCCACAAAAAGGGGGGAGGCATAGCACTATATATAAAGGACTCTATCCACTCGGTCGGGATGGATATGGCAACGAAGGCAGAGGGGCTGGAATCGATGTGGGTCAAATTACCGGGAAACAAGGGTGCGGGCATAAAACTGGGGCTGTACTATCGACCACCTGGTACACCAGAGGGAGTCGGACACGACTTGGAAGAGGAATTGAGACAGGAGTGCAGGACTGGAAATGTAACAGTGATGGGGGACTTCAACTACCCAGGGATAGACTGGAGTACGGGTCACTCCAACTGCAATAGGGAGATAGGATTTGTAGAAGCTGTGAAGGACTGCTTCATGGAGCAACTAGTCAAAGAACTGACGCGAGGGGGTACTACTCTTGACCTCATCCTAAACGGATTAGGGGGACCTGCAAGAGGGGTAGAAGTGGGAGGACCACTAGGCAACAGTGATCACAACACGATCAGATTCACATTAGAAAGAGGGACACCCATAGTTAGGAGGACCGCAACAACTGCGCTGAACTTCAAGAAAGGAAACTATGTTGCTATGAGGGAAATGGTGGGGAGGAAGCTCAGAAACATCTTTAGGATGGAGACTGTGGGAAGCGCCTGGACCCTATTCAGGGACACCCTGCAAGAAGCACAGAGAATGTACATCCCCAACTTCAGGAAAGGCTGCAAGAACAAGCGATCAAAGGACCCGGTTTGGATGTCAATAGAAGTAAAGAGGGCGATAAAGGACAAAAAAGTATCTTTCCGGAGATGGAAAAAGGACCCAACAGAGGAAAATCACCAGGCGCACAGGAAATGCCAAAAGGAATGCCACCGGGAGGTTAGAAAAGCAAAAGGGAAATACGAAGAGGGGCTGGCCAAGGAGGCGAAAAACTTCAAGGCATTCTTCAGTTACGTAAAGGGGAAGCGACCAGCGAGAGAGGAAGTAGGGCCGTTGGACGATGGGGACAGGAAGGGAGTGATTAAGGAGGATAAAGAGGTAGCTGAGAGGTTGAACACGTTCTTCTCGTCGGTTTTCACGAGCGAAGACAAATCTAATATACCAGACTCAGAGGAGCTCATGAGTGGGGAACAGACTGAAAAATTAGAGCACATAGAGGTAAGTAAGGAGGATGTCCTCAAACAGATAGACAGGTTAAAATGCGGCAAATCACCGGGCCCGGACGGGATCCATCCAAGGGTTCTGAAGGAACTAAGACAAGAAATAGCGGGCACAATACAACATGTTTGCAACCTATCCTTGAAAACTGGTGAGGTGCCGGAGGACTGGAAATTGGCAAATGTCACACCCATCTTCAAGAAAGGATCGAGAGGTGACCCCGGAAACTACAGGCCGGTGAGCCTGACTTCAATTATAGGGAAGATTGTGGAAGCTATGATCAAGGACGGCATTTGCGAGCACATCGAGAGAAATGGCCTACTGAGAACAAGCCAGCACGGATTCTGTAAGGGAAGGTCGTGCCTAACGAACCTTCTGTACTTCTTTGAGGGAATAAGCAGTCAGGTGGACAATGGGGAGCCCATAGACATCATTTACCTCGACTTTCAAAAGGCTTTCGACAAGGTGCCACATGAAAGGCTACTTAAGAAGCTGTGGAACCACGGGGTGGGAGGGGATGTGCACAGATGGATCAAGCACTGGTTGTCGGGAAGACTGCAGAGGGTTGGAGTAAAGGGTCAATATTCTGACTGGCGGGGAGTCACGAGCGGTGTGCCACAGGGATCGGTGCTGGGGCCTTTACTCTTTAACATATTCATCAATGACCTGGAAAAGGAGGCAAAGGGTGAGGTTATAAAATTCGCAGACGATACCAAACTGTGCGACAGAGTTACGACCAGGGAGGAGTGTGAGGACCTACAAAGGGACCTGGACAAGCTGGAAGACTGGGCAAACAAATGGCAAATGCGCTTCAACGTGGACAAATGCAAGGTCATGCATATAGGGAAAAAGAACCCGTTGTTCAGCTACAAATTAGGGGGGGTATTGTTGGGAGACAGCAGACTCGAGAGAGACTTGGGTGTGCTGGTGGATGCATCACTGAAGCCATCTGCACAGTGCGCAGCAGCCTCGAAAAAAGCCAACAGGATGCTGGGCATCATAAAGAAGGGCATAGCAACCAGAACACGGGAAGTCATCATGCCTTTGTATCGAGCGATGGTACGTCCACATCTGGAGTACTGCGTTCAGTATTGGTCGCCGCACCTCAAGAAGGACATGGCGGTACTTGAGAGAGTCCAAAGGAGAGCAACAAAATTGGTAAGAGGGCTGGAACACTGCTCATACGCCGAGAGGCTGGATAGGCTGGGGCTCTTCTCTCTGGAGAAAAGGAGGCTCAGGGGAGATATGATAGAGACTTTCAAGATCATGAGGGGCATAGAGAAGGTGGATAGGGACAGATTCTTTAGACTGAAGGGGACAGCAAATACGAGGGGACATTCTGAGAAACTGAAGGGAGATAGGTTCAAAACAAATGCAAGGAAGTTTTTTTTCACCCAAAGGGTCGTGGACACTTGGAATGCGCTACCGGAGGAAGTGATCAGGCAGAATACGGTACAAGGCTTCAAACAGGGATTGGATGGATTCCTGAGGGATAAAGGGATCGTGGGATACTGAGGGAGGAGCTGGGAGGTAACACAAGTATAGGAAGTAAATCAGGTAATGTGTATAAACAAACCTGGTCGTGCATGTGCAAGACCGGAGGGCTAGGACTTTGATAGGAAGGCAGGACTTAAATGGGAAACCAAGGTGGCAAGGGAGCCCCTTCTGATGATTCAGACAGGTCTTGACCTGTTTTGGGCCGCCGCGGGAGCGGACTGCTGGGCGGGATGGACCTGTGGTCTGACCCGGCGGAGGCACTTCTTATGTTCTTATGTTCTTACATCCTCTATCCAATTCTCTGGTCACCCAGTCAAAGAAATTGATCAGATTTGTCTGACAAGACCTACCTCTAGTGAATCCATGTTGCCTACAGTCCTGTAATCCACAGGATTCCAGAAACTTGACCATTCTCTGTTTTAAAAGTGTTTCTATTAATTTGCTTACCACAGAAGTCAGACTTACCAGCCTGTAATTCCCTACTTCTTTCTTACTTCCACTTTTGTGAAGAGGGACCACATCCGCCCTTTGTCAGTCCTCTGGTACCACTCCTGACTCTAGAGCACAGGTGTCAAAGTCGGTCCTCGAGGGCCAGAATCCAGTCGGGTTTTCAGGATTTCCCCAATGAATCTGCATGAGATCTATTTGCATGCACTGCTTTCAATGCATATTCATTGGGGAAATCCAGAAAACCCGACTGGATTCCGGCCCTCGAGGAGGGACTTTGACACCCCTGCTCTAGAGACTCATTGAAAAGGTCAGCGGAGCTACCAGAACTTCCATAAGTTCCTTCAGCACCCTAGGATGTACACCATCCGACCCCATTGCTTTGTCTACTTTTATTTTAGCTAGCTCCTCACGAACACAACCCTCTGAAAATCGATCAGGGTCTATTACTCCTCCATCCCTATTCTGCGGTCCTGCTCCGGGCGCTTCAGCCATGAACACAGAACAGAAATATCTGTTAAGCAATTCGGCCTTTTCTTTATTAGCTTCTATACATTCTTCCCCTTTACCTTTGAGCCTCACAATGCCACTTTTGCACTTTTCTATCACTAATATATCTAAAAAAAAATGTCTTGTCTCCCTGTTTTTACTGTCAGCTATTTTTCTTCCATTTGCGTCTTTGCTTTCCTGACTACAAGACCAGCCTCTCTTAAATTTTCCAGATATTTTTGCCTTGTCGTCCTCTTTCTGCAATCTTTTGAAGTTTATGAAAGCTAACCTCTTATTTCTTACCTTCTCAGCTACTACTTTTGAGAACCAAAGTGGCCTTCTTTTCCTCTTCTTTTTACTTACTTGCCTCACAAAAAGGTTTGTCACCCTTATCACTCCTTTCAGTTTTGCTCACCACATTTCCACTCCTTCCAAAAGTTCCCATCCAGACAATAATTCCTTGACGTAAACCCCCATCTGAACAAAGTTAGTTTTTTAAAGTCTAGAACCTTTGCTTTTGAATGAGCCCTCTCTATACCCAAGTTAATATTAAACTGTATCATGCAGTGATCATTGGATGTCAGTGGATGTCAGATGATCACCCACTGTAACATCAGAAACACTTTCTCCATTTGTAAGCACTAAGTTCAGTATGACCCCATTCCGTGTGGGTTCCATTACCAACTGCTGGAACAGTTCTCCTTGTAGAGTATCCAGAATCTCCCTACTTCTAGAAGACCCTGCAATAGGAATACCCCAATCAACATCCGGCGTGTTAAAATCACCTATTAGCAACACTTCCCCTTTTTTAGATAATATTCTGAATGTCTACTATTAAATCTCTGCAATGTCTACTATTAAATTTGCAACACAAACATTCTTGAATGACTTTCTTAAGTCTGGTTTCAGACCTATATGTATCAATAGACTACATGATGGATGGGGAAAGTTCATTTTGTGTGTTAAGTGATTTGAAATCAGTTTCCAATCTAAGGTACATACCTGATAAGACTCCCCCCACCCTCCACCACACCTCCAGCTCTGACTTTTTGATAAGATTGCACTGTTCCTAGTTTCCTTCATGGTGCGATAGTATCACTCAGCTTTAATATCACTCAGCATTAATCATTCATATCACCACAAGAGTTAATGAGTTCATCAGCACAGTTGAGTCAGATACACCGGTTGGATGAAGGTTGCCATGGCCACAGCTCCTGGAGTTGTTCTCTGCTCTTATGCATCTGGGTGGGGGGAGAGAAGGAAGGATGCTCAAAATAGTGGGTGCCCCCGCAAAAAAAATCAGGAACTAGCATTGGGAGCATTAGGAAGAACAAGAGTAAATAGTTAGAACAGATTGCATGGTACATTTGCATAAAATCATTTTTCTACAGTTTCATGGAGACATACATTGTAATCTGTCAAAATCACATTTTTAATGCAATGGGTGTAGAGGTCCCGAACAGTTGGCTAGTCACCCTCAAACTATGTGTTCCTGCAGAAGGCATCAATCATTTTCTTTGGCTCCACCTCCTTCATCAGTGGGCTCTGCTATAGATACTACTACCACTATTATTTATTATTTCTATAGTGCTACCAGATGTAAGCAACACTGTACATTAATCACATAAGTGACGGTCCCTGCTCAAAACGGCTTAAAATCTAATTATGAAAGATACACTAGATAAAAATGGTGATATGCTGCTCATGTAGAGAAATACAAAGGGAGAAGAGGTAGAGAGGGTAAAGTGCTACAGAGGGAATGACAAATAAATGTGCTGCTTTACAAATTGGTAGGGTTAAGACTTAAACGCAGTTTCAGAAAAGTGGACCTACAGCCTGGACTTGAATACAACTAGAGATTAAACCCAACATACCGAGTCAGGCAGGTTGTTCCAGGCATACCGCGCAGCAAGGCAGAAGGGACAAAGTCAGGAGTTAGCTGCTGTAGAGAAGAGGGACTTACCTGACACAGTTCCTGGGTCCAAGTATAGGGAGATATAAGAGAGGAGAGATATTGAGGAGCCACAGAATGAATACACTTGAAAGTCAATAAGAGGAGTCTGAACAGTATGCAGAAGTGGACAAGGAGCTAATGAAGCAACTTGAGGAGGGGGGGAGGGATAATATGAGTATAACGACCCTGGCAGAATATGAGGCATGCAGCAGAATTCTGAACAGATTGAAGGGGGAATGAGATGACTTAGCAGAAGACCTGCAAGAAGCATGTTGCAGTAATCTAGGCAAGAGGTGACAAGAGTGTGGGTGAGTGTCTTGGCAGTATATTCAGAAGGGAAAATCCAGATTTTAGTGACATTGTATAGAAAGAAGAAACAAGTTTTGGCGGTCTGTTGGATATGCAAAGAGGAGCAAGATGAGTCAAAGATGACCCCGAGGTTTCGAGTCAACAATACATGGAGGATGAGAGTGTTATCTACTGAAATAGAGAACAGAGGAAGGCAGAGAGGCAGGTTTAGCAGGAAAGATGAGGAGTTCAGTCTTGGCCATGTTTAATTTTAGATGGCGGCGAGACATCCAAGTAGAGAGCTGCACGGGAACGGGGACGAAGGGAATCCCGCGGGTTCCCCCTTCAGGTCACGGGGATCCCGTGGGGATGCCCCTAGGGTCGCGGGGATCCCATGGGGACGCCTCCGAGGGTCGCGGGGCTCCTGCGGGGCTGGATGTACTCAGTCGCGCGGCTCTTCTTCTCCCTACCTTCTCTGCTTGCAGCACAGAGCCGAACGGAAGTCTTCCCGACGTCAGCGCTGACGTCGGAGGGGAGGGAGGGCTTAAACAAAGCTTAAACAAAGCCCTCCCTCCCTCCGACGTCAGCGCTGACGTCGGGAAGACTTCCGTTCGGCTCTGTGCTGCAGGCAGGGCAGGTAAGGAGAAGGAGAGTAGCCTCGCGGTTCGAGTGGCTACCAAGGGAGGGGGGCGGTCCGCCCCGCCCCGCCCCGGTTGCAGCACAGCCGGCCAGGTCCCCTTACTTTTGTGGCACTTCCCCGACCGACCGATAACAGCCCGGGTCCGACAATCCTCCCTGCCCTGTAGCCGTGAATCTAAATTACCTTCTTACAGCAGCTGTAAGAAGGTAATTTAGATTCGCGGTTAAGGGCAGGGAGGTTTGTCAGACCGGGGCTGTTGTCGGTTGGTCGGGGAAGTGCCACAAAAGTAAGGGGACCTGGCTGGCTGTGCTGCACCCGGGGCGGTAGAGAAGGAGGGGGGGGAGAAGGACGCTGAAAGGCCATGGTGAAGGCAGGAGGAGGGGGGAAGGACTCTGAAAGCACTTGAAGACAGAGGAGGGAGAAGGACGCTGAAAGCACATGGGGGAATACAACGGGGTGGAGAAGGTCGCTGAAAGGCCATGGGAAGGGCGGGGGGGAAGGACTCTGAAAGCACTTGTGGAAGACAGAGGGGGGAGAAGGATGCTGAAAGCACATGGGGAAGACAAAGGGGTGGAGAAGGACGCTGAAAGGCCATGGGGAAGACAGAGAGGGAGAAGGACGCTGAAAGGACATGGGGAAGATGGGGGGGAGAAGGACACTGAAAGGAAATGAGGAAGAGAGAGTAGGGAGAAGACGCTGGCAGGGAAGAAGACAGATGCCAGACTATGGGGGGAGCGGAGAGAAGAGGATGGGTGCCAGACCAATTTGGAAGGGGGAAGAAAGGGAGAGGCACAGTAACAGAGCAAATGGAAGATGCAGAAGGAAGAGAGACAGTGGATGGAAGGAATTGAATGAGAACATGAGGAAAGCAGAAACCAGGCAACAAAGGTAGGAAAATAATTATATTTCTTTTTTTTTTTTTTTTTTGCTTCAGGATAAAGTAGTATATTAGTTGTGTTGATAAAAATTTATAAACATTAGAGGCTCTGGTAGAAACCCGTTTACAAAGTATGTATTCTTCCCAATTAATATTTTCAAATTAATAAAGTCTTTTTGCTTATTTGTAAATGGGTTTCTACCAGAGCCTTTAATTCAGTAGCATAATTAAATGAAATAACTATTTCTGAAGTTTATAGGGACGGGCGGGGACGGAGGGGATTCCTCACGGGGACGGGTGGGGACGGAGGGGATTCCTCGCGGGGACGGGTGGGGACGGAGGGGATTCCTCGTGGGGACGGGTGGGGACGGAGGGATTCCTCACGGGGACGGGTGGGGACGGGTGGGATTCCTCGCGGGGACGGGTGGGGATGGGTGGGACTTTGGCGGGGACGGGTGGGGACGGGTGGGATTTCTGTCCCCGCGCAACTCTCTACATCCAAGTAGAAATGTTAGACAGGCAGGCTGAGACTCTGGTTTGGATTCCCAAAGAAATTTTAGGCATAGAGAGGTAGATTTGCAAATCATCAGCATAGAGATTTAACTGGAAGCCGTGGGAGGAGATAGCAAAAAGAAGAGGTCCAAGGGCCAAACCATGATAGTTCCTCATGAGAGGCTCCTGAAAAAAGTAAGGAGTCATGGGATAGGAGGCAATGTTCAGTTGTGGATTAATTGGTTCAGTTGTGGATTAATTGGTTATCGGATAGAAAACAGAGGGTAGGGTTAAATGGCCATTTTTCTCAATGGAGGAAGGTAAATAGTGGAGTGTCACAGGGATCTGTACTGGGACTGGTGCGATTTAACTTATTTATAAATGATCTGGAAATTGTAATGATGAGTGAGGTGATTACATTTGCAGATGATACTAAACTGTTCAAAGTTGTTAACGCATGCAGACTGAAAAGTTGCAGGCAGACCTTAGGAAATTGGAAAACTGGATTTCCAAATGGCAGATCAAATTTAATATGGCCAAATATAAAGTGATGCATATTGAGAAGGGTAATTTGGATGTCATTGTAGGCAATAATCTGGTTGTCATTACAGACAATAAACTGAAACCTTTTCCTTAATGTGATGCTAGGAATTATTTAAAAAAAAAAGGAATGGTTAACAAGACTAAGAATGTTAGATTGCTCCATGTCTGTGGTATATGTCTGCTTGCTCCATGATAGTACCTCACTAATCTAATCTAAATTTTAGATTTATAAACTGGATCGTCCCTAAATATATATAGCTTGACTCAGTTACAATAAAAATATGTTTACAAAGATATATTGATTTTAAGATAGATAACACAAGGCAACAAAAAAATTTTTTTTCGGAATCATCTGACAACACAGCACATTTTTCTAAATCAGTTTTTCACGCTGATTTCACATCTGTTATTAGTTGTTTTTTTTCAGTCACGTAAACTTTTAAAGTTATGACTAATGTTAGTTTATAGCATTTTAGTATATAGAGTTTTAAGATATGCAGCATCAACTTAAAGAAATGTTGCAGTATCTTCAGTCCAATGTCAAATAAGCACACAGCATAGCATAATTATACTGAACTGTGTCACTTAGCAACCAGAGAATTGGATAGAGGATGTGCGCTAGATGTGGTGTATTTAGATTTTAGCAAAGCCTTTGACAGTGTTCCACACAGTCGTCTAATAAATAAACTTAGTGCCCTCGGGCTGGGTCAAGAACTGGTTAAGTGGAAGGCGACAGAGGGTAGTGAGGAAAGATTGAGGAAAAAGACCCTCAGCAGGACCCTTAGGAGAGACATTGTGTTAAAGACATGATTTATAATGAGACATATGAGCTGTTGCTATTAACAATGGTTACATGCAAACATCTATATTAGAGAATGACACGGGGAAAAAAATCTGTCCCTGTCACTGCACCGTCCCCAGCCCATCGTCCCTTTCACTGCCATTCCCTTCACTGCCCCGTCACCACCATCCCATTCACCGCCCCGTCACCGTCCCCGCAACATCCATACAAGCCTCAGTACTGCAATATTTAGTTTATTCCTTCCTTATAAATCAAAGTTCTGGCTGCTGAACTGGAGAAAGAGATATTCAACTGGCAGGGCTTTGTTTATAAATTATTATCAACACAACTAATATACTACTTTATCCTGAAGAAAAAAAAAGAAAAGTTGTCTGGTTTCTGCTTTCCTCATTTTCTCATTCAATTCCTTCCATCCACTGTCTGTCTTCTCTTTGTGTCTTCCATTTGCTCTGTTACTGTGCCTCTCCCTTTCTCTCCCCTTCCAAATTGGTCTGGCACCCATCTTCTTTCCTCCCATAGTTTGGCATCTCTGTCTTCTTCCCTGCCAGCATCTTCTCCCCACTTTCTCTTCCCCATGTGCTTTCAGCATCCTTCTCCCCCCCTCTGTCTTCCCCATGTGCTTTCAGCATCCTTCTCCTCCCTCTGTCTTCCCTATGTCCTGTCAGTGTCCTTCTCCCCTCTGTCTTCCCCATGTGCTTTTAGTGTCCTTCTCCCCCTCTGTCTTCCCCATGTGCTTTCAGCATCCTTCTCCTCCCTCTGTCTTCCCCATGTCCTGTCAGTGTCCTTCTCCCCTCTGTCTTCCCCATGTGCTTTTAGTGTCCTTCTCCCCACTCTGTTTTACCCATTTTCCTTCAGCGTCTTTTCCTCTCCACCCCACATTTCCTCCTCTCTGCCCCTTACCTTCGTGGCGCTTTCACCCCCCCAGGACAACAGGCCCGGTCCGACAAACCTCCCTGCCCTTTACCTGTGGCCGGCAATGTCTAAACTGCCTTCTTACAGCAGCCGGAGCGTTGTAGTTGCATATGGCCGCCGTAAATGTTGTCTCTGCTGCAACTTCCGGTTGCGTCAGAGATGACCTTTATGGCAGCCATGCGCAGTTTCAACGTTCCGGCTGCTGTAAGAAGGCAATTTAGACTCGCGGCCACGAAGGTAAGGGGCAGGGAGGGAGAAAGGGAGCTGTTTCAACTCAGCGGCGGCAGTAGGGAGGGAGCGCGATAGGTGACCGCACACGTTCCCTCCCTTAACTGCGGGGACAAGGCTATTCACCGCTCCACGGGACGGTGAATGGCCTTGTCCCCGTAGCCACGGTGAACACAGGTTTTTCATCACCGTTTTGGCGGGTTACCCGCGACTACCCGAGGTAACAGCCACCATGTCATTCTCTAATCTATATACAAGAAACCTACAGACAGATGAAGCTACCTCCACAATTCCAACTTCCACCCTTCACATATGAAAGAAATCTATTATACACAGCCAAAGCCACACAATACCATCATATCTGCTCTGATGCAAGAGACAAAACACCTAAAGACACTGACTGAATCCTTTGAGCAAAAAGGATAGAACCCTAAAATAGTCTCCAAGAATATTGCCTCATTCCTTAAAATACCCAGAGAAAACCTATTGCATTTCCAGGCAAGAAAACCACAGAGAGGACTCCCTTGGTAGTGACATACAATCCAGAACTGGAAAAACTAAGACAATTATATGAGATCTACAACCATTACTTCAGGAAGATGAATTACTAAAAGAAATATTCGCACCTGTGCTGGCCTTCCGTCAGGCACCTAATTTAAACCCGAAACTGGTAAAAGGCAAACCCCCTACACAAACCTGCAAAGAAGAGAATGGCACACATCCTTGTGGTGTGGTAAGCTGCAAACTGTGCTAGCACATCTCAAAGGATGCCAAGGTCATTTATATGGGAAAAACATTCAACATAAGGGGATCTTTCACATGTTCATTTTCTAATGTGGTGTATATCATTCAGTGCAAAGAAGGCTGTTGCATTAGTGAAACAGGCCAGATTTTCAAGACTAGAATCAACTTACACAGTTATCATATTATAAATTGCAGTACCAACAGTCACCTCTGTCGGACAACACTTTGTAAAAACTGACCACTGCACCAATGATGTTATGGTGAGAATACGAAAAGGAAATTTTAAGACAATCCAAGAACATAAGACCTTTTACATTAAAAATGATGAAATATTTTGATACCTACCAGTCAGGACATTACAAAGTTCACACTACAAAGAAATTTAAGCTGCTATGTCACCTCTGTCTTCTACTTACCTACTCACATACCCACTCCTCCCTCTTCCTGTGAAACTATCAAATTTCAAGTTTTATTAAAATTTGATAATACACTAGTCATACATTCTAAGCATTTAACAGTTAAAAAATTAAAATGGGGAACAATTAACAAACTTATTAATGACAGGACAATACTTACATGGAAACAACAGGTTGGTAGGGAGAAATACAATTTTAAAAGAAAAGAGAACAAATAAGGTGAAAAACATTAGGGAAAAGAGACGGATCATATCAGTGTTGAATATAAATAAAGCAGAATTTGGCATGGAAGGACCCTAAGATCATTTAGCAATCATAAGCGTCTTTAAATAAGAAACTTTTAAGCACTTATATATACAGTGGTGCCTCACACAACGAACTTAATTGGTTCCAGGAGCAAGTTTGTTATGTGAAACGTTCGTTATGTGAAACGCGTTTTCCCATAGGAATACATGTAAAAAAAAATAATTCGTTCTGCAGCATAAAATATGCTAAGATGACATAAAAAAGATAAATTTTTTGTTATTATTTTTATTTAGATACATCTAAAAACATACATCTCCCTGTCCTTTTACTTCCACTATCTTCCTATCCCATCTCTATTCCCTTTTGTCCCTCTCCCCATGATCAATCATCTCACCACCTCTCTCTGCCCTCACCCTCAGGGTTCAAGATTGCTTCCACTCTTTTTCCTGTTGTTCTCTCTGCCTGTCACCCTATGATTTAGCATCCCTTCTGCCCTTGTCCAATATTTCCCCTTCTCTCCCTCCCTCTCATCCCCTGCTCCAACATGTGCTTTCAGCGGCCTTCTCCCCCCTTAAGCGTCTTTTCTTCTCCACTCCACCTTTCCTCCCTCCCTGCCTCCACCTTTGTGGCGCTTTTGCACCCGACCGACAACAGAACAGGCCCGGTCGGACAAATCTCCCTGTCCTGTAGCCGCGAATCTAAATTACCTTCTTACAGCAGCTGGATTATTGAAGCTGCTGTAAGAGGTAATTTAGATTCGCGGCTACAGGGCAGGGAGGTTTGTCGGCCGGGCCTGTTGTCGGTCGATCGGGGGACCTGACCAGCTGTGCACATTCTTCGGGGCGGACCGCCCCCTCCCCCCTCTTTCGTTCGCCATTGCCTTCTTCCTACCTGCCCTGCCGCAGCCGCACACAGCCGAACGGAAGTCTTCCTGATGTCAGCGCTGACGTCGGAGGAAGGGAGGGCTTTGCTTAAGCCCTCCCTCCGACGTCAGCGCTGACATCGGGAAGATTTCCGTTCGGCTGTGTGCTGCGACAGGGCAGGTAAGGAGAAGGAGACTACCCTCGCGGCTCGACCAACCCCGCTGCGATCCAACCCCGCAGGAACCCCGGACTTCGTTGTGTGAAACGAAGTCCGTTGTACGAATCAAGACATAAAGTTCGTTGTGCGCAGCGTTCGCTGTGCGAGGCACCACTGTACTGATATGTGTCAACATTTGCTTATTTCTGATCTGAAGAAGGGGTTACCTTTGAAAGCTAATCATAAAATGCATTGAGTTAGTCCAATAAATAAGGTATTACTTATTTCCTTTGTTTTTGTTTTATTTTAAAATATTACCTTGAAAAGTGGACTAACACAGCCACCATACCATTTAATTAATTCTGTAATTATCTTTCTTGACACACAGGGTGACCCTGGTCCCCCAGGCCCAGATGGGATTCCAGGCAGTGTCGGCCTGCAGGTAAAACTGTTGTATTAAACTAATCAGCACAAAACTAACCAAATTAAATGACATGAGTCGTACAAGGCTTGTGTTGAGGGCGGTGATTCAGAATCTGGGGTTCTATGGGTCATTTCCTGCAGTCGATTAGATCAGGCAGGAGGTCAGATTTGCATTCAGGACATGGTCATGTGAAAAGGAAGCTTTGAATATTTTCATGCTTGGATAACATTGTCACTGCCTCAAAGAGGTAAGAATAAAAGCACATTCTGCAGGCACCCTTCAGTGTAATCTTTGTAACATCCCTGAGGTCATATGCAAAACCAGAGCTTGATCTTGCTGAATTCACAAAAGATCTTTATAGCTGCTCAGAGAAACACATGATCACACAAGGGTAGAGTTGCCAGATGTCTAGGTTCCCCCGGACATGTCCTCTTTTTGAGGACTCTCTAGGAAGTCTGGGTGGCTTTTCTATTTTGATATTTTTGTCCGGGGAAACCGAACATCTGGAAACCCTACAACAGTCGTTGCAAGGCCTGCGCACCTATCCGGCGTCCCCTGCTGCCCCCCCCCTCCCACACACACCCACCCCACGAGATCCTATGCTTGCTCACCTTTCTCGCAGCGCTGCTGCTTTAACTCTTCGGCCTTGAAGTAAACATGCTGCCTTCGGCGATCTGGAAGCTTTTCCTCTGCTACTGCTTCTTGCCCCCACATAGGCAGGAAGCAGTAGTAGAGAGAAAGCTTCCGAGTCACTGGAGGCACTGTGACACGTTGCCTATGGCCGAAGAGTTAGAGCAGCACCAATGGGAGAACTGTGAGCAAGCACCAGATGGGTGGTGAGGAGGAATAGCATGGGGGAAGGTAAGAGATGTTGAACCGTGGGGATGGGAAGGAAAGATGCCAAACCTCCATGGGAAGAAAGAGAAGGGGTAGATAGATTCCAGGCCACAGAGGGGGAGAAGAAGGAAAAGGGAGAGATGTTGAGATCACTGGATGGGGAAGGGGGGAAGAAGAGAGAGATGTCAGACCAGGGAAAGGAAAAAGGAGGGAGAGGGTCCAGCCTAAGGCAGAGGGAGGGGAAGGGAAAGGCAGAGATATGCCAGACCAAAAAGGGGTGAGGAGGGAAAGGAAGGAGGGCAGAGAAATGCCAGACTGTGGGAAGGAGAGGATAAAGATCCCAGACCATAGCAGGAGGAAAAGGGAAAGACAGATGACAGACCATAGGAGAGGGAAAGAGAGGGAGGAGATGGCACACAGGGATGGAGGGGAAGGGGAAAGATAGAGAGGACATGGTGTTAAGGGATGGGGGATGCATGGGGAAGGAGAAGGGGAGAGCAAGGAAGGAGTGGTTACAAAGTGATGGGAGAAGTGGGGAAAGGAAGAAAATGGAAGAAATGGTGTTTATGGATAGATGGGAATAGGGGAGAAGAAAGAGGGAGGAGATGACACACATGGATGATGGGTAGGGGCAGAGAGAAGGAGGAGATAGTGAGCATGGGTAGATGGGAAGGGAAGACATGGAAAAGTACGGTAAATAGATTTGAGGAAGATGCAGAAAAGTGGAAGAAAGTTGAATAAAGTTGAATAAAGTTAATGCCAAAGATGGATGTAGGGCAGAAAGTGAAGAAAAGAAAAACAGCAAATGGATCAGGTGGCCCTGGAAACAGAGTTTAGAAAACAGACAGAAGGAAGTGTAACCAGAGTCTGGGAAAAGATGAGTAGAAAAATAAAATCACCAGACAACAAAGGAAGAAAAGTGATTTTATTTTCAATTTACTTTGATTGCAAAGTGTTAGTTTTCAGAATTTACATCTGCTATCTATATTTTGCACTGTTAAGGAAGAAATATATTTCTTTCTATTTCGCTGGTGGTGTACTGCATGCATAGTCTGGCATCTTAGGTCTTTTAGTTAGTGGTCCTGTATTTGCATACAGTTTATCTGTGTTTTGCACGTATGACCAAGGCCAGGTGTTCTGGTAGGCATGAATGTTGTGAAACATTGGTGTCATGGCCCCAAGTAGGAAGATATTTGCTGGCAGTTTGTCCAGGTTTTGGAAGGCTCTGAGCTCGGGGCCATGTCTGAAAGACTTCTGTACTTGCATAGATATTGATGTGATGACATCGCACATTTGCATAGAAACATAGAAACATAGAAATTGACGGCAGAAAAGGGCTATAGCCCATCGAGTCTGCCCATACCAATGACCCACTCCCTGATTCTTACTCTCCTAGAGATCCCACATGAATATCCCATTTTCTCTTGAAATCTAACACGCTGCTGGCCTCAATCACCCTCTGAGGCAGCTCGTTCCAATGATCTACCACCCTTTCAGTGAAGAAGTACTTCCTCGCATCACCCTGAAATTTCCCTCCCCTGATTTTCAGCGAGTGTCCTCTGGTTACTGAGGGCCCTATAAGACTGAAGATATCATCTTTCACCTCTATACGCCCAGTAATATACTTAAAGGTCTCAATCATGTCCCCTCTCTCCCTTCGCTCCTCCAGTGAGTACATCCGCAGTTTTTTTAACCTTTCTTCATACGTGAGTTCCCTGAGCCCCAAAACCATCCTGGTAGCCATTCGCTGAACCGACTCAATTCTCAACACATCTTTTCGGTAGTGTGGTCTCCAGAATTGAACACAATACTCGAGATGAGGTCTCACCATGGATCTGTACAGCGGCATTATGACTTCAGGTTTTCTGCTGACAAAACCCCTACGGATACAGCCCATCATTTGTCTTGCCTTGGACGATGCCTTCTCCACTTGATTGGCAGCCTTCATATCGTCGCTAATGATCACTCCTAAATCACGTTCCACCGTGGTCCTGGACAATGTTTCACCAGAGTCAGTACTCCTTGACATCATTGATGACAGCTGGGCAATACTCGACAAAGGCAGTGATGCCCTACTAGTCCTACTTGACCTCAGCGCGGCCTTTGACACAGTCGACCACCACCTCCTCACATCCAGACTCTATGACCTCGGAATCAAGGACACAGCCCTCCAATGGATCACCTCCTTCCTCCATCAAAGGACCCAGACCGTCCTACTAGGAACTCACAAATCTCGCCCCAAGCCTATAAAATATGGTGTTCCTCAAGGCGCCCTTCTATCCCCCCTCCTATTCAACCTCTACATCAGGCCTGTCATTGATATAGCGCAGAAATATAGCATTAAAATCCACTCTTATGCAGATGACATCCAGCTGCTCCTCCCACTAGGTGAGAATCGATCGTCCCAAATTACTAACCTCCAACATTGCCTCTCCGATATGAAAACTTGGATGTCAAACAACAAACTTCAACTAAACGCCACTAAAACAGAACTCTTATGGATCAGGAAAAAAAGCACCAAATTCACACGTCCTACCCTAGCATGGGACTCCACTCTACTAACAGCAACAGATCAGGTACGCAGCCTAGGAGTAACCTTAGATGGACACCTATCCCTATCCGCCCACATATCCCAAGTAATCTCCACCTCCTTCTACTACCTCCGCCAACTGAAAAAGATCAAACCCTACATCTCCACACCTGACCTCGCCCAACTCCTCTACGCATATGTTCTCTCCAGAATGGATTACTGTAACTCCCTATTTAATGGACTAACCAAAAATAATCTCAAACGCCTCCAACGTGTCCAAAATGCAGCTATCCGCCTCCTACACAACCTCAACTACCATGATCCCGTCTCCCCTGCACTCTGCGCTGAACACTGGCTCCCAATTAGCCAGCGCTGTGCTTTCAAGGCCCTAGCAGTAGCCCACAAGAGAATTTATGCCACCACCCCCTCCTACATAAGATCTAAGCTTCCCATCTACACCCCCACTCGCACCCTCCGCTCAAAATCGGAAATACGCCTATGCATTCCCCCTGGAAGGTCCCTCCTCTCAGAAACTGCCCGCAAACGATCCTACAGCCACTTCATCCCACATCTTTGGAATAAACTCCCCCCCCAACTCAGGCAACAGAACTCTTTATTGACATTCCGTAAAATGGTAAAGACCCTCCTCTTCAACAAAAGATCTCCCTCAGTCTACACCCCCCCTTAAACCCCACCTCTCTCTTCTCTCCTCTATTTAACTTCTCCTAAATTTCAGTATAGACCTCTCTTAGTCTGTACTCTGATAAATTGTCTGTACTCTGAAAAATTGTCTGTAACCTGATAAATACTGCACAATCTTGTATGTCCAAACATCTAAACCTATTGCACATTTATTTGCCTAACTACTTCTACTATGTATGTTTACTTGTAGACCGTTCTGAGCTACTGGGAGAACGGGATATAAATCTAAATAAATAAATAAATAAATAAATAAATAAATAAAATTTAGTGTGTAAGTTCTGTGTGGATTTTTTTTTGCCTAGGTGCATTACTTTACATTTTTTAGCATTGAAGCCCAGCTGCCAAGTTGATGACCACTGTTCAAGCTGTCTTAGGTCCTGCGTCATAAAGTCAGGCACACTGCTTTTGCCAACTATGTTGCATAGTTTGGCATCGTCGGCAAACAGTGATACTTTTCCTCTAAGTCCTTGGGTCAAATCTCCTATGAATAAATTGAATAGAATCGGCCCTAAGACGGAGCCCTGAGGTACTCCACTCATCACTGCTGACGTTTTGGAGGGGGTACCGTTTACCATCACCCTTTGAAGCCTACCATCTAGCCAATCCCTTACCCATGTTGTGAATGTATCCCCTAATCCCATCGATTTTAGTTTGTTCAACAGCCTGCGGTGTGGAACGCTATCAAAAGCTTTGCTGAAGTCCAAGTATATCACGTCAAGGGACTCACCGGCATCCAGATGACTGGTCACCCAATCAAAGAAGTCAATCAGATTAGATTGGCAGGACCTTCCCCTGGTGAATCCGTGTTGCTGTGGATCACGTAGATTTTCTTCATCTAGAATTTTGTCAAGTTCCTGTTTGATCAGTGTTTCCATGAGTTTGCACACTATGGATGTAAGACTCACCGGTCTGTAATTTCCTGTCTCCGTTCTGCAGCCCTTTTTGTGGAGTGGAATTACGTTAGCTGTTTTCCAGTCTAGGGGTACTATTCCCGTGCGCATGGAAAGATTGAAGAGTACGGATAGTGGTTCAGCCAGAACTTCACTCAGCTCTCTGAGTACCCTGGGGTGTAGATTGTCTGGCCCCATAGCTTTGTCTACTTTGAGTCTTGAAAGTTCGTGGTAGACATTACTAGGTGTAAACTCGTAATCACGAAACAGGTCATTTTGGCTGTTTCTTATTTGTAGTTGCGGACCATCTCCCGGTGCTTCACAGGTGAATACTGAGCAGAAGTATTCATTTAGCAGTTCTGCTTTGGTAGTATCAGATTCTACGTAGTTTCCATCTGATTTCCTAAGGCGTTCTATTCCATTTTTGTTTCTCTTCCTGTCGCTAATGTACCTGAAGAAGGATTTGTCCCCTTTTTTAATGTTCCGTGCTAGATCTTCCTCTGTTTGAAGTTTGGCTTCCCTGACTGCCTTTTTGACAGCCTTAGATCTGGCCTGATAGTCTTCTTTTGCCTCCCTTTTCCCAAGATGTTTGTAGGTAATAAATGTTTCTTTTTTCATTTTAATGAGGTCAGAAATTTCTTTGTTGAACCATTGTGGTTTTTTGTTTCTCCGGCGTTTGCTTACTGTTTTTACGTAGCGGCTAGATGCTTCGTTCAGGATGGATTTTAGGTTTGACCACATATTTTCCGGGTTGTCAGTTTCTGCATGGTTTTGCAGCTTTTGATGGACAAAGTCTCTCAAGTGGTCGAAATCTGCCTCCCTAAAGTTGAGGACCCTCGTTGCTGTGTTTGATTTAGAGAAGCCTTTCCTGAGGTTGAGCCATACCATGTTGTGGTCGCTGGAGCCCAGCGTGTCTCCCACTGATACTTCCGAGACACTGTCTCCATTTGTGAGTACCAGGTCCAGTATTGCTTTTTCCCTGGTGGGCTCTAATACCATTTGTTTTAGTTGTGCACCCTTAATGGAGGTTATTATTCTCTTGCTACCGCTCGTAGTTGCTGAGAGGGTGTTCCAGTCTGCATCTGGCATGTTGAAGTCGCCTAACAGTACTGTGTCACCACGCAAAGTGATGTTCTCTATGTCCTCAATCAATTCTTTGTCTTCATCTTCCTTTTGTCTCGGAGGCCTGTATACCACACCGAGGTAAAGGCATTTTTCGTTCCCTCTGGTCAGGTTTACCCAAAGTGATTCCCCTGTGTATCTAACCTCTGTGATCCTGGTAGTTTTGATATTATCCTTAGTGTATAGTGCTACCCCCCCCCCTCCTAATTTGCCCTCTCTGTCCCGACGAAGTAGATTGTAGCCTGGTATAACCATATCCCACCCATGCGAGTCTGTGAACCAGGTCTCGGATATCGCTACTATATCAAGGTCTGCATTCCTTATTTCTGTTTCTAGTTCCAGGATTTTGTTGCCCAAGCTGTGTGCATTAACATACATTGCTCTCCAAATTTGTGATGATATGCCTATCCCCGTTAGTGTACTTGCCTTAGGCTCAGAAGTGTGTATACTATGGGTACCTACCTTAGGCTCAGAAGTGTGGGTTTTACTTGCTTCACCAGGATGGATCCTTACTGCTCTGGTATGTATGTGTGAACCCTCCCCCAACTTACCTAGTTTAAAGCCTTCCGAAGTAGATGTGCTAGTCGATGTCCAAAAACTTTCTTGCCTCTCTTTGTTAGGTGAAGTCCATCAGGTCCCTGTAGTCCTTGTAGCGCTGCTCCGTGGTCTAGGAATCCAAAGTTCGTCTCTAAACACCATTCGCGAAGCCACTCGTTGGTCCTATGGATGCGCTCTTCCCTGTCTCTGCCTTTGTCTCTTACCGGGAGGATTGATGAGAAGACCACCTGTGCTCCTGTCTGCTTTAGCTTCCTTCCCAGGGCCTCGAAGTCTTTAGGGATGCTGTCTGATGTGCTTCTAGCAGTATCGTTGGTACCTACATGAATGAGAAACATAGGGAAATGGTCAGTAGGTTTTAGAAGTTTGTCTATACTGGTGGTGATGTCGCGGATCCTGGCTCCAGGGAGACAGCAGACCTCCCTTGACTGCAAATCTGGTCTGCAAATTGGTCCTTCGGTGCCTCTTAGCATGGAGTCTCCGATGACCACCACTCTACGCTCCTTCCGAGGGGGGGTAGATCGAGCATCGAGAACCGCAGCCGGTGTTCTGTGTTCGGAATCCTCCTCTGCTTCATCCTCGTCAGTTCCTTCTTGAAGGACGTGAAATCTGTTTTTCAGGGAAAGTCGTGGCGTTGGTGTTGAACTGCCCTGTTTGAGAGAAAAAGAAGAAGAAGGTGAGAATGGGGGGGGATTTCTTTGCTTGCCAGTAGAAGAGGTTACCAGCTGCCAGGGACCGGAATCTCCAATCATTTCCTGTATTCCAAACATTGTGTTTAGTGCTGTAGGTTTGGGTATGTCGAGAATGGACCTGTCGTGGGTTCTCTCTGTGATGTGTGACAGTTCCAGAATAGCGTCGTCGATGAAGGCCTCATCATCTCTTATGCTCCTCAGGCGCTTTACCTCCTCCCTGAGGCTCAGTAGTTCCTGCAGGGTATCTTCGCCTAAGTTTCCTAGCTCCTCTGTCTGCGTAGAGACTGTAGTGCACTTAGAGAGGGGGGGGGAGGTCTCGGTCTGCACTGAGACCTCTGCCCTCTGAACCATGTTGCCCTCTGCCTTCTGTGTACAGACCTCGAGCGTCCTCTGTTTCCCTCCGGATGCTGGAGTGTCGATCTTGATCGTAGCTTTGGTACTCCGTGTCCTCCCTGCCATTTCCAAGTTAGAGCAATTTAGTTCTGTAAAGAGAAAGAGTGAGACGTTAGAGAGTATGTAAGGAGAAAGAAGAAGATTTTTTTTATTTTTTTTTATTTAAGTGTAAGAGAGTGTAAGAGAGTGTATGGGTGTATTTAAGTGTAAGAGAGTGTAAGAGAGTGTATGGGTGTGAGAAGAAAGGATTAACTATCTGGCAGAGAGTGTAAGAAGGTGTATGGTTGTGAGAAGAGAGGAGGAAGAGTGTGATTGATCGAAGAGTTTAGATTAGGCTCTTCTCAAGGCCCTTCGCAAAGGCGCTCTCGCTAAGGCGAGCGCCTTTGCCGCTCGCCTTCGCCGCGCACCGAACGGCTGCGCGCCGTTGGCCCGCCTCCTTTTATGGAGGGGCCCGGCGCCAACTGCTGATGCGGTGGGGGTGGGCGGGGCTACACGCCGCTACCCCGAAGCCTCGTTGGAAGTTTGCCGCTCGCCCTCGCGCTGCCTTAGCCCTCTCCTGCTCCTGATGCCTCGTGTGCTGCTTGCAGGTATCTCTCTCTCCTACAGCAGTGGCTTGACCGTCGGCTCTCCTCCTTTTATGGAGGGGCCCGGCGCCAACTGCTGATGCGGTGGGGGTGGGCGGGGCTACACGCCGCTACCCCGAAGCCTCGTTGGAAGTTTGCCGCTCGCCCTCGCGCTGCCTTAGCCCTCTCCTGCTCCTGATGCCTCGTGTGCTGCTTGCAGGTATCTCTCTCTCCTACAGCATGAGCATGATTTCATTGTATTGACATCCACGCATGCACAGAGGCCTTCTAGACACTGCCCAGAGCTTGAGGAAGGAGACATGGGGCGGGGTTGGGGGCATAATGAGGTAGGGCTGGAGACAGAACGAGGTGGGGCAATGTGCCCTCTTTTTTTTTTTTTTTTAAAGAGGAAATCTGGTGAACCTATATAAGGGATTCACTCCCACCTGGGAAGACCCTGTGGTGCTAACATTCACCAGCTTTAGAATTTTAGATGTTGCAGCTCAAACACATTCATTGCCATGACTTTGTTCAGTCACTGTACCGTCCTGCTCATATTTCCATTCTCATCCTTTTTTTTCCTGGAATAATGCAAGCTCAGTTTCTAAAGAAAATAAGACAGATTTTTAGAATTTTAAGCTCACAATTTATTTTACATTTTACAAATTTTTGTGGCCAGCTTCAAACATGGAGTCTTGCAGTAGGCCTGCATCTGTCGCACACAGGCCACTGAAATTTAAAAAAAAAAAAAAAAAAAAAAGGAAGGTGATGGTATGTTTCAGGGCATTTCTCACTGCACATCTCGTAGGATGCCCTCATAGTTCAGGCATTCTGGATCTGATACTGCTCTTGCTTGTTTACCACATCCATTTGTTAACTGCTAACAGGAGTTTATTTTGTTTTTTGTTTATTTTTTAGGGGCCACGAGGGCTACAGGGCCTTGTTGGGCCACAAGGTACTCCTGGAGATAGAGTAAGTAAAATTCAGCTAGGATGGTAGCTTTGATTGTTCAAGTGCGAAATGACTCCATGTCAAGTCTTAAATTCACTTATCTTGGTTTCAGGGAGACATAGGCTTTCAAGGGCCTCCTGGACATCCTGGGCCTCCAGGGAAAACCGTATGTATTCATTTTTAGGAATTGTCAGGTGCACCTTTGCATTGTCATGGCTGATAGCAACCCATCTGTTCCTGTTTACCTAACTAGATTAGCCTGTTATTTAAGTGTTTTATAAATGTTTATATAATGCAGCTTCTAGGGGCTGGAGATCAGTTGCAAGGGGGCAGATCAGTGCAGCTCCTGTGTTTCTTACATTATGGATCACCCTAAACCAGTGGTCTCAAACTCACGGCCCGGGGGCCACATGCGGCCCGCCAGTTTCTATTTTGAGGCCCTCGGTATGTTTATCATAATCACAAAAGTAAAATAAAACAGTTTTTTGATCATATGTCTCTTTAGTTATAAATTACAATATTATTATTAAGACTTAGCTAAAAGGAAAGATTTATAAATTATAAAGAGTTTTACTTCATGCAAAACTGTCATTTCTTTAATAAGACATTAACTATTTTTTTCTGAGGCCCTCCACGTACCTACAAATCCAAAATGTGGCCCGGCAAAGGGCTTGAGTTTGAGACCAAAACCTAATCTTGACTGTTCATGATGGATTCTGAAATTTTGCTGAGTTGATTATTTTGGATCTATTCATCATATACTATTAGGTTATTGGCAACACGGACAAGCACAGAGGATTTCTGAGGGAAAAGTAGAGATTGTAGAGCTTATAGTTAGAGATTTAAAATCCTATCCACCTCCTCCACCATCATTTTCTATCTTTCAATGAGATTATCAGTTTCAGCATGCATACCAGTAAGCACCCAGCCTTCTGTAACTTGGTAATAAAGTTGTTATTACAGATTTCTGATGTATGGGGTGTTTTATTTCCTCCATTTTTCATTGGTTTACAGGAAGCCGATGGCAAAATGCTCCAGTCTGTACCATAAAATTAAAAGCTTCCAAAAGGATGAAACTTCTGCCTTTAATTGTGAACAATATACTGTCTCTTCTTTTCTTAATTCTAGGGAAATCAAGGTGTCCAAGGGCATCAAGGCTTTATTGGACCTAAAGGAGATGGCGTAAGTGAAAAAAAGTGCATAGGGTGAGGTAATAGCTTGTACCAGTATTTAGATGATTTTTTCCCCAGTAACTTAAGGGTTAACATTAGATTATGACTTTCCCTGCCTCATAGACTGATTAACTTTTGTGCCGACCACTAATTTTTCCATTTTTAATTACTGTAAGAAGCTTAAATATTGGTATGATGGGTGGAATATCAAGCTATGAAATGAAATGAAACTAGTTAAATATGGGAAGAGGGATAGGCATGCCAAGGGTGTGGTTAGTTAAAGTTTTCTGGTTAAGCCTGCCTGCATATTACCTATCCTAAAGTAATGGCTTAACTGATGTGCCACAATTTGTTTAATTTAATTTGGGGGGGGGGGGGGGAAATCAAAGAAATACGAACAGAATGATGTTCTCTCACTGGCTTCCACAGCTGGCATTGTGATTGTCTGGATCCTGCCGCATCTGAATAAATGTAACAGCGGGATCTGGATAGTCTCTGTTGCGAGGACCTGAAAGAACTGAGTCCTCCAGGGTCCCGGTCTACTCATTCCCTCTGCCCGCCCCTCCAACTCAACTTCACCCTATCCTAGCCCTGCCTTTAGGCAGTAACCCCTCCCCTATTCCTTCTACTAAGTTTCCCTAACTAACGGTCCTCCCCCCCCCCCACACCTTGCCTCTCTGGCAACACGAGGCCTCCCAGCCCCGTGTTACCATACGCCCTTCGAGACAAGCTCTAGGGCTCCTTATAACCGATGTTTCAGCCATTATGCTGTGGCCAGGAGCAGCTCAAGGCAATCTTCTGCCTGAGGCAAGGGATGAGCTACACTCCACCCCCACCCCACCCCACCCCCCAAGCATCCAAAAAGGGGATGAGACAAGGGCTGCCCCAACTATTAGGCTTTCTACTTTCATCTTTCTTCCCACATTTGGCATTTTTCCCATTCCACACACACACATACACATACCGCCGCTCGCATCTAGCTCAGTGAGTCGCCACTGCTGCCCAGCAACTTTTATGACAAATTGAAGGTAGATGTTGGGGCGGTGGATGAGTAATGGGGAAAATGAGGATGGAGGGGTGAAGGGGAGCATCAGAGAGCTGGCCAGCAACAACATGCCACTCCCTCAACACTGCTACCTGAGGCTACCGCCTCATTAAAGGGACGCCCCTGGCTGTGGCTTCAGGGCATGCTATGAGATCTGCAGATTGTCTTTATATACCATAAAGAAAGCCACAGCATGATGGCTGAAACATCGGTTACACTTATTCAGATGTGGCAAGGCCTGGACAACTGCAACAATCACGAACAAAACTTTGTTCATGTCTCCATTTTGATTTTCTGCTAAGCAACAAGCAGTCACTATCTGGTTCCTTCACCTCACTTCCAGAATCTAGAAATTCAAGATTCCTAAGTACTTCCTTATCCAATTCATGGGATCTCCAAAGTGAGACAGAAACGATTCTGTTGGATCTGTATTATAATTTGATGGAGGTCAGCAGAGCCTAAGGCTGGTACCATTTTATTGTACAATTTGGAAACATTAGCCTGACAGGGCAGAAGTGACTCGCTGTCCCATTTTGATTTTAGAGACCCTACTGATGAGTAAGAGGCATTGAAGGGGGCAGGCCCAGGAGATGTTGACATTTTTTTTTTTCATGCTTGTAGCAATGTTTTCTTTGGACAGTGGGTGCTGGCTCGCATTCTGTTTTGTTTTTTGTTTACTTTTCCGGCATTTTTTAAAATGACAACCACCTTAAGCTGCTTTAGATCTGGATATTCAGTGCTCGGCCATATTTGACTACTGGATCTACATATCTGAGTCATCAGTGGCTGCCAGAAATTTATCCAGGTTAGGACTACTTTTTATGTTGTCTGACTTGCCTGGATATTTAACTGGGCACCAGCACGTAATATCAATGGTTTTTGGATAACTTCTGGCTCCATCTTTGAGGCTTTCTTGAAGGTTGGCTGACTAGCTCATTAACCTTACCAACTGATCTGGGCCTGCTCCACATAGAAAGATCACATAGGCTTGGAATGCGTCAGACAATGGCTATGTGATCTCAGGTGATTATTATTAAGCTACTAAATTATGCCCATAAACAGGCCATCTTGTAGGCAGTGCAAGGAGGTCAAATGTTGAACTATGAAAATAAACGAGTCCTATGTTTTCAAACTGCAGAGATGCAGTTTTGTCCCAATTTGTTCCACCTTGTTCACTCAAAAGATCTGATTCGCAATGCTATTCCCAACACATTTGTGTTAACCCATCAGGGCACTACACAATATTATGAGGATGTGGCAGCAGCTCAGGCCTTTGTGACAGCATTGGGCTTGGCTGGAGCTTCAGGGAGCATTCCAATACTCTGATCAACGGGCCAGTTGTTATAGCACTGAAACTATCCATTTATGTTACAAACATAGTGGACAGTGTCTCCATTGGACTTTTGAGGCCAATTTAGAGCATAATGCAGCCCTTGAACCATATGAATGATAACCTAGTACATGAGGAGAAGTTGACTGAGTGATCGAGGTGCAATTGAGGGACTAATTGTGTGTGGAAAAGCAATGGATGTTGGGAGTATGAGCTGGAAGAGCCTCTATATAACACACTGGGAGAATTTAAGACCATGTGGACTTGGTGCTTGGCTTTGTAGATGTGACTTGCGATGACATTTCAGCTAACTAACTGAGGGATAACCAACTTCAACAAGAATCTTCAGTTTTCTCACCAGCACTTTGGAGTTCTAACAGACCTTGAACACCTTAGCAATAATAATAATATGGGAGAGTGACTGTCACCACTAATTGAGACTAGATAATGGCTTGTCCAAAGAATACTTGATTGTAGTTGTTGGGTCTTGGAAAGTCCATAATCGAAATCAGGCTGAGCTCTTAAATGCCAGCCTTATACAAGATGTACTTTTTTTTTTTTGAGTGCTGGCAGGAATGCACCCATCCCCATTGCATTTTGGTATGTTCTGCATCTGTTAGGTACATCTCCTGAAGCATTATAATATCTGCTGACATTGTAAATTCAAAATTTTTGTTCTTTTCACCAGTGAGTTAATACCCCCTATTTCCAAGTCACAATCTGGACCATTATATCTCAACTAATATCTTAATTGGCCATAAAAATGTGATAGCTAGAATTATACTATATCAATATCTGAGTGACTGTCCCAGATACCAGTCCTCAGACACAAACCCGGTCCATCATAATCAAAGTGAAATTATCAGAGACCTCCTTCCCCCCCCCTCCCCCCAAAAAGGTGTCTAGGGAATCAAAGATAAAGGTAAAAAAAGTGGGTTTGCCATCTTTTTTCGTAAAGGGGTAGCGAGTCAGATATGCACTGTGGTGGCTGATACTGGGGGTCATTATGTTTTCTGTATAGCCATTGTTGTGGGGCAAACCCTCCTTCTGGGCAGTACATATGCCAAAAATTATAAAAAGAATGTGCTTTGGCACTGATATGAAAGGACCAGTGCCCCTAGATTTAATAATAATAATAATAATAACTTTATTCTTCTATACCGCCACAATCTTGCAACTTCTAGGCGGTTTACAATCAAGAGTGCTGGACATTCAGCGAAATACAATAAGTAGATATTCAGAGGAAATACAGAGATCAGAGACCTCAGGAGGCAATAGTATAGAAATACAATTTACATTCGGTGTATACAAAACAGGGGAGAGAAGGTCAAGCAAAAAAGAAAAAGTGGAAAAAAGACCTCAGTTCAGCATCATTGGTCTAAAAAACTCCACTTCTCTTCAACTGACCAAATTATCAACTGTTATAGTCTTATCTCAATCTACATAATCAATATTATAATATTCTTATTTCTTAGCTATAATCAATCTCCAAAAGATTGATTATAGCTAAGAAATAAGAATATTATAATATGTGGATTGAGATAAGAATATAACAGTTGAAAATTTGGTCAGTTGAAGAGAAGTGGAGTTTTTTTAAGACTCGTGAAGCTGTACCGAGGTCATTCTCCACTTTTTCTTTTTTACTTGGCCTTCTCTCCTCTGTTTTGTATACATTGAATGTAAATCTATGGGCACTGGTTCTTTCATATTAATGCCAAATCATATTCTTTTTATAATTTTTGTTTTTGGTACTTTCTCCTCCAGCTGGGAAACTCTTGCCTCCAGAGAAGCAAGCCTGCCATCAGCCATTCCAGCCCTATCTTCCTGAGCCGATAGCCGCTCCTCCACTTGTTGCAGTTGTGCAGCCTGCCCCACCAGGGTATCTTTAAGGTCGTCCATAGAGGCATGCAGCTTGGCCAGTTTTTCATCAAGCAGCTGCGAGAGGTGCCTCATGGAGACCTGCATCACCTCATTTGGGGAGTGGGCCGTCACAGCATCTGTTTGGGTCTCCGCCATCTTGCGCGCCGGGCTCCCAGAGGTCTTTGTCGGCCGCGAAACTTTTGGCGGCATACTCCGCCGCTAAGGAGTGCAAGCCGCGTTTCTCAGCCCTCCGCCGGTTCCCGTTGCCTAGCAACGGCTGCGCCGCTAAGGTTTAATTATGTGCCGGTCAGGAGCGCGCCGGGAGGGGAGGAAGTCGGGGGAAGCAGAGCGGTGCTCAGACGAACCAGCCATCACGTGCATAATTTTTGTTTTTGGTAAATGTGCTTTCTCAAACATTGAAGTGGTAACGGCATAAATGCCCCCAATCAACATGATAAATTATTTTATAAATGATTATACACCTTACTCATGCCCATGAGACCGTACCAATGATACTAGTTGGGAATTTTAACACAACATGGGACTCCAACATAGACAGGTCCACATGCCCCACTGTTAGATCTGGGGCCTCCAAGGGCTTCCCCTAGTTGTGTGGTTTGCTAGATCTTATAGATGTGTGGTGCATCCTGCACCCAGAGGAGAAACTATATTCGTATGTCCCATGCACATTCCATGCAGTCTTGCATCAACTATCTTCTGGCATCTAGAGGTCTTTTTTTCCCCAAATATCACACAAATGGAACTAGATCTTTATATGATTTCGGAACATGCGTGGGTGTAACTGGATTGGGAGGGATACTCAGGGAGATACTCTAGTTATCAGTGGTCCTATCCTTTATGGTTGCATATGGATCATAGGTTCTATGAATTTTTTATGAAAAGCTGGAAGGACTATTGCCTCCATAACCAAAGACACGAGGGAGATCCAGCACTATATTGGGAAGCTTTAAAGGTGGCCCTTTGGGGGGAAATCATTGGCTATGCTCATATGGTTCATAAATTATAAGATAAATTTTGTGCCTATCCCACCAATTATGTACAGCAAGACAAATCTTTGCTAGTAATCCAAGCCCAACAAACAAGAGTCAGTTGATATCATTGCAAGTTGCTTTGAATGAAAGGCTATACCTTAGAACGTTTAAAACAATGACTTATTTCCAGTAACATGGCCAAAAGAGTGAGAAGTTGCTTGCACATTAGATTCTCCGAAGGAGAACTGTAGAAAAATATTATTTTATACATGGAAGGAAAGAGACAGGTCACCACAGATGAGGTGATTTCTGGAGTGTTTTGGGACTTTTATGAGTGTCTATATGCTTCCCCAGCAGACAAGAGCTTACCTGATACCTTGTACTTAGATAGGTTTGAATTGCTACATCTTACTTCAAAGTAGTTGGATGTATTAATTTCTCCTGTTTCGGAAGATAAGGTGGAGTTGGCTATTGGGCAAAGCCCTTGCTTAAAAGCTTCTGGTATAGATGATTTTGGGCAGAGTTTTATAAACTCATGAAACCAGAAGTGGTTCCTATAACTAGAATGTTGAATACTGTGGTCAACGCTAAAGCGATGCCAGAACACTTTTAATGTGGCTCAGGTTATAGTGCTCCCAAAGCCTGGTAAAGATCCTACTATGCCAAGCTGCTGTAGGTCCATATCATTGAACTTTTGAGGTCAAAACTTCTCTCTAAAGTAATGGTTAACAGATTAGCGTGAGTCCTCCCAGCGGTCATCCATTAATCTCAGGTCAGGTTTGTATAAGGCAGATCTGTGGCAAAAAAAACTTCTGTTTGATATTAGTTTTTCTGGAATACCGAGCCCAAAAGGGCATTCCCTTTTTCCTAATAAGTTTTGACGCGGAGAAAGCATTTGATCACGTTCATTGGAATTATCTCTAAGCAACCTTAGATAAATATGGGTTTACTGGCAGATTTATATCTATTAAAAGCATTATCTGCCTCTCCCAAGGCTACTCTTCTTGTAAATGATTTACAATCATCCTCTTTTGAAATTTTTAGGGGCACAAGACAGCTGCCCTTTGTCGCCTCTATTATTTGTATTATCTTTAGACCCATTGATTAGCGACATACATGTTTTCCCTGACATACAGGGAGTGTGCCTGGGAGAGTATTATTTTAAGCTAGCAGCTTTTGCAGATAATCTATTGGTGCATTTCACAAACCCACAGTGTTTGCTGAGGGAGCTCATAGACAATTTTAAGAATATGGTGACTTTGCAGGATTACGACTCAAGCTCTCTAAATTGGAAGCTTTACCATCAGTGGAGGAACTAATGCAGCTGTGGGGAACTGATTTTCTTTTGCAATGGGTGTCAGAAGCTTTTCACTATCTAGGTGTTTACCTCCCCATGGATACATGGTTAAGAACATAAGAATAGCCTTACTGGGTCAGACCAATGGTCCATCAAGCCCAGTAGCCCGTTTTCATGGTGGCCAATCCAGGTCACTAGTACCTGGCCAAAACCCAAAGAGTAGCAATATTCCATGCTACTGATCCAGGGCAAGCAGTGGCTTCCCCCATGTCTTTCTCAATAACAGACTATGGGCTTTTCCTCCAGGAACTTGTTCAAACCTTTCTTAAAACCAGCTACGCTATCTGCTCTTATGGTTATATTTTTTGAATGTTTCTTACCTGATAGGGTTGACAAAAAATCACAAGAAATGGTGGAGTGATCTACCCCTTTCACTTACAGGTAGATGGTGGGTTTCTCACAATGGTTATATGTGTTACAGATGCTTCCCTTGTGATTGCTGAAGGAAGGATCTTTGGACTTTAGATTGATTGATTTTATGTTTTTGTTGGGCTGGTCAATGACAGCACAAACATTTTAAATGAAATTGCCCCCATAAAAACCCGCCAAATCAGAACTACAAATCAGGAGAGATGGTTCGACTTAGAGCTGCTACTGATAAAGAGGGACCTTAGAAAATCAGAAAGATTATGGCTAAAGTCCGGAACCCAGGAACACAGAGTTGCCTGGAGATTTAAACTAAAAACTTACAAAAATCTTACCAAGGAAAAACAAAAAAATTTCTACTCTCACAAAATTGGTAACATTACAATCAACAGCAGCAACCTCTTTAAACTGGTTAATGACCTTTACAACATCGAGATACTCACTAACAACCATGAAGAATCTACACTAACCGCTAACACCCTAGCTGATTTCTTCAACTCCAAGATCCAAAAACTAAGATCAACATTACCTACCTTGACCAATCCCCTTGAGCTCTTTCCCATTCTCCCTGACACCGACATAGCTAAACCAGACCAAGGGTCTAGATTTGGCCTAAACTGGAACCAATTCACTACAATCGACTGGAAAACCTTCAACAAATACTACAACAAATGCACTAACTCCTTCTGCAAACTGGATACCTGCCCCCCAAACATTATGAAAATTGCTCCGATCCACTTCAAAGCCAACATGCTAAAGTGGGTTAACTCCCTATTATCCTCAGGAAATTTCCCACCAGAGCAAGGCCATATTATGATAACCCCAATCATAAAAAACGTGAAGGAACCTCCTAACGCCCCTTCTAATTACAGACCAATCGCTAGCATCCCTCTATTCACCAAAATAGCTGAAGGGGTAGTAAAAGCTGAACTTACCGCATACCTGGAAAAATTCAACATCCTAAGCGACAATCGGGCTTTCACGCGGACCACAGCACAGAAACCATTATAGCCTCCTTACTTGACCACTTGCACACACTCTTTAGTCAGGGGTCCAGCGCTCTGATCTTGCAACTCGACCTGAGCAGTGCGTTTGACCTAGTTGACCACACCATTCTCCTAGAATGCCTGGCCCACATTGGCATCTCCGACCAGGTCCTCAACTGGTTCCATGGGTTCCTACGAAACAGATCCTATAGGGTACTCAAAAATGACTCTCTTACAGCTGGGATAACTCCTGCGGTGTTCCGCAGGGCTCGCCCCTGTCCTCAACCCTGTTTAATATCTACCTCGCCTCCCTGGGTACACAAGCTCCCTACATAAACTCAAGCTCAAATTTTTCATCTATGCAGATGACATCACAATAGTCATCCCTCTAACCAGTCTCTCCCAGGAACTTCTCGCCTACATCACAAGCATACTCAATCAGATAGAACTCTGGATGCTTTCCTACAGACTAAAACTAAACCCTGACAAAACAAAATTCTTCCTGGCCACCCCCAAAGACAAAATCAAAGACACCACAATCCAAGTGAAAGGATTAGTTTTCCCACTCGAACAAACATTAAAAATACTGGGAGTCACGCTAGACAAACATCTATCCCTAGAAAAGCTTCTCGGTGCTCTGGAAACTTCGCACCATAAAAAAATACTTTGATGACACCGCATTCTGCCTACTAGTACAATCCTCCATTCTTAGCATACTGGATTACTGCAATATCATTTACCTGAGCTCCACGAAGAAAACCACCAGAAGACTAAAATTGATTCAGAATACAGCCGTCCGCCTCATTTTCGGCCTGAACAAATGGGAACACATCACTCCTTTCTACCACCAACTACATTGGCTACCTTTCGAATCCAGAGTCCTTTTCAAATTTGCCTGCTTCTGCTACAAAACAGTATTTGGTCTATCACCAAGATACCTCTTTCCCCACTTCACTATGAATTGCACCAACAAGAAATCCCGCAGAATTCAGCTGTTCGCCTTCCCCTCCCTAAAATTATGTCAGCTCAAAAGATTCCTCAACAAAACCTTCGCCTTCCAGGCAGCTAAGCTGAACCCTTGGCTAGCCCAAATGAAGCTCGAGGCCCCAACCTACCTCAACTTCAGAAAACTACTCAAAACATGCCTATTCCGCAAACTTTATAATTCAGCCTATCTGTTAAGGCATCTGAAAGATTGGATGATGGACGAACAACAATTTACTCCAATCAGATTGGTATCTGCATTTTATGCACTGTACTGTCTACAATTTACTCCAACCAGATTGGTATCTGCATTTAATGCACTCTGCTGCCTACAAGCTTGGTTACACATGCCAAATAAGACCCTCCTTCTTGGTCTTCAGACTAGGATCTTATTTCAGTCTTTGAGAGATGGGTGAAGAGTCATGTGAGGCATCTGATTAATTGTCTATATGATGACATCCAGAGTTCAGGCCACAATTAGATAATCTTAAATTTGTAGAATGGGTACAGAAAGGCTTTAAGTTGGTAGAACACTTTCTGGAAGATGATGGTGGGTTAAATCCTTTTGAAAGACTGTGAGACTCCTTAGGTCAAAAATGGGAGAATATCTATGCTTATTGCCAAGTCAAACACTATATAAGATCTTTACCAGTAGAGCAATTAAGCCAGCACATAGTAAAATGAGTCTTTTTTTTCTTAGTGTAGCAGATTGTAACACATCAGTCTCAGCTTTTCACCGAGACTTAGGTCAATTGAAACAGAGCTGGGAAGGAGACCTTACATAAAACTTGAGTTCTTAGAATATTGAGAAGAATGTTAGTGGAATCCCACAGTTGGTTGGGACTGCAGGAGTACAGAGAGCCTACCATACTCAGGTTCAGTTCCATAAGATGGGTGGAGTTGATTAACCACTGTGCCTTAAATGTCATAGGGAGTTCAATAATATTGTTCATTCTTTTTGGACTTGTTGGTACATCCATAAAACTCTGGTCTGATATTGTGCGTTATCTCAATAATTTGTTGGGGGGATCAGGATCAGCGACACAGTTGGTGTTGGATGTGCCAAGAGTGTTTAAGGGGTTACCCAAGAGTGAAATCTTAATTTGCCATAAGATATATCTCCTGGCACGCGAGTGTATATTATACAATGTTGGACTCCAACAGATCCCCCAATGTATTGGCAATAGAGAAACCAAGTCCATACATTTAGTCACCTGACAAGCACATGCAGAGGAGGGCTACTCAAAAAGGAGGAAACATTTTTTTTATACATTTGGGAATCCTATTTGAATTCCTTATACACAAGAGGTCAGAATTTAATTCTAAGTAATTTGTAATCCAGATATGCGATGTATCTTCAATAAACCCCTTCCATTTCGCCTTTTATTAAATGTCCCTGGAATTGAGAAAGGGAGGGATGGGTAGGTTTGGGGGTTTTCCTTAGGGGACACAAGAACCCAGTTCCCCTGAGGAGTTCAGGATACTGGGGTTTATGACCTTGGTTCCACCACTGAATGGAATACTACGGGTTCAGTTTGGACATTTGGGTATAGAAGCAATAGGATAAAGAGTGAGGATGAAAACATTTTAGAAAACTTTTAATGACTGGTTATATGTTGAACATTGTTGTTTAATTTTGCACCCATTGTGTATATATATTTCTTGCTTTGAGTTCATCTATCATCAGTATAAATGATTTAAGAATCAGGCTGAAAATACTTGTCTCAAAGCGTTTTAAGTGTCCTTTTTTTCTTTCTGTATGTATTTTTAAAGTATTTACTTTATTTTAAAAAATTTTAACTATCAAAACAGCATAGGAAAATGACATGCATGTAAATAAATGGAAAACATAAACAGGAAGTTACATACAAGAGTGAAGTGAGAGCTGCTTTCAGAGTACTCTGGTGGTTCATGGGTGGGCTAAGAATAATTCTTTTATGCCTAAGGGTTTCAGGAATAGACTGGAGAGCACTCTTTGACTAACCAAGAGATGTAGAGAAGGGCTGAGAGTCTTTTAGTAATCCAAAGATGCAGAGATGAGCTGGGACTCTCTCTTTCTCATGCCTGAGCATGCAGAGGTGGGCTGGAATTCAGAATGGTGAGGCAGGTATTGTGTTGAGTAGGCTTTTAATACTGGTCAATCTATAACTTTTACTGTTTTTTTTTCTAGGGTAGGCCTGGTGCAAAAGGAATGCCTGGATCTGCTGGACCCATAGGGGAACCTGTAAGTCCTTGTGATTTACTAATTGGTACTCATACCAGATGTTTACTGTGAGCGGATTATAAATGTTTTAAATAAATAAATACAACTGGAAGATGAGTTGTAACAGCTTTGATTCAATCTATGATACTGCTTCCTCACTTTCCCCACCTCATTCCACTCCATCTCCAATTCATACTTATGTCCTAAGTTCATGCCATTCTCATTCAAATGTTTCATCTCCTTCTTTCTCATTGATGACTTACGAGTCATTCAAGTGTAGCAAATGCTCAGATAAGTTGCTAATGGGATTAAGCCAGCTCTGGCCTTCATGGTCAGGACATTGTATTGTATTTAAAAGTTGAAATGTGATTTTTGTGTAACCCTTGGTCCATCCTCTGGATGAATGCTGGGTCTCTTTTGGACAAGTGAGAGGAATTGTGATGATCAAGGAAAGAGATGATTGAAGACTTGGGAGTCCACCAGTTGAAAGGTTTATTGGTATCCACAATTCAAAAACAATACTTTTATGGTGTACACAGAGGCCCAACAAGGACCATATTTCAGTGTATAGTGCCTGTGTCAGTTGTCCTTAAACTGTGATATGCCAAAATTCTAATTCTTAATAGTGAGAAATTTCAAATGTTCTTTATACTCCACTGTTAAAACTGCAACGCTGAAGACTTTAGGGAGGGTTGAGCACCGAGATCTGTGAGTGGGCCAAGGTGATCTCAATGCTGTGCTTTCTGTTCTTTTATAGGGGATGCCCGGACGTGATGGGCGGGATGGAAGTCCTGGAATCGATGGTGAGAAGGTTTGTATCCCATATCTAAACACCATTTCTACAAGTGTGAAGTCTGATTTTTCACAGAGCATCTATGTAGGAATAGGGACAACCAGGTGGAGATATTCACAGTTCCCTACCTTTAGCAAAATACTTGTAAGAATGTGAAAAAATTTATATGCATCTTCCAACATGTTCAGCTGCAGCAACTTTTAGAAAAATACATGTCAAAAAAGAAAACAGTATCACATGGGGATTTACTCATGTAAAAATTATGTCTACTAGAGAAACTAATTAAGAGCTGAGTGAATTAACCTTTTTGTGGTGGTTTTAGATACTATGGAGACAAATATGATTGCTCCTGGGTCCAAAGAAAGCAGGGAGCTGGCATACCTACCTCTGATCAGGTGTAAATGCTGATGAAACATTTTTGGGAATGTACTTCTGTGGCCATTGTAAGATGAGAAAATATGCATTTTTATTTTATATTTTTGGATCACTCCTAACACGTACCCTTAATTTATGTGTCCTGTGGCTTCTATACATGCAAATCATGGCACTGCAAAATAGCAAAGTTACCTGTAGCAGGTGTGCTTCGAGGACAGCAGGTGTATAATCTCACATGTGGGTGACATCATCCATGGAACCCAGTACAGACAAATACCAAGTGTACTGTCACTTAAAATTTTTAAGCACTGCCTGTACTACACTTGTGCTGATGCCTTCCCACCTAGGGTTACCTATGACTCCAGAAAAAGGAGGATGGATTGAGACATCCAGGTTTTACTTCAATCTGTCCTCCTTCCATTGCTTTCCAAAGGAAGTAAACCAGGATGTCTCAATCCATCCTCCTTTTTCTGGGCAATATGGTAACCCTATTACTGCCTGATGTTGGCTTGCGGGACCTGTAGTTCAGTAACAAAGCTAAGATGCCAACTAGGGAAGGTGGCAAGGTTGTGAGAATGTATACCTGCTATCCTCAGAGAACACCTTCTACAGGTAAGGAACTTGGCTTTCTTTGAGAACAAGTAGGTTTACTTTATGTACACGAATATAAGCCGACCCGAATATAAACCGAGGTAATCTTTTTTCCCCCCAAAAAAGGGGGGCAAAAAGGTTGACTCGAATATAAACTGGGGGGGTTAATATCCCTGCCCATTCCCTGCCCTGCCAGGCTCTGTACCATGTCCCCCCTCCCTTCTTGCCCTGCCAGGCTCTGCTCCCTGTCACCCCTCCCTCCCTGCCCTGAACCCAGTCCCTTCTCCCGATGCCTTGTAGGCCTCCACCGGGCCTGCCATAAGACCTGGTGGTCCAGCGGTGGGCTGGGACAGGAGGGAACCCACCCTCCTCTTGTCCTGGCCGACTGTTAAAAACTTTTACCTTCCTCGCCTCCCCAGCATACCTTTAAAATCCCTAGTAGTCTAGCGGTGAACCGAAGCAGGAGCGGTTTTCCCATGCTCCTGCCCTGTGCAGAGCCACTAGTGATTGAAGAAAACAACAAAAGATGAAAAACTGGTGAGAAAAAACAAAAGGAGGGCACCCATAAAGGTAAAAGTTTGCGCTGAGGAGAACTCTGAAAGCACAACTTCTCAGCTCCATGGAAAAATAGGAACTGCAGGTTCCACGAGCTGACATTGGGCAAGAAGGCACCAGCGTGCACGGCACAGGCAGTGCTTTTAAATTTAAAGTGACAGTGCACTTGGTATCTGTACCGGGTTCTTTGGATGACATTACCCACATATGAGAATACAAGAATATTATATGTTTCTCCTCAGAGAATAGTTCTTACATGTGTAGAGCTTTTATATGTGTAAATGCCAATATTTAGGTATGTGGAAGGTGCACAAGCCTCTGGAAATGGCCTCTTTAGTTAACATATGAGATTTTATCTATTCTAGTTATTATCTTCCATTTGATAGCCTGCCTTTTACCATAAGCCTTACAGCTATGAACAATAGTCGCCAAAAAGAAAAATACAAATTAATGTATAAATTTACAAATACTCTACCGTACTAAGAGAATTCCCACTACACAATTACTCCAAACATCACACAATTTAATAAAGATCTTTAATGTACCAAGGGCGGGGTGGTGGGGGTGGTCCGTCCCAGGTACAGGGAATTGGGGAGTGCCTGGAGAAGGGGGTGCCTTGCCCTGGGTGGTTACCAAGCAAGATATACCACTGGTCAAGATAAAATCACCTCTTCTCCCCACCTCCTTGCAGTGAAAACAATTCCTGCAAATCCACTCAAAGATGGCTGTATACATCATTCTGCTTATGTTTCATGTGCTTTAAATTCTAATCATAATATGCTGCAAGACAGAGGGGCAGTATATCACTGTGCACCCTGCTGTGTAGTTGTAGAACTCCGCTGCATGCCCTCCTATGGGTTGTTCTAGATCAGGAGTTCACAGCCCAGTCCATAAGACACACCTGACCAGTCAGGTTTTCAGGATACCCAAAATGAATATGTGTAGGAGTGAATTACATAGAATGGAGGTAGTGCATACAAATCTCCTCCCCCTGCCATGCACATGCCTTCACTCCCCCCCACCACCACCATACCTCTATCTCTTCACCAGCGCAAGCAGCAACTCCAACCTGCTGCTCGTGCCAGTGTTGGCTCTCCCTCTGATGTCACTTCCTGGTCCCACACCTAGGAAGTGACATCAGAGGGAGAGCTGATGTGGATGCTCGCATCGAGGAAGTTAAGAAGTATGGGGTAGGGAAGGGGTGCGTGTGCAACAGGGAGGGGTGGGGAAGGGGCACCCCCTCTCCAAGCACCTCTTATCCTCGCTATACCACTTGTTTCATGCATATTCATTGTGGGTATCCTGAAAACTTGACTAGCCAGGTCTGTCCTGTGGACTGGGTTGAGAACCCCTGCTGTAGATAAACCAATGTCTAAATACCGTGTTTCCCCGAAAATAAGACCTACCCCAAAAATAAGCCCTCCACCTTAAACTAAATTCAAAAATTGATTTTAACTTCCTATTACTATATGTCCCTCCACCAGTAGGGCAAAATAAAATAACGTTACTCCAGGATTTAATTTTTGATTTCTGTTCAACTTCATCCTTTCCTCTAATCTTAGGTGATTTCAATATTCATTTTGATAAGCCTTCTGATACTAACAATCAGGATTTACTAACCATTCTTCACCCTTTAAACCTGCATCCCATTATAGCTGGTCCGACACACGTGGCTAATCATACTCTAGACATGATATTCTCTCCCAAATCTCACTTTTTCAAATGTTCTGCTCCAATAGTCACGCCTGTTCCTTGGTCTGATCACTACTTTATATCAGTGATTTTCCAATTTTCCAATTCTATAATGAATAAAACTCAACCAAAATCCAAGTTTATTTCTTACCGTGAATTCTCCAACTTAGAATCCAACGATATTCTTCCCTTTTTTGATCTTCCCTCTATAAACGCTATATCTAACTCAATCAAGGACCAATTGCGCATGTGGAATTCTTCCCTTCAACTTCTTTTAGACCGTAAAGCTCCTTTAATTTCTAAATCCCTAGCCTTACGTAAAATCACCAATCAATGGTATACAGCGGAACTTCACCTCATTAAATCACAACTCCGCTCCCTGGAAAGAAAATGGCGACACACTAAATCTGCAATAAGCCTCCGGAATTTTAAAGAAAAGGCAGCTACCTATAAAACAAAAATTAACCAGGCAAAATCCCAATTTTACTCTGATAAAATTGATAAAGCAAAAAACCCCGCAACCTTGTACACCATTTTAAAATCCATCTCACCTCAGAATAAAACCAAAAATATGACAACTCCTCAAATAACTTCTCTGAATGCACAAGATATAGCCGATGCCCTCAATCTAAAAATCAATAACATCAGGAACACATTTCTCCTGAATACAACTAGTAGTGCCATCAGTTTACACCGCATTGAACTTGTTCCCACAGCTAAATGTTCAACCTTTAAAATCCCATCACTGAACAACATTGAAACACTTCTTTCTCAAACGAATATAAAAAGCTCTGGATCTGAAAATTTTCCTCCTTTTTACATAAAAAAATTCTTCAAACAGTTAGGGCCAATCATCCACTCAATCATTCTAAAGAGCTTGGCTACTTCTTCAGTCCCCTCATCGTGGAAAACTGCCATCATTACACCTCTTCTTAAAGATTATAAAATCAGCAATAATGACCCTACTAACTATCGACCAATTGCAAATATCCCTTTCTTAGCTAAACTGACAGAAAAAGTAATATTTACCCAAGTATCTGACTTCATTGAAACAACAAATGTTCTGCACCCTAACCAAACAGGCTTCCGTAAATATCATAATACTGAATATTCCATGATCGGTTTAACAAATAACATCCAATATTTTCTAGATCATCATAAGTCAATCGCTCTATTTTCATTGGATATATCTGCCGCATTTGATACAGTCGATCATGATCTTTTACTTAGTCGACTTGAATCAATAGGCATTTGCGATCAAGTCCTTGACTGGTTCACTTCATACCTTTCTAATCGAGTCTCTTCAGTTAAGTTTAACAATGAATATTCCAATCCTTACTCTATATCCTTCGGCATCCCTCAAGGATCTATTTTATCGCCACTTTTATTTAACATTTTTCTCTCTCCATTGTTGAGTCTTTGTCAATCAATTGGTTTTACCTCCTTTTCTTACGCTGATGATATCCAATTAATGTTCCCTTTTGATCCCGAAAACCAGGAAGACATATTGTCTATAAATAAAAAACTTGATCTAGTACATAATTGGCTAAACATGAATAAATTGGCGCTAAATATCAATAAAACAAAAATTATGATCTTTAATTGGAAAAATGACTTAACTCTCAAATCCCCATTTATTCTAAACAATAATCCCATAGAAATTGTTCACAATCTAAAAATTTTTGGAGTCATAATCAATGATAAACTGATTTTTCATGAACATATCAATAATATAGTTAAATCTTGTTTCTACAAACTGCGACTAATAAGATCTATCACTAAATTTTTGGAACCTAAATCTCGTAACATCCTTATCCATTCTTTAGTCATAACAAGGATCGATTACTGTAATTCTCTATTAATTAACATCACTCAAAAAGAAAAACGATGTCTTCAAATTATTCAAAATACCGCTATTAAATTGATTTACAATGCAAATAAATTTGATCACGTTACACCTCTATTGATCGACGCTCATTGGCTTCCTATAAGCCATTGTATTTTATACAAGGTATTGCTGCTTACATTTAAAACTTTAATTTACAATGAGCCTCAGTTTATATCAAGAATGTTAATTCCGTACAATCCCATTCGCTCTTTAAGATCATCCTCCCAAAATTTATTAGTCATACCCTCCTTGAAAACAATAGGAACAAGAAGAGCAGACATGTTCTCTGTCATGGGCCCACAATGGTGGAATTCTCTTCCACAATATATTACAATCGAAAGATATTTACATTCTTTTAAAAAATCTTTGAAAACACACCTTTTTAAAGACGCTTTTAATTCTTAATATTTTTAATTTTTTCTTAGCAGTTTAACTTTTACTCTAACCCTTTCCCTTATGTTTTTTTCCCTATTTGTTTTCCTAACTAAGACAGATGTTATCTTTTCCCTTCCTTTCCCTCCACCTCAAGTTTGTCCTGTCTTAAACTTATGTTATTGAGTTTTTAATTTTGTATCCCTATATTTTATGTTTTATTTTGTACATCGCTTTGTAAACAGATTTAGCGATAAATCAAATGTTAATAAACCTTGAACCTTGAACCTTGAAATTCTACCCCCGAAAATAAGCCCTAGTCACCAGCAGCAGCGCTTCCCCCGCCCCCCCTGTGCGCCCACCACTGACCCTTCCATCTCTCTCTCCCATCTGAACCCCGACCGTGAGACTGAAATACCTGGACACATGGCAGCATCGGCAGCACAGGCTGCATTGCAGCCTGGCCGTTCCATGCCACGTTGCTGATGACATCATCAGTGATGCGGCAGAGGAATGCCTGGACGTGAGAAGGCCACGATGCATCCTGTGCTGCCAACGCTGCTGTTTGTTTCCAGGTATTTCAGCTCATGGTCGAGGTTCAGATGGGAGGGAGAAATGAAAGGGTCAGCAGGCAGGGTGCGCAGCAGTGGAGGGGGGGGGGTGAGGGTGGATGGGAGGATAGAAAAATGCTGCACAGGGGGATGGGAGGAAGGGAGGGATAAAAGCTGCAAGGGTTCTGCTGCACAAGGGATGGGAGGGATTGAAGCTGCAAGGGTTCTGCTGCACAGGGGGATGGGAGGGAGGGATAGAAAGATACTGCACAAGGGGATGGGAGAGAGAAAGGAAATAGGAAGAATTGGGGTGGAGGAGGCGAAGGTAGAGATGATTATTGTACATGAAAAAAAATAATACCTACCCCGAAAATTAGACCTAGTGCCTTTTTTGGGCCCAAAATTAATACGACAGTGTCTTATTTTCAGGGAAACACAATAGTAGGGCTTCCTTTCATTTCTCATAGATTTTGCTAAATAATTTGTGAATCTAACTTGCTGTGAAGGATAGGTACTAGTGGACACCTGTTGAGAGCAGGCTCTGCATAACCCCTTTATGGAATGTCTCAACCACACTGTGTGTAGTGCTTTCTTCTGAGGACAAACATTGCCAGGATAGTAGGTGTCAGGGTTGTGGTCAGGGCAGAATTAACCAATAGGCCAAGTAGGCACGGGCCTAGGGCCCGAAATGGTCAGGGGGGCCCGATGAAGGAGGGCGTCAACATTGTTTTTTCCAAATGGTGGTGGGCCCCTCCAGCATCGATCGGCAATGCCGCCCCCCCCATCAGTAATGCGGGCCCCACCCCGATCGGCAACACGGCCCCCCCCCATCCACAGAAAGTAAGACAAGCAAGCAAGGCGGGTAAGAAAGGCAATGGTAACTGTAATTGCGCAAGCGGTGCTGCTTGCCCAAAGCTTCCCTCTGACGCAGCTTCCTGTTTCCACCTGGGCGCATGGTGGGGTGGGACGGGGCAGGGGGCCCAGTGTACTTGTGTGCCTAGGGGCCCTCGACAAATTAATCCTGCCCTGGTTGTGGTGCAGCCTTCACCAAAAAGAACAATGTTTTCTCTCTGACTTTAACGATGAGCCATCAAATTAAACCATGGCAATCTCTGGATAAAATGGCACCTAGGGGAGAAGTTATTTTGGTACCAACTGTCATTTCATAGATTACTTCAAAAGGACAATGTGGCAATCCCTTCACTACCAGCACCAAATTTATACATTAATTTGTATTCTGTATTGCCTGGTAGATCGGTATAGTTATTCTTTACAGATGGGTTTATTCCTCACTATGACCAGCAGGTGGAGACTGAGATAAAAACTTGTAGTATATCAGCTGAGGCTCCCTCTAGCAATTTAGCCTTTCTCAGTCTCCAGGTTGGTAGGAAAATCCTGGCTCCCTCTGTTAGGCTTGTTGGAATTTGTTTTAGGACGCCTGGTCCCCTTTTTAGTGCCAGATGGAGCTTGGATGGGTCCTGTTTGGGGATCCGTCCGACCTCAGGTGTGTCAAACCTGGTGGGTCTCGTGCTGGGTCCCTCTCCCCCTTCCTCCACCTCCCCAAATTTTTGTAGAGGGCCTAAGCTGGCAGCCTGGCCCCCTAGTTGGTCAGGTTTCCAGCTGTGAGAGCCGTGGAATCTGTTCTGGAGGAAAAAAATTCCTGAGACTGTGCCGGTCTAAAAGGCTCTTTCCCTTTAAAAGTACTGTATTTTATGGTTTGGTTTGTTTTTTTTCAGTTGACCGGCACTTTTATTCTAGCTAGGTCGCATCTGGAGCCATGAGCACCTTTGCAAGGCAGGACGCTGCGAAGGGAAATCCTTGGCATCGGGTGCTGGTGGCCAGGGATCCCCTTCACGAGTGCCGAGGCTTCCCCCGCCACCCAAAGTCAAGCAGAAAGGATTCCCTTTCCGCGAAGTGACTGAGGACTCTCTTTACAGCTGATGCTGGCTTGCCTGCTTTAGCGGCTGGGGCGGTTTAGGCCTTCTAGCCGCTGCAGGTCTATGGAGTTTATTTTTTTGGGTGGTTCAGCTCCATTTTTGGTGGGAAGCAACTCCATTTTTGTTTAGCCTCAGGTAACCTTCGCTTCTGTTTGGTGACACAGGTGGCAAGTTGTTTGCTGGGTCCCCTGCTGTGGCAAGTCAGTCAGGACTGAGCAGAGTCTCATCTTCAGGACATCTCGGCCTCCCACATTGCAGGCAAAGAGAATGTGCAGGTGGACTTCCTGTGTCGTCACATTCTAGATCCCGGAGAGTGGTGTCTAAGCCACGCAGCTTTTCAGCTCATAGTGCAGTCTTGGGGTCAGCCCCTCATGGACCTGATGGCCACACGTGTCAGTGCCAAAACACCCCGCTTCTTCAATCATTGCAGAGATAATAATTAATAATAATAATAATATTTTATTTTTTATATACCACTATACCAAAAGGTTTGAAGCGGTTTACAATAAGGAAAGGTAATACGTACATTATGAATAGAAATAACAAGTAAAATAAGCAAATAAAATTAGAATAGATCAGTTACAACATGAGATTTTTTGTAAAAACACAGAACGTATTAAGGTGTCAACCTATCAAACAGATGGGTCTTTTAACAGTTTTCTAAAATCAGAATAAGAGGTAGCCTCTAACAGTTTTTCCAAGCCCCGTATTCAATTTGGCGGACTGGAAAGCGAAATTTCTCTCAAGAAACTTCTTATAGTGACAAGATGTAATAGAGGGATAGTTAAACAGGTTAATCCTACATATACTCTTGTTTAGAGTGACTCAAGAGAAAATGAAGAGCAAGATAGTCTGGTAACATACTGAAAACTGCTTTATAACAGATACTAAAGAATTTAAACAGAACTCTGGACTCTAACAGTAACCAATGAAGTTTTTGATAAAAAGGAGTAATGTGCTCCCATTTTTTTAATCCAAAAATGAGGCCATGGCCAGCGGAGGGTCTGTTGGATGTATTCCCTCTGTGGCCATTAGTGGGCAGAGTTCTTCTCCATGTTGTTAGACTCCAGGCCTGTTTATTCTGGTGGTTCCGGATTGGCCCAAGCATCCGTGATACGCGGACCTGGTGAGGCATCTGGTGGCAGATCCTCTGCCTCTTTCGACTGACCTTCTGTCTCAGGGCCCCATTCCATTGTTCGATCCGGGTCCCTTTTGTCTTACGACTTGGCTCTTGAAAGGGACCACCTAGATAAGAAGGGGTATTCAGATAAAGTGATCTCAACCTTCTTGGGGTCTCGGAGACTTTCCAGTTCTCTGGCTTTTGTGCGCGTTTTGTCGTATATTTGAGGAGTGGTCTCTTTTGCCTTTCCTTGCCTAACATTTTAGAGTTCTTGCAGGATGACCTGGACAGGGGCCTGGCTTGGCCTTCTCTCTGGGTTCAGCTTGCGGCTTGTCGTTGAAAGGTCAGCGTTTGACTGCTATTCCTGATGTGATTCGCTTCTTGTGGGCAGCCAAATTACTCAAGCCTCCCGTGTGACCCTCTGTTCCATCTGGTCCTGTCTGTTCTGGTGCATCCACCCTTTGAACCTTTGGGTGACTGCTTTTTGAAGGACCTTACTCTTAAAGCGGTCTTCCTGGTGGCAATTACATCTGCTAGACGTGTTTCTGAGCTGCAGGCTTTCTCTTGTAGCTCTCCCTTCCTCAGGTTCTCTAGGGAGCGAGTTGTCTTGAGACCGTTTTTTTCTTTTCTGCCCATGGTAGTTTCTCCTTTTCATGTCATTCAGGCAGTGGTCCTCCCGGTGTTGGGTAGTCGGGAGGAATCTTCTGAGCAGAAACAGTTGTGCAAGTTGGATGTCAGTCGGGTCCTTCTCACTTATGTTTAATGGACCCAGGGGATCAGGAAGTCAGATCATCTCTTTGTCCTTCTGGCAGGTTCTCATCAGGGGGATGGTGCTTCCAAGGCTACCATTACGCGCTGGGTCAAGGAGGCTATTGCTTCTGCTTCTCTTCTTCAGAAAAAGCCTGTTCCTGAATTTCTCAAGGCTCATTCCATTCGTGGTAAAGCAGCTTCTTGAGCTGAGTCTTCTTTAGTACCTCCAGTGGATATTTGCAAGACTGCAGTTTGGTCTTCTCTGCATTCCTTTGTTCTACACACTACCGTGTGGATGTTTCAGAACGTCGGGACGCTGTGTTCAGTGAGCGTGTTCTGGTGTCGGCCCTTCAAGGGTCCCACCCTTGCTGGGTACTGCTTTGGTACGTCCCATCTGTAAAGAATAACTATACCGGTCTAGCAGAAGGAGGAATTAGGTTCTTACCTGCTCATTTTCTTTTGTTAGCCTAAAGACCGGTATAGTTCCCCACCCTTTTCTGTCTTTGTGCGGTGGTTGCAGGTTTTTGCTTGCGTGCAGATTTTGAATTTTTCTGCGGGTTCTAGTATTTTTCTAGGGCCAGGGAGATATAAGAACAGTGGCTGTGGCTCAGCTGGCTTTGCTGGTGAGCTGTGGGGACACTTTCACTGCAGGATTCCAGTTCTATACATGTTCCAACAGTTGTTACCATATGTTTGTTGTTTTTAACCTCCTGTTCGGAGTGTTTTTGCTGTTCAAGTTAGTATTTTCCTAGGTTCTGCTTGGCTATTTGGCAGACTGGATTGCTAGAGGGAGCCTCAGCTAATATATTATAAGTTTATGTCTGAGTCTCCACCTGCTGGTCATAGTGAGGAATAAACCCATCTGTAAAGAATAACTATACCGGTCTGCAGGCTAACAGAAAGAAAATTAGCAGGTAAGAACCTAATTTCTCCTTTTTGCTTTTTGATGACTATTGTTTCCCCAACTTGACACTTAGGGCAGTTGCCTAATAGTGGACCTAAATAAGATGTCTTTAAAATCCTGGAGAGCTCTACTCCATGCAGTAGGTCTTTGGAGGAGTTTCTGCTTCTTGCCTGCTCTATGCTCCATTTATTAGCACTTGCTGTACTTTGAGATGGAATATGTACATAGAAGCATATCAGATTCTGTGGAAGAGGTGTTGTTTAGAGAGGGTATTAGCCCACAATTAGCCATTCTGTATGTTATAGGTTTGAAACTATTGACAAATACTGTGTACAAGCTTTAGGGTGCTCTAAAGGCAAGCAGCACTCTGAATAAAATGGCTCTTATTTTGACCTTTTGCCTCTTCACAGGGAGACACTGGCAGGGGTGGAGTTCCTGGAGAGAAAGGACCCAATGGACTCCCTGTGAGTATTCAGATGTTTCTTATGTTGAGAGTGGCAGGATAATGCCTCAGCTTTTCTCACAATATGCTTCTTGCTACTCACTTCAACTCTAGTTAAGTTTGTATTTTGGAAGCCCCAGTGAAACTGTAGCAGTAAACCCCTTGCTCTGTGAAAGAATGGTCATTGCTGTTCTGAGTATACAAAAATTTGTAAAAGAAAACCAAGCTATGATGTCATCAACTTGCCACAGATTTTTCTATGAGATTCTACAAAAGCCAAAATGGTGAATTCTGGTACATTAGCAGACAAGCTCCTCACTGCTGGGCTTTGGAAGATTAGTAGAGCATACACAGTTCATAAGAACTGCCACACGGAAGCAGATCCATCAAGCCCAATATCCTGTCTCTGATATTAGCCCCAATTATTGGTGACATCTACACAATTGACTCAACTCTCACAGGTGCAGAGGACATTATTGAGTCTCTAGACAGGACTTCCAGTGGAGGTTTCCTGCAGTTCATAGTAGCTAATGTTTCAAAAATATTGGAGGTGTTAAACCCAGTGGAAACTACCTTTAGACACATTCAAGGAGTTTGTTCAGTATTGGAGGTGCTTGCCTTAAGCCTAGGTCAAATGTGATTGATGGTTAGTCAAACTAGTCACTAGTAACTTTGTTTATTTGATTACCCCTCAGTGCTATGCAATATAACTGATTCCTGTGACAGAGCTGCCCAGTGCTGGCATTGTGAGAGCCTTATGGGGTAGGATTGAGGTGCATGGGCAGAGATGTGTAAGGGAATGTTGTATAATACCCTTTTGTTATGTCCAACTTTGTGAAGTAGAAAGCAGAAAATTGGACATAGTTAAGTGCTTAAGTTTAGGATATGAGTTGTTTCTGTCTAATCAGATTTCTTTAGCTGATTTAAGCTAAACAGTTTTTGCCAGTAAGTATCACTGCACCCTGGGAATGTTGCTTGATCTGGTGAGCATAGGAGAAAGTTGAATCCCAAAGATAATCTAGAAAAATCTTTGTAAACATCAGCCCTTACATATGCAAAATATATCCGCAGTTTACAATCTGGTAATTACAGAAATGTTCACTGTTTGACACTGGAAAGAAAAATACTTTCACTAGAATTATTCCTTTATATTGTATGGGATCAATTTTCAAAGCCAGTAGTCAGTATGTGTGTGTTTTTCTTAAACATTCACTAAAGCATTTAATAAATATGTGAACATGGTGCCATTGTACAGATAGTACAGTACAGTACATTAACTCTGGGTCTATGTCTATGCTGCTGAGCACTTTACAGTAACTGTATTCGTCTACCATAAAGGTAATTGTGCATTTATGTTAAGTCTGCTATCCATAGAAAGGTTGAACATCGCTGCATCCTGACCCCTCACCAGCCCTGTACAGGAAGTGGCAGAGAGGTTAGACCAACATTCAGCACATTGCCATCCATACACAGACTTGACTATCTGTGGCTAATGGATTTCTATGGATACTGCCACTGGGATTGGCATCAAGCCTTTTGAAAATTGACCATGTGAATTCAATCACTTACTCTGCTGTGTTGTGTTGTCTGAAGTTCTGTATCGTGGGAATTTATTTTTAGGGACTATCTGGAAACGCAGGTGCCGTTGGTGAAAAAGGGCAGCCAGTAAGTGATGCCTTTTGTTTTAGCTATTACATGCATGACCGCATTTCTTGCATCACAGTCCTGTCACTTGCTTGGGATGCTCGTTCAAGTGGTGCACATGGTGCGAAGGGACCAATTCCTCTATCTATGTGCTGGCACTTTGGTGAATTTCCTATTTGTGTTTAGGGATATATCCTGAATTCTTGGGGGGGAGAGGTTACCGTAGTTGTTGTGATTAGGGAGTGGATTAAGTCTGTCTTAGTACGACTTGAAGATCTAACCACTCTTTCCTGCCTGCAGGGTAAAGCTGGAGAGTTGGGAGAAGCGGGTCCATCTGGAGAGCCAGGTATCCCTGTATGTATCTCACAGGCCTAGCACAGAATGACTTCTGAACACATTTAAAGCAATATGAGAAAATATTCTAGCACTTTGCAACAGCTCACATGTGGGACAAAATTCCTTGACCTAATGAGGCCAATATTCAGCAGGCTGAGATATAATTTGAAATTGTCTAATTTAAATGGTTTAATATTAAATAAATATATGTATATTTAGCAGCTCTATTCCCTTAGGCAGTGCCTGAGTTTCTGACCACATTTCAAAAGAACTATATATCAGAGTTTTAACTGTAATGTTGTCTGCATAAATAATTTGTAGTCCCCCATTTCCAAGTTTCTGACCAAGAGAATGTAGGTAAACATTAAACAATACAGGCAACGATTGTAAAAGACATCGGACTCGATCCAAGATGGCCGACGGTCCCGGACGCTGAACAGCACGCCGGAGGAGACTTTCTGAAAAAAAGTTTCTGCCGAATAGGTCTACCTACCTAGAATGCCGAAGAGGAGAGGTCGCAGCGCCGCTGGAGCCTCGCGGCGTTCGGCGGTCCCCTCGTTCGGCAACATAGAAGAACTCCTGCGTTGGATGCAGGATATCCCGGCAGCGTCGGCACCCCCGCTGGAGACGCCTCAGAGGGGCGGAAATGAGGTGATCTCCCTGAGGCTAGAGACAACGCTGAGCCCCGACGCTAGGGCACCTCCCCCACCTCCTCAGGTTACCAGCTCCCCACGAGTGGAGGAGCTGCCGGGAGAAGGCAGGCATCTACCCTCGGAGGCCAGGGAGAACAGAGAGGGGAGCGTGGAGATGGACTCCCTGAGTTTTCAGGTGAGTCCAAGAAACACCGAGGACTTTGAAACATCAGGGTCTACTTCAGGCCAGCAGAAGGATTGCCAGGAACAGCTGAAAACTGGTGAGACTATTCAAACTTTTAATCCTTCATATGTTATTGAAAAACCCAGAGAAGTAACACTGGATTCAATTTGGGATTTAGTGACTGACCTGGCCAAATCTGTCAAGCCCCAGCTTTTGCAGCTGGAAAATAAAATTACTCTTCAAGAAACTGAGATAAAAAACATAAAAGTTGAAATTGGTGAATCTAAGAATTCTATTGAGAATATACAACAGGAGTTAAAAGTATCAAAACAGCTTAATGAAGCAATAATAAAAGATAATACAAATATGCGTAGAAAACTGGAATCTTTGGAGAATTTTTCTCGTAATAATAATCTCCGACTGATTAACTTTCCTAGGATAGCCTCGGTGACACCTAGGGATATGTTGAAACGTTATATGTTGGAGATTTTGGGTATTCCAGAAGATACATTACCACCACTTACTCAAGTATATTACCTACCAATGAAAGCTATTAAATCACCATCTAAACAACAGGAGAATAATCAACCACTTAATGTTTCAGCAATCTTGGAACTTTCGGATAGAGAGCTTGTATCTCCGGCAACATTGCTTCTTACTGTGGCTCTTGCTCCAGATAAAAATTGGTTGCTTAGATTGTTCTTTAGAAATAAAATGAAATAATTTCTTGGACAAAAAATATTAATGTTTCCAGACTTGGCACGGGAAACCCAGAGGAGAAGGCGAGAGTTTTTTTTGATGAAGCCAGGTATTACATCTCTTGGTGGGACTTTTTTCCTTCGACACCCTTGTAAATGTGTAATACAATACCATATGAAAAAATATGTATTCTTTGAACCATTCCAGTTGACAGCCTTTTGGCAGGAACTCGGCTGGATGAAGGAAAATCAAAATCAAAGTGAAGTGCATTTGAATAATGATATTCTTTCTCAGACAAGGGATCTTGTTTTCCTAATAGTTGAATTGATAGTTGTTAGCAGTTGTTAGCATTTGTTAATATGTCCGCCTTATCCTTCTTGGATCTATTGTTGAGGACTTGAGCTGAATTTAAGCTAAACATTTATTTTATTTTATTTGATTATTATGTATTTTACCTTTGAGTATTATTTTCTTGCTTTTCTTCAACTTTCTGTACAAGTGGATACTTGATTTATAACATGTAAAAATTTGATAAATAAAAAAAAAAACCAATACAGGCAACAGCCTTGAGGCACTCTGCAAGAATGCTTCCAGCCATCAGAGAAAATACCATTAATTTTAACTCTCTATGTTCTATCAACCAAATTGGACACAATTTCACCAACTATTCAAAAAAAATACATGCACACATACTCTCCCATCGATGCCTGCCCCCCAGTACGAATGTCTAAGGCTTCATCCAAGTTTCTAGCTGATCTCTACACATGGCTAGTAGGCACGCTAAATAAAGGGGAGTTTCCCAAAGAAAGAGGCCATATCATCATCAGACCTATCCTGAAAGACATGAAGAAACCAACCGCTCAGATTGAGAACTACAGACCCACTGCCCTAACTCCCCTCTTCATAAAACTAATGGAAGGACTAGTTCAATCCCAACTAATGAACCACATAGAAAAGTTTTCCCTACTCCATGATTCCCAATCAGGCTTTAGACCATCATTCAGTACAGAAACTGTAATTGCCTCCTTCAGTAGTGCATTTGGCCTAGTGGACCATAACTTACTGCTGCTTTGCCTAGACTCCTTTGACTATCAGGAAATGTCCTCCAATGGTTCCAAGGCTTCTTAAAACGTCACAGCTACCAAGTGCAGTCTGGAGAGATCCTATCTGACAAATGGACCAGCAAATGTGGTGTTCCTTAAGGCACCCCTCTATCACCCCTTCTCTTCAATGTCTATCTATCTAGGGGACTTCATTATGCCTGATGCAGACTGGAACTCATTTTCAGCGACAACCAGCGGTAGCAGGAGGCTCTTAACCTCCATAAAGGGAGCACGTCTCAACAAATGATAACGGAGCCCACTAGGGCCCAGGCGATCCTCGACCTGGTACTCGCCAACGGGGAAAGCGTCTCAGAGGTCTCAGTAGGAGATACGCTAGCCTCCAGCGACCACAACATAGTATGGTTCAACCTTAGGAAAGGCTTCCCTAGATCAAACACGAAAACGAAGGTACTCAATTTCCGGGGCACAGACTTCGCACGCATGGGAGATTTCGTCCATCGGACGCTGCAGGACCAAGCGGAGACCGATGATGTAGAAGCTAAGTGGTTAACACTGAAATCAACCATACATGAAGCAACTAGCCGCTTCATAAAATCAGTAAATAAATGACAAAGAAACAATAAACCCCAATGATTCACCGCGGAGATCTCGCACCTCATTAAGGAGAAGAAAAAAGCGTTTCTCTCCTACAAGCGCACGGAGAAAAGAGAGGCAAAGGTAGAATATAGGACCAGGTCTACAGCGGTCAAAATGGCAGTTAGGGAGGCAAAACTTCGAGTGGAAGAAATTCTGACAAAAAACATTAAAAAGGGGGACAAATCCTTCTTCAGGTATATTAGTGACAGAAAAAGGAACACAGGCAGGATAGTACGCCTTAGAAGACCGGATGGAAGATACGTGGAAACAGATTCCGATAAAGCCGAACTACTGAATGAATACTTCTGCTCAGTCTTCACCTGTGAGGCACCGGGACACGGTCCGCAGTTGAAGGCAATACAAAGCACAGAAGACCCGTTTCAGAATTTTGAGTTCACACCAGGTGAAGTTTACAGTGAACTGGCAAGACTCAAGGTGAACAAAGCCATGGGACCAGATAATTTGCACCCAAGAATGCTCAGAGAATTGAGCGATGTCCTGGCGAAACCGTTGGCTGAGCTATTCAATCTCTCCCTAAGTAAGGGGAAAGTTCCCCTGGACTGGAAATTAGCTAATGTCGTTTCTCTGCATAAAAAGGGTTGCAGGGCAGAGGCTGCGAATTATAGACCGGTGAGTCTCACATCAATAGTGTGCAAACTCATGGGAACACTAATTAAAAGCAAATTGGACACGATCTTGAATGAAGGGAATCTTCGGGATCCCAGTCAGATGGATTCACCAAGGGTAGGTCCTGCCAATCCAATCTCATCAGCTTCTTTGACTGGGTAACAAGAAAGTTGGACTTGGGAGAGTCTTTGGACGTCGTGTACCTGGACTTCAGTAAAGCTTTTGACAGTGTCCCACACCGCAGGCTGCTAAGCAAGATGGAATCGATGGGGTTAGGAGAGACACTAACTGCATGGGTCAATGATTGGCTGAGTGGCAGACTTCAGAGGGTGGTGGTTAATGATACCCTCTCTAAAACATCGGAAGTGACCAGTGGAGTGCTGCAGGGCTCGGTCCTGGGTCCACTCCTTTTCAACATATTCATAGGGGATCTGACTCAAGGGCTTCAAGGTAAAATAACACTATTCGCCGATGACGCCAAACTATGTAATATAGTAAGTGAATGCAGTTTACAGAATTATATGGCGCAGGACCTGCTTACATTGGAAAGTTGGTCCTCAACCTGGCAGCTAGGCTTCAATGCTAAGAAATGTAAGGTCATGCACCTCGGAAGCGGAAATCCATGCAGGACGTACTTCTTGAACGGAGAAACTTTAACTAGGACTTCAGCAGAACGAGATTTAGGAGTAATCATCAGTGCAGACATGAAAACTGCCAATCAAATGGAGAAGGCTTCATCTAAGGCAAGGCAGATATTGGGTTGTATCAATAAAAGTTTCGTCAGCCGAAAGCCTGAAGTCATAATGCCGTTGTACAGGGCCATGGTGAGACCTCATCTGGAGTACTGTGTGCAATTCTGGAGGCCACATTACAGTAAAGATGTGCGCATTATTGAATCGGATCAGCGGACGGCCACCAGGATGATCTCGGGGCTCAAGGGTCTCTCGTACGAAGAGAGACTGAACAAATTGCAGCTCTACACTCTCAAGGAACGTAGGGAGAGGGGAGACATGATCGAAACATTTAAGTACCTCACGGGACGTGTCGAAGTGGAAGATGATATTTTATTTCTCAAGAGACCCTCGGCCACAAGAGGGCATCCGCTCAAACTCAGGGGCAGAAAATTTCATGGCGACACCAAAAAGTATTTCTTCACAGAGAGAGTGGTTGATCATTGGAACAAGCTTCCAGTGCAGGTGATCGAGGCAGACAGCGTGCCAGACTTTAAGAATAAATGGGATACCTATGTGGGATCCCTACGAGAGTCAAGATAAGGAAATTGGGTCATTAGGGCATAGACAGGGGGTGGGTAAGCAGAGTGGGCAGACTTGATGAGCTGTAGCCCTTTTCTGCCATCATCTTCTATGTTTCTATGTTTCTGTCCTCTCTGGGAGCTCATCTAAAAAGCTTAAATGTTACTACCCACTATAGTTACGCTGATGATATTACTGTTGTTCTTCCAGTCGCCTGCCTGCCTGCAGAGATTCAAAGAATAGACTCAGTCTTATCCACTATAGAAGGGTGGATGTCACACTTCAAGTTAAAACTAAACATTGAAAAAACTTAAGTTTTTTCTAGCCACCTCTACCAACTGCACCTTGGACACCTTAACTCTGAGAGGAAATACCTTTCCCATCACCCCTTCGATTAAAATCCTGGGAGTTCACCTTGATAGACATCTATCTATGACCACTCAGGTGAATCAAGTTGTATGCAAAGGCTTCATCATGCTTTGGAAACTAAGATCCATAAGAAAATTATTTGAACTTGCACCTTTCCGATTACTAGTCCAATCGCTAGTGTTAAGCCTCCTGGACTACTGCAACATTCATACCTAGCAGGATAATGCAAGCATTTCCAGAAACTGAGTATCATCTAAAACACGGCAGTGAGACTAATCTTTAACCTGAAAAAATTTGATCACCTAACTCCATTCTACCAAAAACTACACTGGCTTCTTGTCGAGGGAAGAGTTATCTTCAAATTTGGATGCCTTGTCTACAAAGCCCTATATGGCCTACTGCTTAACTACCTAACTAAGGGGTGGGCAACTCCGGTCCTCCATTCGGGTTTTCAGTATTTCCCCAATGAATATGCATGAGATCTATTTGCATGCACTGCTTTCAATGCATATTCATTGGGGAAATCCTGAAAACCCGACTGGATTCTGGACCTTGAGGACCGGAGTTGCCCACCCCTGACCTAACGGCTCTACATATTCCCAATCTTTTTTATTATTATTATTATTTATGTATCAATTTTCAAAATTTAGCAAGCATTTTGAACATCTTGTACAGAAAAGATTACATAAATAAAATAAACTTTCCAAAAGAAGTCAATTGTTGCATCTAACATAATAATCTCTAGTCCACATTCCATGATCCAAGATTTTCAATGAGTGGATAATACAATTTAATCAATGGGGGGGGGGGAATAGAAGTAAGGCTAGCTAATCATTATACAAGGAGTCAAATTAAATAATTGTTGTTCCCTCTTTCTCCAGATGCTTCAAGGTTAAGAATTTGATAAGGTGTGATGGATCAAAGAATATATACTTACTAGTGTTTTAGCCCGTTACATTAACGGGTGCTAGAGTACATGTCTGTCTGTCTGTTTTTTTTTTTTTTAATTTGTCTCTCTCTCCTTGGACGCTGTCATTCTTTCTGTCTGTGTCTTTCCCTGGCCCCCTCCTTCCAACGTCTGCTCCCCCTGTCCTCCACACTTCCATTCGGTGTGTCTCCCTCTCTCTACCCCTTCCATCTATTGTTCACCCTCTGTCTTGCCCCTCTCTTCTCTTTCCATCCAGTGTCCGCCCTCTCTCTCTCTCTGTTCCATATGGCCTCTCTCCATCTCCTCCTTCCTTTACCCTTGATCTGGCATACCTTCCTTCTTCCTTCCAAGCCATTCTCTTCCCCTCTGCTCCCTTTCCTCATTTAACTACCTCATTGGTCAGCAGCAGCATTCACAATTCATTGCTGTTGCTGGCTTCAGGTCTTTCTCTCTGGCCGGTCCTGTCTTCATGAAAACAGGAAGTAGGCAGGATCGGCCAGGGAGGAAGGCCTGAAGCCAGCAACAGCAGCGAATTGTAAACACTGCTGCTGCCTGAAGCACCCGAGGCAGACGCTTCTCTCCCCTCCCAGCCCAACCCCCGCTGACTCTGCGACCCTCCCAGCAAGATGACTTTAATATCAAACGTCCCTCCAGCGTTGGCAGCCGCAGCACGCTAAACAGGCTGCTTCGGGCTTTCTTCTGCCGTTGAGTCCCTCTGTCGCGTCATTGATGATGTCATCAGTGACGCGGCAGAGGGACTCAACTGCAGGAGAAAGCCTGAAGCAGCCTGTTTAGCGTGCTGCGGCTGCCAACGCTGGAGGGACGTTTGATATTAAAGTCATCTCGCTGGGAGAGAAGCGTCTGCCTCGGGTGCTTCAGGCAACAGCAGCGTTTACAATTCGCTGCTGTTGCTGGCTTCAGCCCTTCCTCTCTGGCGGGAGGTTTGTGCCGGTATGTCCCTCCCCCTCCAGTAGTGTGCAGCACTTTGCACGGTGCATCCTCTCACGATCCTGGGTCGGCCACACGCTTGTGCTGGGGACTCATACAGTCCAGTCCTTCCGGCGAGTGTAGGGAAGTGCTGGGGATTTGCGCATGCGCATTCATGCGGCCACGGAACTACTGATCATGGAAGCACACAAATAGGAGTGCGCATGCGCGAGTTAGCCTTTTATTATATAGGATTAGCTCCATACCTAATTCTACACTTACAAGGAAAACGAAGAAAGAAAATTCCCTCAATTTAAATTACAGCAGGTTTTAGCAATAGAAATTGGCGTCTTCGGGACTGGGTCTCTTTACACACATCTGGGAAAATCTGTATTTTTCTACCAAAGAACTCTTTATTCCAAATCTTAAAGAACAGTTTTAACAACCAATTTTTATCTAACTTAAGAGCTACCGTTACCAAGAGAGTTGTGGACTTAGCCTGTTATATTATTGAGGTCTCCAGCAATGCTGTAACATCTAATTGTTGAACCTGGTCAGCCTCTTGTTGCTCATTAATTTTACTAGGCAAATAATATACTTGAATAAATAGGGAATCGACTCCTCAGAGACCCCCAAAGTTTCAACTAAATATTTTTTCAACATTTCTCGTGGTGCCATGGAGAAAACTCGGGGAAAATTTAAAAAGCGCAAATTATTTGCACGAACATTATTTTCTAACATTTCTAATTTCCTCCTTAAATTAGTATGGTCTTTTATCAAGGTATCTTGTACTTGTTTTATGCCAATTACTTCCTTCTGTGTTTTATCAACGTCCACTTTGGCTGAATTCAAATCTTGTTTAAGGTCTTTATTTTCTTTGGTTTTGTTCACTTAATTTCTTTTCAACATTTTTTATCTGTGATGTTAGAGTTCCCCAGTTTGATAACCAGGTCCCAAAGACTATCCATAGTAACTTCGGGAGGTTTTACCACTGAAAAAGCACTTTCTTGATTTGTGTTGGAAAGCTCACCTCACAAACTCTCATCTTGCTGCCTTTGCTCCTCCTGACCCTGAGATATTCCGGCTGCAGGTATAGGATCCATCCTAGGACTTGATCAGTCCTCTGAAGAATCTTCTGCCAAGCTCCCAATAGTCTCGCGGTCTGGGAACAGTACCTCTTGGGACCCGCTCCCTTGCCACGGCGAGCTGGCTCTCTGCAGCTGCAGGGGAGTTTCTCTGACTTCAGGACTTAGAGCGACTTTCGTCCCAAAGATGTCTTTCGCAGCTCCACTCTGCATCTCTGCGACTGGTGGGCTATTACCCAAAGAAATCGGCTCCCATTGGAAGAGGCTGAGAAACCGCTCTATGGTCACAGAGGGGTAGTTTGCAGAGCACCACGAGGTTCCTGCGGTGCTTCTCCCCCTTCTCTTCGGCATCACCAAGGAAAAATTGGCGGTAAAACCGCCAAAATAGCAGCAATAATTCTTGCAGCAAGCTTCCCAGCGTATCCTTCTAATGATCAGCTAACTGCGGCCATCTTGGATCCGCCTCCCAATCATTTTTTACCTACCCTTCAGTCAAAGGTTGTATTCAGAAAAGATTCATTAACCGACTCTTATCATACCAAGCTGCTTCCAAGGATCCTCGAACTGGGCCAAATGGTTAGAATATCAACATCATATATGCATTTTAGAAAGCTATTAAAAATTCATCTGTTCTCAAAATTCTTGTAATCCCTTCAAAGCAGCATATTGATGTTAAACTATTGTTAACTCATTGATGCCAATATTCTATCTATTGTAGCTCACTGACCGAAAAGCTTGTGTGGTATATAAATAAAAATGTATGTTATGTTATCAGAAAGAAAACCACAGAGCCACTTAAGAACATGGCCTAAGATAATGTTCTAATACAGTGAAACCTTGGTTTACGAGCATAATTCATTCCAGAAGCATGCTCGTAAACCAATTTGCTCGTATATCAAAGCGAGTTTCCCCATAGAAAGTAAGGGAAACTCGCTTGATTCGTTCCACCTCCCATCCCTCCCCCCCCGGACATTGTTGCTACTCCACCCCACCCCACCACATCCCCAAAAGACCCCCTATCGCCGAGGCCACTGGTGCGCTTCCACATCTTCCCCCCCCCGTGAATCGGCATCGACCCCCCCCGCCCGTAAACGCTGCTTCCCCGTGAACCGACATTGCCCCCCCTCACAAACTGGCATCTCCCGTCTGCTTTGAAAGTTTACCCCCCAGTGTGGCACTGGCATGCAGCACCAACCCACAGGAGGTGCCGGTGCCCGAAGATCGTGCCTCTCCTCCGACTGGGCCTTGAGCATCTGCGCATGCACAAGGCCTTCTGGCTCCCGCCTCTCTTCAAGATTCTTGGAGAGAACAAGAGCCAGAAGGCCTTGAGCATGCACTGATGCTCAAGGCCCAGTCGGAGGAGAGGCACGATCTTCGGGCACCAGCACCTCCTGTGGATTGGTGCTGTGTGCTGGTGCCACACTGGGAGTAAGTTTTCAATTGGACGGGCGGGGGATGCCAGTTCGCATGGGGGGGTGGGCGTTCGTGAGGGGGGTGACGCCAGTTCGTGGGGGGGCACCGTTTGTTGGTGGGGGATGTCACAAACCCCCTTGCAGTCCAGGGCTGGCGTGTGACAAACACACAGATTCGGGCGCGTCCCCTTCAACTAGGGGTACCTTCAGGATTTTTAGGCGGCCCCAGACAACGGTCTAGGCCCCTCGAGATATAGGGTAAGTACAAGGTTTCACTATATCACCAAGCAAACGAGTTCTTTAGGAAAAACATAAATGGTTTATTCTGACCTCCAGGTCAAAAGATATGCAACAGCAAAACAATATCACTTTGCAGGTCATTGAACAAAAATAGTAAATTGGCAAAAATCAAACTTACA